>NC_088654.1:25863227-25908227 GCF_964019385.1 Sycon ciliatum
ACGCGTCGCAGACTTACTACTACCAATGGGGTTTATGCATAAAACATGGCCGCCACCTTCCTGAGGGACAACTTGTCCCATGTTTGGCAGGTACAGCCAGTTGTAGCACATTAGTGGGTATTATCGTACACAGTTTATGACCTTTGATGCAGGATTGGTATCACAGTGTGTACCGTTTTAGTGGACTTGCCCCTCAAGATCAAATGGCGGGAGTATTTATGCATAAGGCTGTCATCACACCACGGTACAAAGCGCTGCGTCTACGTCCACGTAATAGGGGATTCACACGACGTGCAAACTCACGTGTGTGGTACTCTTTGTACTCGTTTGACCCTAGAGCGTGCAAAATCTTGATAAACTTGATCGGGGGTCCTAGCCCCACGTTTGTGCTTTGCGCGTGTGTAAAAACAGCGAGAGTACTTGAGTATGGTACTCAAGATACATGAGTACGAGATTTGCACAGGTCTGTCGTCTGTGTGAATCCGATGGGCAGCTTGTCCACTTTTATACAAACGTGTTTTCGTTCATTTTCACGTCGTGTGAATACCCTATACGGAGTTTTTCGTTTGGTTGTCATGATGATCCATGTACGGAGTGAAAACAGGAGTAGAGGAAACGGGAAACGTAGACGTGGCAGGGAGAGGGGGGGGGGGGGGGGGGTATACGACTTTTTTGGATGAATGTGCGTATCTCCCCCAGCCTTTTTCCAAGCGACCTCCTTGAAATTTCTCCAAAAACGTGACTGCGCGTACGCGTCAAGAGCTGTGCCTGTCTGATGACACGAAAACGGGAGTCGGAGAACGCAGTGTGATAATGGCCTAAGCGCCATTGTCTGTGTGACGTACTTGAGTTCTAAGAAGTCTATGCTGCCAGACTATCACAGAAATCCCCCCCCCCCCCCCCCATACACACACACACAAATCAAAATCATGGATCAGCCACTGCAGGCAACATGCGCATATGCCTACTGGAGTATGTGGATCATGTTCCATGTATGGCTCCACAATCCCTCCTGTCTATGCACTGTACTACTACAGGGAGAAGAGAGGAAACGTGTTACGACTCGGCGATCCACATTGTCCGTGACCGTTCACTGCCGTTCAGGGATTGAGAGGTTCCGCACTACGTAAAGTTGAGCAACTTTACGTAAGTGGGCGGGAAACCAGTGAATTCACGAGTTTGCACTCCACTTACGGAAAGCTGCCAACGTAGAGTACGTAAATGGAGCTCTACTAACGGAGGTGCTCCGCAAGTTGACTGGGGTATGAAAACTCTCTCCCTAGGTCGCACACTGTCGCGTTTGGAGTTGCCAAGAGCAGCTACGTGATTCAAAAACTGCGTATGGCGAAACACGGATCCGCATGCAGTGTACGCAAGACTTTCCGTAGATCCATTAGGTTTTTTTTTTACTAACGCAATGACGTCGTGCGGAACCTCTCTAATACCACACTACGCCGGCCGGCGGTGGGTCTGAGAAGCATGAAACTCGGAGTTCAAGCAAGTGTTCCATTCTCCTCCCTGATGGCTGAGTAAGCTCTGTATGTCTGCTGGTATCAACCATTCTTCTCTCATAGGGCACACTGCTAGTTTGTACACAAATCGTGGTACACTGTATAGACATAATTGTACACACATACATGTACACAATTGCATCCAGCCACTGCGTGTGACGTATGTACAATCAAGGTCCAAATTGCAATGAATTCACCACATGTCTTCACTGAACAGGTGTGCTACTGCTAGGCACAGGTCGTGGTCTAGTGATGTGTGCTGCTAGAACGAGGTTTGGCCCACTTACTCTCCCGCATCATCAGAATGTCTCTGAACTTCGACCTCTGGTGGCCGAAGTCCCTCTCCGCGCTCTCCTTGTCTCGCCTAAGCTGTGCTTGCATCAGCTCCAAATGCTGCAGCCGTGCTCGCAGCATCTGCGCTTCCTCTATTGTCAGTCAAAACATTTCGATACCGCAAACGGACACCATGAGCGAAAAATAAATTGCAATTTGGGCCCATTCATTCCGTCACATACCTTCATCCATGTTCACCCTGAAAGCTGCCTAACCTAAGAAATCTGTAAGCTATTGACCTCGAAAAGCATCAAGTAGCGAACCAACAGCAAAGGAAATAAGAAAATAATGATATGTGCTTGCTCAAAATAGTTCCTTTCATTCCTGTTGAAAGCCTTTGTGTGTTTTTTCATGTTGCAGTTTTCCTTGAACATTCGAAGGGGGGATCGCCGGATCGGTCGCTACGGGATGATGTCACGTGGGTACATGACCAGCTGGGCCATGGGCTTATGGGCCCTTTTCTTGTGTGTAGGCAGGGCGAATCAAGGGTTCTGCTCTGTTTTGGGGCTTACAAGCTCGGCCCGCGGGTGCTCACCACCTCGCGCCCAGCTCGTGTTGAGTGTTGCACAATGCCGCACCCAGCATGCATGCGGCACCGACTAGCTGCTGGCTACGATCCGGGGCCGGGGGTCGATCTGAACGAGATAGCAAACTCTGCAAAGGCTGCATGCGTGTATTTTTTTCAAGGTCACCCGACCTCGTCGAACTTTTGGGTGGCTTTGCTGTTGGCATATTTTTGGAGAAAGATTGTGTTGCTCAGCGCAGCCTCGGAGTTTATTGCTCCTTGCTTTTTAGTTAGCGCTGAAACCTCCTTTAACCAGTAGTATTTGCCAAAGACACAGACGTCGACATGCTGGCCTGGACATCTTGCCGTAAGTTCAAAATACTCAGCCATTGTGAAGATATTGGACCGTCAGAGTGCAGAAATTGATATATTTCTGTGGGGATTGTTCCCCGTATCCCCGATATGCTTGCAGGTGCGGGATGTTCGCTGACGCAGTCAGCCCTGCGTAGTAGAATGGTAAGTGTTGTTTGCACCCCTAATGTTTAGCTGAAATAGAATATTCCTGGATTTCGATAATGGCTTTTCTTGCATTTTTATAGTGCTGTAGTTATTGGTAAAATTTTTGCTCAGTTTCCTCTGAATTGTTCAACGTACATGAAGAGTTTGCTTATCGTCGCATTGATTTTCCTTTCTTTCGTGTTCTGCGGTGCTTGTAACAGGGCCAGCTGCCGGCAACACCAGGTATGTATGGGTGCTTTCGTTTCCAGCAACATGTCCCTTCTATCATGCAGTATTATTCTACAGTCGTCAATTATGTACATGAATATGTACATCGGTTCATAGTTGTCTCAGACAGCGCGTACATTGTGCTCATGACTCAGTCACTCTTATAGCACATTCCTTTTGAAGCTCTTCTTATATCAGCATGGTAGCCCACTTTTCATCTGCCATCTGATAAATACATTTCCAAGGATGGAACGGCTTGAAGAATTGCCGGACATCAACACGATTCAACGAAGAACACTCGGCTTAGCACACAAACATTTGCGTCAAATAGACACAGACTCATACGTCTGGTCAACTGACCAACAAACAATAATGGAAATACTATTTTTACTTGACAACATTTAACCTCTTTAGCGCGACGCTACCTGAGCGCGCCCCACGACAACACCTGTAAAAGTCGCATTTTCCCATGAAAGTACTAGCTGCTCAAGGATCGATAATTTTACCTTCCCTTGGACGAATTCCACGATCTTGAGCTTCCTGGAAAGGTCTTAATACGAGTGACAAACTGGTGTCAAACCTAGCTCGGAGCGAAACCAAAACCCCGTGCTACAGTCTGGCAAACTTCATCCACGCGCTCGACAGACTTGAGCACGGCCAAGACTAACCAAGCTCAAATATTCAGCTGCCATTTCGGTCTCCTTGCTCGTATCGAGCTCAAATTTTTTGTGAGGACTCACGGGATCCACTACCATCATTTGAATCTTGTTTCCATGGCAGCAGGTAGCGCACAAATGATCCATGATGGAAAATACGCGTTCTGCAGACTGCGCAAAAAAATCGAGTTGAAATTTGCCGTGTCGAGTCGCATATCTCAACAACCGGTGGTCGCATCGCTTCGGCGATTGTTTCTATCGCCAGCTGAGAGTTTTCTCTTGCAGATACATGTTTCGATTGTGAGAATCGACCAAGTATTGAGTGAGTTACGATAGTTTGAACAAGTCACTATGGACTCAACACGGACCCCACGACTATGAGATGCAGGTTCACTGTACAGTGTACAGCGCGCGTCGTACTAGTACACGACTATGAGATGCAGGTTCACTGTACAGTGTACAGCGCGCGTCGTACTAGTACGACGGCCGTGGGGCATGCAACTCATGTGCGTCGTACTAGTACGACGCTCGCGCTAAAGGGGTTAAAAAAAGTTCTGGAACAAGAACCCTGGTCAGATGATCAACTTGGAAACCTGCACCCAAACGAAGCCCAGAGCTCGTAATACAACAGTCAGCCTTGCGAATAACGACCCTCGATTGTGCATGGGAAGTGCGTCGTTATACGCGAGTTGTCATTATTCACGAGCTTGAAGGTATGCAGTCAACTGGTCAGATTAGGTCTGGAGATTGTGTCTTTACTCGCAAGTTGTTGTACCCGTAGTCGTTATTCACAAAGCTGACTGAATAGTATATGTGGGCTCAAACGAAAGCTGAGGGCCTCAGCTACACGCTGCGCCACACGAGAAGGCCCTGCGCAGCTTCCGTGCAGCTACAGATCGATCTATGCATGCGCCTTTCCGTGGTGCCACGCATGTACACGATTCAGCGTTAGCACTTTTTGACAGGTCATGTCACGTGACTGAAGTGCCTATGAATACTGTGTCTGCACAGCTCACCAGTGCTAGTCTTTCTTGGGGTTGGATTTCAGTGAGCAGAGCCGTAGGTGTGATCATAGAAAGGGTAAACAGTGGATAAGTGAAATGTGTAGTTTGCTACATGTTTGACTACTCGAGCTGTAAGAGCACAGTGCAGTTGCGCGAGTCGCTGTTTTTGATTTGAGGTCACAGTTCATCCTTTTTCACTCTTTGTTTCTGTCTCATAACTATTTATGTCCGCCGTTCGTTTGACTATTTCTTACAGCCGTATCTGTATTGACGAAGCGGTTCGTTGAAAATTATGTACGCGACAAGCCCAATGTTAACATTGGAACTATTGGACACGTTGATCACGGAAAGACAACACTCTCCGCTGCAATCACCAAATGTAAGAACCTCTCTCTCTCTCTCTCTCTCTCTCTCTCTCTCTCTCTCGCTCTTGCTCCGTCCAGCTGCTCATTGTCTCCGCCTGATGATTCTTTTCTCAAAACATTTGTGTGTGGTCTGTTGGCCCGGGAAACGTCTGCACACGGTATACACTGAAGTCAGCCGTACAGTCACATGTACAGTCACATGTGCTTTGGTCCCTTGCCTTAACTATCAAGCCTTGCCTGATATTGAAGACAGAGCTTTGTGCACTGTTGCGTTCGAGGGTTACGCTGTTTGCACTGATCAGTTTATATTCCTACCGATGCTGGTGATGCTGCTTCCGCCATTGCGACTGCTCCTGTCTCTTCTCTACTCCCTGTTTTGTAACTAGATTTATCCGAGAAGGGTCACGCAAAGTTCTCCGACTACGACAAGATCGACAAGGCACCAGAAGAGAAGCGCCGTGGCATCACAATCAACCAGACGATGCTGGAGTACACATCCGAGACTCGTCACTACTGCCACGTGGACTGTCCTGGTCACGCTGATTACATTAAGAACATGATCACGGGTGAGCAATGTAGTTAGTGGTGGTCGGTAGCCACCTCCTGGATTTTTGTTCACTCTGTATGTATCTATCTCTATGTCTTTCACATACGTCCGTATACTGTGTGTGTGTGTGTGTGTGTGTGTGTGTGTGTGTGTGTGTGTGTGTGTGTGTGTGTGTGTGTGTGTGTGTGTGTCTCTCTCTCTCTCTCTCTCTCTCTCTCTCTCTCTCTTCTTTTCTTTTCTTTTTCTCTTCTCTATCTATCATGTATTTATGCCTTGGTTGCACGGTCAACATCCGGATGTGAGTCGACCCCGTTGGCTTTGAAACATTCTGGAATATACCAGTGCTACAGTAACCATGGCGATGCCAAAGTAGCCGACTCGGCAGCTTTTTTGTGGCCAGTTGGAAGTCCTATTCGCCACAGTCCCATTATGCCGATGTATATGAGCGTTTATGAATGCCGCATTCGTGATCTTGCCCTGCGAATATCTACACAACTCGGGGGGCAGCGCTGAGGAAGGTGATTCGCTTGACGAGGTGCAATGCAGAACCCGCTAAATTCATTTCATCGCTCTTTGAATAACGGCCAAAATGATCCATTTTATGTGCGGTTTGTATCTACCGGTAAATCCAAATTTGGGTTCCAGTTTGGAAAAGGTTCTTATCAGATTGTGAAATTTTGCCTGGTGGTGCCACTAGACCTACTGATTACACTGAGTTGAAAATAGATGTTCTCAAATGTGGCGCTTATCGGGCTTTGCATCTCAGCTCTTCACTTGAACTTGTCATCCCACGGTGAACTGTTCACTCTGCCTGAGATTGCAAGTTGTTTAGTTAGTAGACGTCGTCCTTGTTGCAGCGGTCACTGACTGAAGGTTTCATCATGTGTTTGTGTTTGTCTGTGCTGACAGGTACGGCCGCTATGGATGGTGCCATCCTAGTGGTGGCTGCCACTGATGGAGCTATGCCTCAGACCAGGGAACATTTGCTTCTGGCCAGCCAGGTACGGCTCCGTGAAAGTTAACCATGGGTTTCTGTCTCTCTCGATATCTCTCTCTCTCTCTCTCTCTCTCTCTCTCTCTCTCTCTCTCTGTGGGTGGGTGGATGTGTCTCTATTGATCTATCTCTCTGTCTAATCTATCTCTATCAGTCCCCTTCTCGCATGTCTGCACGGTCAACATCTAGATGTGAACTGCCCGTCATGTTATCATGGCGGCCAGTTTTGAAACATTCTGGAATATACCAGTGCTACAGTAACCATGGCGATGCCAAAGTAGCCGACTAGGCAGCTTTTTTGTGGCCAGTTGGAAGTCCTATTCGCCACATCTATTCCATGTCGAGATGTCGACTGCGCGAAAGGGGGCAGGTTCAAATTCAAGATACCGTCCAACTTTCCATCTCATTTTCCTTATTGTTTTGCTGTTCATTGGATGTACATGCAATGGCTGAAACATGGGCACACGTGCATCTGCATATGATGGTGGTACTTGCACTCTACCTTACAGTGTTGCTCATGTCCTTTTTCTTCTTCTTTTTCTTTTCAGCTCGGAGTCAAGCACCTGGTCATATTTATTAACAAATGCGACATCGTTGAGGACAAAGAAATGATTGAGCTGGTAAGTGCTGGTGCTGGCCAGACTGTCTACTTTGGGCACGGTGCCTACACATACATGTACGTACTTCTTCTGCCGCAGTGTACATGTACAGTGCTGCCCAAAGCTCTTTGGCACGTAGCCCTTTCTGAACTAATCTGGCATTCACTTACTCACTTTTACACACTCTCAGGCTCTCTCTCTCTCACACACACACACACACACGCACACAATCTCTCTTCTCTCCCCCATGGTGCATGGTGGTCGCCTTCATCCCGAGACCATTGGCCGGGGGAGCGCACTTCACCTCGCCTGCCCAGCTTGATAGCACCTACACGCCCTTTGTAGTCCACTGTGTTCTTTGTTGTTGTTGTTGTTGTTTTCCATTCTATGTAGGCACTTTCATAAAAAAAATAATAATAATTTGAAATATGAAATCTGATCAAGCAAGTCAATGCAACCTGCGAACACTGGCATGCTCGCTGGTGCAGGGCGCAAAGCTGAATCTCGCTCAATCGGATTTCACTGAGCAGCACCGTACCTATTCTGCCTGAAGTGGTTGACTTACTGTAAACCCGGGAATTCTCAGTGCTGTCATATTTTCGGTATTTCTCAAAATCAACGGTTCGGTTGGGCGAAAATTTCGCTAAACCAGTTTTCCAGATCCCCAAAAATGCATTTTGCACACTGTGTGGCATGGCATGGTTGAATTTTAGGTGAAAATTACCTGCACCGAAAATAAATCTCCACCGAAATTTACCGGTTTACGGCACTTAGCTCCGTGAGATGTTGCAGTTGTTGTTGTTGTTAATATATCGCTGGGTTTCTGCTGCTGCTCCCTCATGTTCAGGTGGAGATGGAGATGCGCGAGCTGCTCGAGTTCCACAAGTTCAGCGAAGACACGCCGTTTGTGTATGGCGCTGCCCTCCAAGCCTTGAATGTATGTCCTCTCTCTCTCTATCTATCTATGTTTGGCTTGCTTGCACGGTTAACATCCAGATGTGAGTCGACTCGTTGGCTTTGAAACATTCTGGAATGCACCAGTGCTATAGTAACCATGGCGATGCCAAAGTAGCCGACTCGGCAGCTTGTTTGTGGCCAGTTGGAAGTCCTATTCGCCACACTCTTCTTATCTTATTTGTCATCAATTCTCCGCAGCCATTTGGCTCACTGATACTATAATGTAGCCAGAGATCAACAGTTCAAGGAACTTGTATATCACCCGGAGCAAACGGCCAGCCTTACAATGCATGGATACCCCAGCGGTGCTCTCTCTCTCTCTCTCTCTCTCTCTCTCTCTCTCTCTCTCTCTCTCTCTCTCTCTCTCTCGCTCTCTCACTCACTCTCTCTCTTTCTCTCGCTCTCTCTCTCTCACTCACTCACACACGCACACTCCGTTCTCTTGCTTTCTCTCAGTAACCGGCTGGCAGTGTAGATGATATAACCAGGTACTAGTAATGTACACTCAGACCATGCGGCAAGGTGCCATAAAACTGACAGGGGCTACAGAAACGTCGTTATGGCGCCCGGGCTTGGCTTGTGCTTTGTGCTTATCTTCATTGTACTTACCTTCCTCTCGTTGGTGTCTTTTCTAATAAACCCTAAACCATCTTGAATCTTCCCAAGTCGGAAGGTGTTGGCTTCACGTTGTACAATGTAGGTGTGCCGAGTCACAGCCGCGGGTCGTAGTGGGATGAATTGGCGGTCTCCAGAATGCGCAGCACACTCGCTCCCAGTGTCCTCTAATGTCTGGTTTGTTCTCTGTGTGCCCTTGTTCTGATGTGCTACTGTAGGGCGAAGAGGGCGAGTACGGCAAGCCAGCTATTGGCCAGTTGATGGAGCAAGTCGACAACTATATCCCCACACCGAAGCGTGATATCGACATGCCTTTCATGATGCCTATCGAGTCCACTCACTCGATTACCGGCCGTGGCACCGTTGTGACCGGTATGTCCTCTCCTGTTGTGTGTCTGCTGTTGCTGCTGTCCTCTCCTGTTGTGTGTCTGCTGTTGCTGCTGCCCTCTCCTGTTGTGTGCCTGCTGTTGCTGCCCCCTCCTGTTGTATGTCTGCGGTTGCTGCTGCTGCTGTCTTAGTTTTCCGCCCCAGGTCTATTTACAGAGTCTCTCTCTCTCTCTCTCTCTCTCTCTCTCTCTCTCTCTCTCTCTCTCTCTCTCTCTCTCTGTATGCGTCTCTCTCTCTCTCCCTCTCTTTCTCTCTCTCTCTCTCTCTCTCTCTCTCTCTCTCTCTCTCTCTCTCTCTCTCTCTCTCTCTCTCTCTCTGTGTATGCGTCTCTATCCCTGTCTCTCTGTGTGTCTCTCTTCTCTATCTATCTATGTATTTATACCTTGGTTGCACGGTCAACATCCAGATGTGAGTCAACTCGTTGGCTTTGAAACATTCTGGAATATACCATTGCTACAGTAACCATGGTGATGCCAAAGTAGCCGACTCGGCAGCTTTTTTTGTGGCCAGTTGGAAGTCCTATTCGCCACACTCTTCTTCTCTTATTCATCATCAGTCCTCTCGTCCAATGCGGTTGCCAGTTTCCAATGAATGTACTGTAGTGCTGAAGTTGTAGTATGTAGTTGTTTTCCCACTGTCAACGTGTGTTGTGTTATTCTTGCTGTTGGTTGTTGCCATTGTGGCGGCATAGGTCGTGTCGAGCGTGGCCAGATCAAGAAGGGAGACGATATCGAGATCATCGGCTATGGACCAACCAAGAAGACAATCATCACAGGTTAGTGTTCATGGCTTGTAGCCCCCGTCAGATATGTGGGGCTGTATCAGTCTCTCCTGACATAGCTACTTGGTGTGGGGTTGTGGCAATCTGAGTCGACGTGACCTGGTGTGGGGTTGTGGCAATCTGAGTCGACGTGACCTGGTGTGGGGTTGTGGCAATCTGAGTCGACGTGACCTGGTGTGGGGTTGTGGCAATATGAGTCGACGTGACCTGGTGTGGGGTTGTGGCAATCTGAGTCGACGTGACCTGGTGTGGGGTTGTATCAGTCTCTCCTGACATACCGTATATTCTCTATTATAAGCGCAGGTCTCCATTACTAGCGCAGTCTCTAATACTAGCGCACTGTGAGTGCCTATTGAAAATTTATTAGCGCAGTCTCTATCATAAGCGCAGCGCTTGTACTGGAGTGGGTTTCGGATCATGCGCAGTCATGATGACGTCACGAAACTGCACGCGCGTACGATGCGCATCTACTTCACTGTACTACGAGTGTGTACAGTGTTCAAATGCGTTCATTTGCAGGAACAGAGTACAGGTCAGTACATGAACCGTTCAAGGACTCTTGATAAAAGAAGGAACTACCGGGTAACTGAAGTTTGTTGGATCGTCGTTTCCTTACCTTTCAGTTTGACTTGTGCGTAGCCACGAAGTGTGTTAGTCGGAGATGGATGAACAAGCTGCTTCCTCTGTGAAGACTAGGAAGAGAAACTCTGTGCCGGTGAAAAGGAAATTAGAAGCTGTGAAGTTTGCGGAGCAAGTGTCGAATTCAGCGGCAGCGAAAAAGTTCGGTGTGAATAGAAAGCAGATACAAGAATGGCGAAAGGCGAAGGTGAAACTCGAATCAGCTGCGAAATCTGGCAGCAGTAAACGAGTACATGGTGGTGGCCGGACACTTCGATTCAAGATGGTGAATGATCGCGTTCGGGATTGGGTTCACGAAAAGCGTGAACAGCGTCAGTTTGTTTCTCGACGCCTCATTCGACTCCAAGCAAAGAAAATAGCGAAGGACTTACCAGACTGTGGAGAATTCCGAGCTAGTATTGGGTGGCTGGAAAAGTTTCTGCGTCGTCATAAGCTGACTCTGCGTGCGACGACAACGACATGTCAGAAACCGCCAGCAGATTCAATCGACAAAATTGTCAATTTTGTCTTGTACCTCCGGGAGCTGCGCCGACAACACAGCTATCAGTCGAGAAACATCTTTGCCTGTGACGAGACCGCTGTGTGGGTCGACCCCATCGGTAAACGCTGCATCGAGAGTGGTGGAGCTAGGGACGTAACTGTGCAGACGCTTGGCCATGAGAAGGTTCATATCACCGTAATGTTGTGTGCACGCGCGGATGGCACGAAGTGTAAGCCGTATGTGCTGCTGAATCGGAAGCAACCATTGCCTGAAGTCGTAACCAAATTTTCAGGCCGCCTTGTTCTGTCCTGGGCAGGGAGAGTGTGGATGGACAATGTCCTCACTGAGGATTTTCTGCGTCGCGTGCTTGGGCCCCTGGCATTCGGCAAACTTCTGCTCGTTTGGGACTCTTTTAGATGTCATATCTCGCAAGACACCAAAAACGTCATGTCGGAGCTTAAAATACACAGTGCTGTTGTTCCTGGTGGCTGCACCAAGTATGTGCAAGCTCCAGACGTGTCGTGGAACAAACCGTTCAAGGCTGCCATTTCGCGAGCACACGAGGATTGGATGGCCAGTGATGCGGAGAAGGAGGTTACCCGCGGCGGCAATCCCCGACCACCTCCCATTGCTACGTACCTGCAGTGGGTTGTGGATGCATGGGACGGCATCTCCACCGACTTGATTGAGAAATCCTTCAAGGCGTGTGGCATCACCAACGACTTACATGGACTGGAGGATGACCAGATCCATTGCTTCAAGCCGAATGGTCCCATCCCCGATGGTATGGAAGTTCTGAAATCCAAGTCGAGCAGCCATACCATCTCTGAGCCCGTACTTGTACCGGAGGAAGAGCATGACGAGCGAGAAGAGGAGATGATGGTTGTGGAGGTGCTGGAAGGAGGAGAAAGTTGCAGTGAGAGGGAGAGTGGGGAAGATGATGACGACGACGACGATGACGACTGTGATCTTTAAACTGAAACTGGACTCGAAACTTGATTCTTTGTGTGTGTGTGCGTGCGTGTGTGTGTGTGTGCATGCGTGTGCGTGTGTGCGCGCGCTCTGTGTGAGTGTGTGCGTGTCGGCTTGAATTCAGTGTTTTTTTCATGCATGACATCTGCCACGTACCTGGTATCTTCCTTGTTTCTGTGCAAGTGTGTGTTCGTTTCTCTTTGTTGGCACTTCTTTCGGAGTGGAATTCTGTGTTGCATGCATGATATCCGTCATATATTTCTCCTGGCTCTGTATGGATATATTGGTTGAAAAAATATAAGCACGGTCTCCAATATAAGCACGGTCTCTATTATAAGCACGGGGTAGAGGGGTGTTGAAAAAATATAAGCACGGCGCTTGTATTAGAGAATATACGGTAGCTACTTGGTGTGGGGTTGTGGCAATCTGAGTCGACGTGACCTGGTGTGGGGTTGTATCAGTCTCTCCTGACACAGTTACAGTAAAACCTGTCACGGCGACCACTCGGATAAGGCTACCACCTGTCCTAAAAGACCACTGAAACCAGGACCAAGGGATGCTATTTCCAGTCAAATGACCCTGGATAAAAAGACCATCTGGTAACAGAGACCACATTTGAAGGTCCCTTGTGTGGTCATCTCAGACAGGTTTCACTGTAGCTGATGTGGGGTTGTGTCAGTCTCTCCTGACACGGTTACCTGGTGTGGGGTTGTGTCAGTCTCTCCTGACACGGTTACCTGGTGTGGGGTTGTCCTCAGACTCCTGGGTGTTGCAGAGTAGCCCCATGATTCCAAGCAATTGAGCCTCCAGGCCGATGCTGGCCAGTAAAACTCAAACATGTAACATGTTGGTCCGTTTCTTTCAATTTTAATCCTTGTCTCTCCATCCAAGTCTGGTAAGACTCAACCTCATGAATATGGATAGGGTAGCGTTGTGTTTGAGTAGTACACAGACTAGTGTGTGTGGTGCAGGATTATGTGCATTTCTCTGTGGCCTCCTGTGTGCACTATGTACACTATCACAAGTACATAAACCAGAGTGTGCAGCTGTGCATATCAGGTCTGAGACAGCGCAGTTCGTGCACTACGTCACCCTGACGAGGTCAGCTAAGCCGCGACTAGCGTACAGCTCAAATTTTCGTGTTTCACAGCCCGGAAATCAGCCAAGGTTGCTTTATTTTAGACGTCCTGTTTTAGGACTTCGGTATTTTTGTGTGACTGCGTACGCTGCGCACATCTGCTGGCAAGTAAAGTCACCAGGCTATCCGTATCAAAAAACGAAATCAGGACAAACTCAGTGACCTGCACCACCGCGACTGGTTGCGCAACTTTTCACCGTACCTGCGGCTTACCATGCCGTCAGAAATGACGTACTGCATGGATTACACTCCCACATGAACCATCCGGAGTTGCACACTCTAGTTTATGTACTGAAATTTCACAATTTCCGGTACTTTCGGTGCGTCTGTTTCATACCTAAAATTTCGATACACCGAACAAACACTAACACACATAATCCAACAGGGAATTGCTTCTCTGTACCTAAAATTTCTGTTCAGCTATATTTATAAACCTGGCCTTTTGCCCTAATACCGAAAATATTGAGCACCGAAAATTTCTGAAATTAAAGTACTCTTGACACTATGTACACCTCTGATGCTTCTCTGTTTCTCTCTCCCTCCGTGTCTCTCTCTCTCTCTCTCTCTCTCTCTCTCTCTCTCTCTCTCTCTCTGTATGGTTGTTGCTCTACATTTGGTCTGTAACAACAGGTATTGAAATGTTCCACAAAAACCTGGACATTGGTCTGGCTGGTGATCAGATGGGTACCCTACTGAGAGGATTCAAGAGAGAAGAGGTTCGTCGTGGAATGGTGCTGGCTAAGCCCAACAGCTACAAGTCTGTCAAGTTTGCCCGAGTCAAGGTGAGATTGGCGGTGTGGATTTGCATGCACACACACACATGCACACATGGTTTACATTAATCCTGGAAGAGATCTCAATGGATGATATATTTTGAATCCTTTTCACCTGTTGTTGTGCTTGCTTACCCATGCAGATCTATGTGTTGAAGAAGGAAGAGGGAGGTCGTCACAAGCCAATGACAAAGACAACTTCGGGGTTGCTTTTCTTCAGCACAACATCAATGGCTGCCAAATTCAAGTTCCAAGATGGTTAGTCCTGGATCACTGTTTCTGTTGTGCGCCTTTGTGGGTGGGTGTCTATCTATCTCTATCTATCTCTCTCCCTCTCTCTCCCTCTCCCTCTCCCTCTCTCTCTCTCTCTCTCTCTCTCTCTCTCTCTCTCTCTCTCTCTCTCTCTCTCTCTCTCTCTCCGTGTGTGTGTCTGTCTTGATTTTTCATCTGCATGTCTCCTTTCTATCATCCTACACCCAGTGAAACTGCTCAGTCTCCGAGCAGCTAACTGCTTCACCCTTTCCAGTAAACCTACTTGGTCCGTTTCATCGCAATTGTCGCTTATCTATCGCCACTAAGAACGATTTTTTTTTAATGCTCTGTAAAGCTTCCAATACGCATAGTGAAGAAGCATGATACAGGATTACTGTCCGCCACAAGAACAAAATTCAGCAATGGAATCTGATGAAGCAAGTCGAAGAAAGGAAGCAAGGTTATAAAAAATGTACAAAAGAAAACAGCGACGGAGCGCATTCTTGCACTCGCGTTTTAGTTTGTCCGACTCTGGCTCTGTATCACTCGAGCTGACATTCGCTGATGAGGAACGTGGGCGGCGTGACCCGTGTGTCACCTCTGTGTGTTTCAACCATGTCTTTGAATCAGGCACACATCCCTCTCCAGACAACTGTCATACGCTCTGCTGGGTACGCTGACCACAACTCTTTTACTGCCCTGCCAGGTCGGACACTGTCTTCTTTGCCACCATCTCGCCATGGCATCAGTTTGCAGGCTTGCAAAGAATGCCAGGTCGTTGCAGTTCAAATGTGGCGACTGAGCTGGCTGGCCTGGCCGTGATTGTCACGCTCTCCATGTCAGGATGTCGATTTCTCCTGCTACAGTTCCTGTCTTTGAGCTGCACTGCACTTGCCTTTTCGCTGCAGTGAATGTGTCCATTCACTGCAGCGAAAAGTTCCCCACTTTCCCATCAGTCGTACGAATCGCGATGCCACTGGCGCTAGTCACGATAGTTTTTTTTCTTTCTGGTCTCCTTCGATCTTGCTATCACAACCTCCCAAACGAAAGTGAGTTAGATATCAAGATCGGACTGGGTTTTACCTGTCAAAAGGTGTGTGGGAGATAAGCGATAATTGCGATGGAACGGACCAATTATGACTATGTCCAGATTGGTGATGCATCTCTTGTCCAGATTGGCGATGCATCTCTTGTCTCTACTCTACCCCTGCACCATTAACCTGAAGTCTTTGCGTTGCACCTATGTGTTTTTGTGCGTGTCATTCTGTCTGTGCTCGTGCTTGCGAACATGAGCGCTCTGATCTCATCATCTCTTTGTGTTGTTGTTGTTGTTGTTGTTGCCGTCGTCGTTTTGCCCTGCAGACCAGGAGATCGTTCTCGGCGGTGAGGACATCGAGGCCGTGGTTCGCCTGCGTGCACCTGCCATGGCAGAGGAAGGACAGCGCTTCACGGTGCGAGAGAGCGGCAAGACCATCGCCACTGGCGTCTTCACGGAGATTCTGGCCGACGATTTCGACGAAGTACCCGAGGACGAACAGTTAGTGATGAAGTAAACACCCCACCAACATCGTCCCTCTTTTAACAACACCTCTTTAGCTCTGCCGACACCAATACCACTCCGCTTACAACATTTCTCTTTTCAATCTATTGCAATGATGACTCTGAACATGACGCTTTTATAGAATTGAATTAATCGACCGCTGATGAAGAATGCAGCCAGGTGCACACTGAGTAACAGCCAAAGCAAGCGATATCAGCAGTAGCAGCAGCATGTTGCCTGTCCCACCATGTTCTTGCCCGTGCCTGCCCTTAGCTCTGTTGGGCTGCCAGCAGCCCTTGGGTTTGGTAACTGCTTGGCTCCGCACACGGCCTGTGCTGCCGCTGAGATGGCCTGGTGCTCCTCGTTGGTAATATAATTATAATAAAGCAGTGGTGAACGGCGGCGGTGGTGTCTTGGGAGCACTGCACGTGTGTAGATTGCATGCAGTGGATTGCTTGGTGCACATATGTAGATTGCATGCTGTAGATTGCTTGACGCACGTGTGCCCGCGGTGAAGCCTCCACTATGTGTTTGCTTCGGCGCCTTCCCTGCTTTTGCTTGAAATATAGTCGTGGAAGAAGTAAGTTTGCGGAGACTAACGTATTGTGTGTGTGTGTGTGTGTGTGCGTGCGTGCATGCGCGCGTGTGTGTGTGTGTGTGTGTGTGTGTGTGTGTGTGCGTGTGTATCCTTCTACTACGGCTGGCCTGTGTGGTATGCAGGTCTTCTCTCCGCATTACCAAGAGTAAAATAAGCTTCCAAAAAAAGTGTGCTAATCTGGATGCCGTATGGGGTCCATTGACAGCAACCACTCACATCCAGGGATCCCTACACATACTGGTACATGACTGTTTACACTATGTGTAGGGCTCCCTGCTCACAGCACGTTGCGTATTCCCAGCCTGTTTTAGCCAGCAATGGGGTGGCAACGATAGCACTCCCTGGTAAACCCGCTCAGCTTGCAAGTCCTCAGCATGATGATGGCAGCTATTTGGGCTGCACACACACACACACACACACACACACTACTGCTGGCTTCGTATTGAAAACCTGGAGAAACCGACTAACGTTAGTCCGGCATTTCATAACGGTATCGCGATGAGATGCCGGACTATTATCATGATTATTATAAAGTATAAACGTCGGTTTCTACAGGTTTTCAATAATGGTCCCTGGACTAAAATTTTCTACCGGTCTGGCGGACGAACACGGCACAGAGCACCACACATCATTCGTTGCAACTAATAGTTTCATGCCCATTGGGCCCAAGGAGTCGTTATTATTATTATTATTATTATTATTATTATTATTATTATTATTATTATTATTATTATTTAGATTTTGAATAGGGCAATCCCCACAGGCCTAAGGCCTTTTTACAGGGTACCCTATGTGATCACGTACAGATTTGCGGAATAGTGAAAGCGAGGAGCATGAGCGAATGTCAGCTGGAAGAGAATTCCAACGGTCAGAAGCCAGAAAGCTCAAAGCGAATAAGCCATAACGATTGCGTGCTTTAGGCAGAGCAAGTGAATCTATGGACTGGGAACGTGTACGGGCAGCTGTGTGTGTTGTGGCAGAACGAAGGCAGAAGCAATCAGAGAGCATTTGACGACTCCCTGATTGGGCCCCTGTCCCTGCGGGAATTTCGGAAAAAATCCTCGAAAACTTGCGCAAGAAATTGTGGCAGAAAACAACAACAAAAGCGGCGAAAAGTGCGGAAAGATGCGGAACTTGCCAGGAACTCGCGGCAGAAAATTGCGGATTTGGGCCAAATCACGAAATTTGTTGTGATGCTTAGAATCGTTATTAATTTTGCATACTGTGCAAATAACCTACGTACAGGATAATGGAAAGGCATAACCCCTGCCCTGCTGTGTGGTTATTTATACGGTAATTCTATTGTTGCGGCCAGCAACGAGTACTACAACTTTTTGATTTTGTACACAGTACATGACTGTGTACGTGTATTCATTAAAAATCAGAAATGGCCCATTTTGAATTTTTGATTTAGAGATGACGTCACTATTGTGTCAACGTGCGTACGCAATACTAGTACTACGCATGCCAATCAGGGAGTCGTAAAATACCCGGTATTTTACGACTCCCTGATGCCATATCAATCCTTCATAATAATAATTATTTGTAAAGTTTCAATGATTTTCACGCTTTTTTGTTCACGAAAATTATGCCATGCCATGCCGCGCGTGCATGCATGCGATCTTCAATCAAGAATGCCTATTCTCTCATGTGCATTCTCATTGTAAACTAAAAGTATTAGTTACTTCTCATTTTTTCATTCGTCTGTGTTGAGCACGTCCGATATCTAAATAAAATGGCTAGAGGTTTACGGAGCAAGCGGGAGAGGCGAAACCGCGCCGCCATTCGTGACAAGCGTTCGACATGGCGCAGAGAACAGTTGGAAAAAGTCCTGAACTCCAAAGACACTCCTGCGATGCCCGTTGAGAGTGTTTCTGTAAAAGATGAAGACATGGCTGTCCCTGATCCAGGTACGTATGTTTAGCTGTGCACTGCCTCTTCATGTCAGCAATGCTGATGAACGGAGCCTCGGTCTGTGCCATTCTTGTGCGCGCGTACATGGTGTGTGTGTGTGTGTGTGTGTGTGTGTGTGTGTGTGTCTGAGGTGTGAGGTGTGTGTGTGTGTGTGTGTGTGTGTGTGTGTGCGCGCGCGCGCGCGTGTAAATATACTGACATGTGTGGATATGAAAAAAATATCCACAAGCGCATTGTGTATGCTAGTGCGTGCATGCATAGTGAATCATGGACTAATGCAGGCCATGCTATCCAATCAACCATAACATTATAATTATAATGTTTCCATGGCAGCAGCTGTTGAACACTTCACTGACCAGTATAAAGAGTAGTAAACTTAATTAAAGGCAGATGAAGATCTTTTGCGCGTGAAGCTCCAATTCACAGAAATAAAGTTGTTGTTCCCCTTTCTGTAGACATGTAAGCCAGAGTGTGCATGCCAGTATGAATTATGGACAGCGAAATTTCGTCGCTTGCATCATATTTCACGAGTCGTGGAAGCCACAGCCATCCACGATTGTACTGCATCGCTGCGACTTGTACTGTCGTGGACATGGAAATCCAGTCGATTGACCGGGGCCGGCGCCCTCAGCGCGTACAGAACGCTGCGTGCAGTGCACATGTTGATCCGATGCGACCAGCGCGCTACAGCGCATAAATGCATGCGTGTACCGCTTATCCACGGCTGCATGGCCAGCGTCCTGGGGCCGCTAGACGTGCGACCGGACTTCCATGTCCACGACAGTAGCATACCTTTCCACTGTGTGTCGACGTCACAAACGACGTAAACGACAAAGTACTGTAGAACGGGTAATTTTAGCGACGTAAAAACCCTAGCGAATCTAGCGATCGACTCATTTTCGCTAAAGATTCAAGTCGCTAATCTGTTGAGACATAGTGGTGCACCGGTGATCCGTGAGTAAAATCGCTGCAAATCGCTAAAATAAAACGTCGCTAAAAAATTTCACAGTTCGCGTGAGACTCGGCTGGAAGCCGGGTTTTCCGCATCCGTAGGAACGCCACCACCCTTCAAGGATCAAGGCGCAGATGCAGCTCCTAAAGCGGTGGGAGGTGAGTAGATCAGCTCACCAGCAAGTGGTCAAAGACCGAAAATCCCATTTACTGCATCCATGTTTTCCTCGTGCCAGGCCACGAGTTCCCAATTAACTGTGGGTCGCAGCACGGCTGGAAAAAATCCTTCCGCTTCCAAGCAGGACTTGAACCTGGTACCCTCTGTTTCTCAATCATGGTCTTAGACCATCCCACTAAGCCGCTTGACAATGGGAAAACGCTAAAATTACCCGTTCTACAGTAAGCTTTAGCCGGCGCCCCTGCCGGCGCCCCTGGCCGAGTTGCAGGCTTTGGTTTACTGTTACATCGACTCAGGGTATATTCTAGGACGAATTTCCAACCGGTTACGGTCCAATGAAGAGTCGGGGGGTGCGGGGCTCCCCCCCGGAAATTTTTTCAAAATACAACCCAAATACGGCACTCGACAGCAATTTGACGCGTTTGACCATTGACAGCTCCATTCACCCACAGAAAAGTACGGGCGGTTGGAACTGATTTGCAACTTTTCAACCGGTCGCCAACAATTTCAACCGGTCGAAAACCGGTTGGGGCGGTTCTAGAAAATTCCCTGGTCGTGTATTAAAGCCGGGAGTGTTACTGTAGAAGCCGATGTCAGGGCTAGGCTTCTACTCAAAGCAGGTACAGTAAAACCTGTGACTAACGACCACCCCTTGGGGCCAGAGAAAGCGGTCTTTAGTAGCAGGTGGTCCTTGGTAAGAGGTTTGCACCGCTCAACCATACAGTCCGTATTGCCTATACGGTTGGCGGCTATGGTAATATACCGGCTATAGTGATCAACTTCTCATTTTCATTTGCCATAACTAAGTATACACAGTTATCGCGTATAGTAATAATCGTCTATAGTGATCGAATTCATATTTCAAAAGACCTATATTACATTATTTTTGCATCGGTTTAATATAGTGATTGATGTAAAATCAAGTGGTGTCAGAGGAGAACAGGGTGTTACTTCTTCGTGAAGAACTTGTCCAGTGTTGTTTGGTGAGTTCTGCTCGTACAACTTAGTTGCCAAATATGCCTCCACCGTGAGGAAGTGCTGATGTGTGTCACGAGCTGTAGCCAGCTATGCAGTGCGTATGTGCATGGCGCGCTGAGTCGTTTGACACCCTACTCGCATACATTGCATGCAGTATCGGTCATGGTAATATATCGCTTATAGTGATAAAATGCTCAAAATCAACTGACTGTATATGAATGTGAGACTGTCCGTAGTACCAGGCTGGTCGCTAGTCACGGTGGTCTTTAGTTACAGAGACCTGCTTGAATCCTGCTTGTGCGCACTGCATCACTAAAAATGATGTAATCACGGAATGTCACCGTGACAGCAACCCATCAGAGCTGCACACTCTGTGTTTCATGTACTCTTGCTACTACTAGTCATTACAACCAAGAGTACATAAAAACCAGAGTGTGCAGCTCGGGTGGGTTGCTGTCACGGCGGAATTCCGTGATAACATCATTTTAGTGATGTAGTGCGTACAAGCAGGATTCAAGCAGGTCTCTTTCTGCACAACTGCAGCTCAGTTGTACGCACTACGCCATTTCCCGCCTCAGATCTGCGCCAAGATGATGTAATCACGGAATTCCGCCGTGACAGACACCCATAGCAGAAAAGGCCCCAAGCTGCACACTCTGGTTTTCATGTACTCTTGCTACTACATATCTTGTAGGTTCCTGGCGACATTTCCACAGGGTTTATGCGTGGCATGACCAACATGATGTCATCAAGGAACTTCACCACGACTGCAATGCGTGATTGCACACTTACAATCTGCACACTTTGCCGTTCATGTACTGTTGGTTACGTTACCATGGTGACTGTATACAGTGCTGAGTGTTCTAGTACCTTGGCAACCGTTGAGCACAAAGGTTACCATGGTGACTGCACACAGTGGGTCGTGGTTTCGAGCCCCACGTTGGGCGCCAATGTTGCAAAAGAAGGATCCACGAGCAGAATTCGAACCCAGCACCCCTGTCTTTCCGGGACAGTGCCCTACCGATTCGGCTGCCGGGGATCACACACACTCAATGGTACCTCTTGCTGATGTCGTGCTACGACTTGCTACGTCATAATTCTCACAGTCACCCACGTGGCTTTTGTGCTGCCCACGCTGCACTTTCCGCTATGTTTTTGGAAGCACTGGCTTTAGCGTACGTTAGCATATTGGCGTACCGTATGCCACGAACCTCACTTTTGCATACGGTTGCCGCCAGCCAGCTTGCCTTTCTCTTCCTGACAATCTCTCTCCATGGCTCCTTGCCCCTGTACTTATTTCTTGTTCATATGTAGTCTGCCGAATCTTTCTAACTGTAACGTGTAAAGTAATCATTGCCGCTAACTGTCGAAGTGTCCGTTGTGACCAGGAAGTGGCCTGATTCGCGCGCCCCCTTAGCAGGCGCAGACCTAAATTTGCTAAACTACACTGCTGAGTGTTCTACAGTACCTTGGCAACCGTCGAGCACAAAGGTTACCATGGTGACTGTACACAGTGCTGAGTGTTCTAGTACCTTGGCAACCATTGAGCACTGAGGTTACCATGGTGACTGCACACAGTGCTGAGTGTTCTAGTACCTTGGCAACCATTGAGCACTAAGGATTTGACATTAACCCTTTGAGGCCCCACTGAAAGTACGACAATTTACGCACCTTCAAATAACATGCACTTTCGCTCATATCTCTCTGAAACACTCACCGATTTTTACAAACTAACCACCGTTGGAAAGGTATTTCCAAGACGAAGAGAATAGTACCACACTCAAGCCAACTACCTGCACAGCCTCTGCTCTGCGTGGCATATAATGCCGCCCAAAACAGCAGCCGTGCGCGAACAGCTTCAGCAAAGTTCAAACAGCCGCCATTCCATTCTCCTTCATCGCATCGTCTTCAAACTAACTACAGCGGAAAGCTCGTTTCAAGCGCAAAGTTTTGGTGTGCAGCATGCTTAAGTATGACATACCATTCCGGGGAAATCTCCTGCCAAGTGCAGCGTGAAATTTTGAATTTTTCGATCTGAGTGCATTTTTCAGTTTGTCTCCGACTTCGAGTCTCACCACGGCGGCATCGTAACTCCTAGAGACTTCGGATAACTTCGACGTGATAGCCAAGGGTCTTCTCGAAACGTAGATACTTTGTTTATGAAAATCGGCGAAGGAACACCAGAGATATAATTATTTTAATGTCACTGTATACCAAACGATCGAATTCGATCGTTTGGTAGGATTCTTATTTCATGTTTCTGATCATAATTCCACTCACGAAGGTCACATGGAAATCTACTGGATTCATAAACAAGCTGCCTTGCTCTGCGTGTGTGTGTAGGGGGGGGGGGTGCTTATGTGTACGTAGAAATGACAGCACAGGTACTTTTTAAATGTCATAGCGCTACTTGAATTGCCGTCTCCTCGCCGCCTTGTAAGGATTGACTTTCTCTCTTTTCCTTCCCATCTACAGCGGTGACTGCAGCAACTGGTGCAGTGAAGGGTGAGGAGGCAATGGGAGTAGACACCAAGCCCAAGCAACCATACATTCACTTTACGCACTCAGAGCGCAAGCATATGAAGAAGAAGATGAGGCATCAAGACGAGACGAAGCGCCGCAAGGTCATGAAGAAGATCATGAAGACTAAACTGAAGACGACCAATGTCACGTAATAAAGATATATTTAAAGAAGTGTGACGGGTTTGGTGAGATGAACAATTTCATGAGGGACTGCTGCATCTCTGGCTCTCTCTCTGCGTTTGTGTTCGCCGCGCTGAGTTATGCTTGTAGATTCGGTGGAGTGACGGCACGTTGCGTGCTTGTTGCTCGCTCATGTGCATTGTGCTTCCGTGGAGTCAGCATTGGCTTGTGTTTGGTGGGCGTAGGGCTGGAATCCACACACCGACGTCATTGCTTTCCTATGGCTGCGTACGGGGTGATCTGGTCACCATGGTCACCGCAGATTACCCCTGATGGTGTAGAGGAGTGCATTGTGACCAGCCACGAGTACTCTAGTACGTTATGCTGTCATCGCAGTTGATTTTATGCAGAGCTCAGATACGCCAGCGTAACAGAATAGTGTGATTGAGCACCCCTTATCGCTCACTATTTGTTTTCTGTCTTCCCCCCCCCCCCCCCCCCCCCGGAGTAAGTTTGTGTGACTAAGACTCCAAGACTGGTGCCAGGTCAGGTGAGCCCCACAAAGGCACAAACCCATGCGCTCTTGTGCTCATTGTTGCTCAGAGCAGCCTCTGGTCTCCTGTCTGGTATTGAATTCAACCACCCTTCCCGCTATGTCTGCAGTGTTGGGATGTGAACAAGTGCATCTCCTGATAATGAAAAAATAAATGTCAAATCGGATGTTGAGCCAGTGATAAGTGTAAAAGAGGAAAGGGACGAATTGGTATGAGTTAGGACTTAAGGGTCGTCCGTAATTGCTTTTTTCTTTCTTTCACAAAATGAAATAATTCCGTTATGGGGTGGGCCCATGGGGAAGAAGGTTGACCAATTTCGTTTTAGAAAACATTGATACATGTACATGGCCGTTGGGGCAGTGACACACCTGCAACTTTTGTTGTATGTCAAGATTTTTTACGTTCTGAGGGGGAGGGAGGGAGGGGTTGGGTCTAAACTAAAATAATTCGTTTGATGAAGAATGGATGAAGACAGTTTGATATTTACGGACGGCCCCTTATGAGCCGGGAGGCTTACCCAAACCAGTTTGGGTACTACTCTCTGGTTATGAGTAACTGTCCACCACTGTAACTAAAATAAGTCGTCCTCAAGCTGCGGACAGAACTGTTTCGTCTTTTGTGGACTCGTCAGCGCAGCACAGAGGAAATGAGGCCGAACCTGATAGCAATGAAAAATAAACCAGGCCCGAATTTACCTTGCCAGAGTGCACAATAACGAGAGAGCTTGGAAGCTCTGGGCCCTACGCTATGCTTTTTTGGGCCTTGATGACCTAGTACCTCGGCAAAGAAAAGCATAGTAAATTTATCATTTCTCCTTTTTTTTCACGACATAACTTGGGATTCGAACCCGCACTATCGCCCTGCATGCATCCCCCGATACACTTCGCATACATACTAATTCTTCCAAGTTGCTTCACGTTATTATCTTGCATTTGAAAGCCCTATTTGAATATTGTGGCCAGCCGTCTTTGATGGTACGGCACGGTACGGGACAGGTACGGTCGAGGGTGATGCGGCACCGTCTACCACCGGTGCACCTTGACCTAGGCAAAAAAGCATAGGGTTGTTATAAATTTTTCAATTCTCCTATTTTTTTTTCAAGGCATATTAAACCTGGGACGAACCCGCACAATCACCCTACATGCATTACCCGATACACTTTGCATTCATACTCATTCTTCCAAGTTGCTTCACGTTATGATCTTGCATTTGAAAGCCCTATTTGAATATTGTGGCCAGCTGTCTTTGATGGTACGGTACGGTACGGGACAGATATGGGAGCCAGCAAATATTGTGGCCAGCTGTGTTTGATGGTACGATACGGTACGGGACAGATACGGGATAGCGCCAGGCGTGACACAAACAAACAAATACCAAATTAAAGCTGTGTGGACCCTGGCTAGCGCCAGACGTTACTGAAGTAGCGTCTTCTGCATAGCTACAGGAATAAAATTACTTCGAGTATTATATAGTCAGAAAGCGCAGCAACTAAGCACAAACCTGACACAGTGCTGAGACATTCGACGCCCTGACACCTACATCTAGCTCCAGCATATCTCTGAGGCGCTAACCAACAGTCTTCCAACTCGGAAGGTTCAAGGTTGAGGGGACACCAAGGCGGGGCACTGGTCTTGCAGTCGTCGCCGCACAAACACGACTCGGGAGAGAGAGAGAAGACCAAAATGAATAGTGAGTGATACGGGATGTTCAATCACAATCCCTTATCGTCATTATTCTGCCGTGTCTATCTGGTGAGAACACAGTGACTGCTTGCTTGCGAGCTGACTTATTCTTCAGCATGGGCGTGAAGCGGCCGACGTGAGCAGCTCAGAGAGACAGCCGCTGCTCATCTGCTCATGAGAAGGTAGTTTACCAATCACGGATTAACTTTAGTCATCAGCCACGGGTTCTGGCGACCCATTTATAATCTTTTGATCACCTTCATCATGGATAGGCCACACAGGACGGGCGGAAGCAGTTTTTGATTGGTCCTCCATATCCTAGTCTTTCTTACAGTAAAACCTGTCAAGGCGACCACCTGTCTTAGAAGACCACCTGTCGTAGAAGACCACCTGTCGTAGAAGACCACCTGTCTTAGAAGACCACCTGTCGTAGAAGACCACTGAAACTAGGACCGAGGGATGCTATTTCCAGTCACTTGTGAACGGTCCCTTGAGCGGTCGTCTTAGACCGCCAGATTCACTGTACTCCTACATGTGCATGATATGCAGGGTATACAAATCACCTCTTCGGCAGTAAACATACGTTGATGGCCAAAAAAAGGTTGGGCTGGCCATGGCCAGACGAACCGGACGGGTTCCGGCAGGCCTGCGGTCCACTGCTAGTGATGACCACCATCATGGATAGGCTACACACTGCTTCCAGCGATGGCGCCATCGATTTGCTCACAGGTTTCCCCCGCCAACGCCGCCGCCAGGCTGAAGCAGATCGTCAGCGTATCCCAGCTCCTTGAGCATGGGCGCCAGCTGTGCGGCGTTGCGCAGCACCTCCGCTGGAAACCCGTCTCTCCATCGCTGCAGTGCTCGCGTGTGCAGAGCCTCGGCAACTTGATCGCTGGATGGTTCCAGTCTGCACGAAGACAGCAAATAGGAAGAAAGCGGAGAGGCAACAGCAAACTGCACACGATAAGTCTGTATTTATGACCAACGTATCCAGGTGGACATAATGCACAACTGCGTATTTGCCCACTGCAACCCGCAACCCCCTCCCCCCCCCCCCCCCCCTCCCTCCCAACACAACACACCACATACACACGGCCACACACACACACACGCACACACACACACACACACACACACACACACGGCCACACACACACACGGCCACACACACACACACACACACACACACACACACGGCCACACACACACACACACACGCACACACACGCACACACAAACACACATCAAGCTGTGAAAAGCGGTACAAACCAACGTACTTTGATATTAGAACATTGCCCGCGGCCACCAGCTCTTGGTGGCGGAGTAAGTTTGATGACCATGGCAACTGCAAGAAGTCCATGATAGTATGTGTGGTGGTCAGCGGCGACTGCACCAAATCTTCATAGCGAACCTGACGCAAAAAGCATAGAGAACAAACCCAGTGTAGAGTGAGGTAACGTGAATGATCAGCAGCACTGTAAAATAATGACCTCAGAGAGTCCAAATTGTATCAGCTGGCATATTGTACAACCAGAAAATATTCGTCTGGAATTTAATTTCGTCTTTTTCGTCCAAGGAACTTTTGGACTAAATTAAATGCCGAACTAATGTCGATTTGTCCAGCTTTTCAAGACACTCTTGTGGTCCATGGACTAGATTTTGAACCGGACGACCTCCCTTTCTTTGGAGTTGGACGACATTATTGACCAACGAAATTTTCTGCCTGTACAGTAGGAGAACATTGACATGCATCACATGACTGTACCTTCAAACACCTGCTGGGCCCCAGCTGAGAGCACTGGTCCATCATGGACGACATCATCGTCTGCCAAAAGCGGAGCGTGTCGACGTGGGATGATCCGTTCACGCGGGTGATGCGTATCTGTGAACCAGGCACACACCAACAAAGTGTTGCGGAAAGGTGTTGTCGTTGTTGTGCTTTTATTTATAGTCGTTCAAGCAAACAGGCAATGGTGCCTTCTCACAAGGAGAAGTGCTTATCAGTGCTACTAAACTCGGATGGAGACCCACGGATTGACTAAAAGAAAAAGAAAAAAATAGAGGACCATAAGTTTACAAGTTATCCGTTTAGTCCAAAACTAATGATTAAAAGCAAGATAATGGTGAGTCAGAATGCGCAACATTTAGCACAAAACTGACTGATGTGATACACTCAGACCTCGCTTACCCGGTCCTCTTTTATCCGGATCCCTCGCCATCCGGAAGAAAATCATTGGTTACCGATTTACAGCATATGGAATGCATACATACAGTATGTGTGTTTTATTACTAGTATCCGGTTCCCTCGCCTATCCGGATATTTTGTGGAAAACGGATGTGTGCGGTTAAAGGGGAAGTCCGGTGAAAAATTTAAATTTCACAGTCCGTAGAGTTCGGGTCGCTGAGTCGAATGGTCTTTGTCCGAGGAGACTGCGGCTTATGGTTCGTCAGATACGCCCAATCGAACATGTGCGAATTTGAGCGCGCATCACCCAGATCCAGGTGATGACGTCACAGCGTGCAGCCAGGTAGCCACACCATCTAGTTGTGTACAAAATGGCCATATTCGGAGCGCGTTCGATTGGGGAACCGTTTGTCGCAGCTTCTTCGGACCAAGACCATTCGATTCAGTGTTACAAACACTACGTATCCTGTGATTTTCAGCTCGGTAAACCTGGAGGTTATACCGTATTATAGCCGTTTCCGAGTTGGACTTTTCCGTCAGCCTCTACCATGTCTACGCGCTCTGCGCTGCGTGCATGCAGTGCGTGCAGTGTGTTATCTAGCTGTAGTGCAGTCACAACTGACACAAGACTCAGAAAACTAGTCAACACACGGACTTGTCATGTACTACACTCGTATCAGTCGTATTGTACAGTCATGTAGTCAGAGAACGTGCGTTTCTCCTTGCCGGTGCCGGTGGTTGTGCTTTGAGAAAGAAAATTTTAGTTTTCCGCACCCGCCTCATTATTTTTATGTTACAGCGATGAGTGCACAACCGTGACAAGTGACAAAACAGCGAACAGCTCCCGGACCTAGAACTTTCAGATTCCATAGCGTTGCGAGCGAAGAGTCGTGCCCGTGGTTCAAAGAGCCTGCACTGTTCTCCAATTGAGTAGTCCGAAATATTCCAAGTTCGCACCAAAACATCACCATGTGGCAGGCTACTGGAGTCTAAGCGAATCTAATCGGTATGGAACAACATTTAGAGCACTCGCATCACTCTTCTCCATTTTGGCGACCCTGCTCTCCAGCGATCTGATCAGCCTCGTCTGCAATAGCTGCTGCTTCTTCATCAGTCGGGACTCTTGACCGGGCCCGCGTGGCCATTTCTTCAGCTGAATACTGAGGTTCTCAGCCCCAGACCGAACTCATGAAGGTCAGCCATGGCTGCATCCTCACTCTCACAAGGAGTTACAGGTCTTCGGGGTCGCTTGCACCAAACTATCACTATCAGTCGCCAAATCATTTGAAATAGCACTGACACTATAGACCCTTTGCACAATAAGCGAGAGGGGTCGAGACGGGGCATGCTGTGCACGCGCTGCACACTTGGCATGCAACCAGCATGCATGGTTTGCTGCAGGACGTGATCAAGTTTCCTGTGACAGGCTGTGTTTTCACGGTCCCGACGCGATGTACATGTACTCCCCAGCCTTTTTTCATTTGAAGTTTTTTTAGTTTTTGAAGGAAGAAGTTTCGAAATGCTTTCCAAGGACCACTTCTGGGTTCTTGTTTGCACCAACCGTCATCCCTAACGTTAGTCTAAGGAACCCACTTGTCTTTCCATGCGTTCCCTGGTGATGCTGGCATTCCGCACTCTGGAATCCTGGCTATCTGGCGAGAAGAGGGCCGCAGTGCTGCGATATCGTTCACAGTGTTGTGCTCGGAACACTTTGTCCATGACGACTTTCATCCTTGCTTTTGCTAAGATAATGAACGCCCTGCCAAGAGACTCTGGAGCTTGAGAAAAAGGCATGACCCATCCCTGTCTTCGCTATTGGAAGATCGACTGCTTGCTGGCGCTGCTCGAGCTGCTGATGTTGAATAGGAGAGAGACGCAGCCTCATCGCTCAGGTGTGCGGAGAAAGTCATCTGAGTTCGAGCTGTGGCTGCGTGCACGATATGACCGACTTTCACATTATGCACATAGCCACCAAAGTAAAACTCATGGACACTATCCACGGGCTTGTTCACTAGTACTACTCCATCAGCTCCCTCTTCACTGTCGTCGGCGACTTGCCCCTGCGTTGGAGACGAGCACGCATGGTGTGGCACTCACTCTGGGAAACAGAGGTTCATCACTCATCCACTGGGAGTCGGACGCATGAAATGTTGGGCATGATGAAGGTACACTCGAGGAAGTGGTGCCCTTCTTAGTTCTAGGAGCATCAGGGTTCTGCATAGAGGAGTGTGTGTGTTCTCTACATGGACAGAGGAGAGAAGGTAGAGAAGCGAAACATATTTCAATCTACAGTACAGTAATCCGAAATATCCACTGAATGCGGAAGACTTACCGCTCCAACGACTCCTTCTTTTTCCAGACAGATACGCACCCTCATTCAGCAGAAAACTGTTCAGTTCCTTCACAGACCATTCTTCATTGGACAGTTCGTCCACGGGTTCCACAGCCATCGATGGCAAACCACTCGACACTCTCCCCTCCATCTCCAAAATGGAAAAATACAGTGTCCACCATGCTCAACAACTGATACTCTGCACAAAAATCGAAGAGGATGCCCCGTCTCGGATCACGTGACCATTATTGTGCAAAGGGTCTATTGGGGGGGGGGCTTTCACGCACTCCTTTTGACCTAGCTGCACGCTATGACGTTGCAGAGGGTGTGGCGCGGCCGCATGACGTCATGGCGCAGCCCCCGAAACTCAGTTTTTCAAACGGAAATATCTCGAGAACGCTTTGTCGGAGACACGTGGGACCAACACCATTCGACTCAGCGCCCGAAACTCTACCGACCCTGAAATTTAAATTTTTCACCGGACTTCCCCTTTAAGCGAGGTCTGACTGTACTGGCATTCAACGACCTGATGCTTAGCTGCATCCGAGTACTATCAAGTCGAAGAATTATCCATCATTGGAGTAGAACACTAGGGAGGGTTTCTATTGATAATGACTGTTATGAACAGGTCGCATATCGCACGCATAGTCCATACCGGTAAACAAATCATACCAGGGTCCGTGCATACATCTGTCAATGAACTTACTTTCCGCTTGACAATGGAGGCGGCCACTGCCCGTCCATCGCGGATCATAAATATAAATTTACTGTTGGGTAGTAGCTGAGACACATACACGGCGTGGCGCATCGTCATTGGATCCTGAATGACCAGACACGTGCACACACACACACACGTCACATGACATTGTAGCCACACATACATACACAAACACTTCTACAGTGAAATCTTTGGACTTTCTGTCAAAATCGGAAGGGTTCCTTTTTGCATTGGTTTCCGCCGCTTTCCGGGCAGAGAGTGAACTTGATATTCGAACAATCCGGCATCTCTGCCAGCTAAAGCCCAAACCAAATCAATCTTCCACACCTATCAAGTCTGTAGCGTATTCCTGGCAGGCTTGCGTAGCATGCTGTGACACGCGTGCAAAAGAAGGCTCCACAGGTGGGATGCGAAACCAGCAAACCTGTGTACATGTACAGTAAGACGACTGCTCAAGGGACCTTCAAAATGTGGTCTCTGTTACCAGGTCCTTATCCAGGGTCATTTGACTTGACATAGCATCCCTTGGTCCTTGTTGCAGTAGTCTTCTAGGACATGTGGTCGCCTTATCCGAGTGGTCGCTTTGACAGGTTTTACCGTACAATCATAATCCAGCTTAGTGGAGGCGGCTTCATTGTGAAGCCCGGCACGAAAGCTTTCGGGGACTTCATTGTGAAGCCCGGCACGAAAGCTTTCGGGGACTTCATTGTGAAGCCCGGCACGAAAGCTTTCGGGGACTTCATTGTGAAGCCCGGCACGAAAGCTTTCGGGGATTATACGCTCACCCGTCGTGCTCTTTTAGAACAGGTTTTGTGGGCAGCATGGAAACCCCGTGGAAATACGCGCCTGTATGCACCGCTGCCTACCGCACAGCACACCCTACCTTGGCGCACATCAGACGCTGCGTCGGCGTCTTGTCACCATGGCGACGTAACACCCGCCAGATGAAGTCCCGTGCGTTGTCGTCGACGATGTCCTGGGTAACACCGCCAGCCAGCTGCCGCTGCTGCTCACGATCCTTACGCCATTTACGTACCTAATCAAGCAAGGAATACAATTGCATAGTTCAATAACGGGTGAATACATGTACAGTCGACTCCACTTATAACGAACTCGCATATAGTGAATTTCGTGACATAGCGAACCCTTGCCCATGTCCCTGTTTGAACCCATACAAAATTGCCAGGAGCCTTTGTAGCGAACCGTTTTCGTTTACTTCGTTTATAACGAGCCATATCGTGTAGGGCCGCATGTAAACCAAGTCGGAGCTGTTGATTTTCTAGTGTGCGTACATTTCTGTTATAAAGAACATCGGCTGGAAGAACTAATTCTCCGGCACAACGGTGTTCGTTGTCAGGAGTCGACCGTTGTTGCCAGCCGCCCAGAATGGATAGAGACTTACAGAATTGGCGTTTCAAACACCCGGAGGCCTCAGCCAGTTCAGATCCTGGTTTGTACAAAATACTATTTCCCGCCCCAGAGTGGCGATAATTATGCCTGCTAGAGCATATCGCTTGGCAGACTGGTTCATGACCCGGCGGCCGAAATGGTTAGAAACTTAGAACATTGACTTCCCCGCAGACATGAGGCAGCGGGTTAAATTCCTAGCTAGCAAAAGCGCTGTGCAATCTGGGTAGCGCCATACGCTCTTGTAATTATCCTGTCTTTTGCATCGCGTCGCGAATAACAACTACTTCGTCCCGCAGATGCAGTTTGGCAGCGGGTATGCAAAAGGGAGGTGATAGAGGAGATGAACCCAGCCTTGACTACATAGACTGATTGGGCCGCCACGGTATTAGAAGCAACTTACCAGTGAGAGCATCTCCGGGATAACTCGCGTCTCTTCACCGCAGAATACCTGTAGTCGCACGTAAGGGTGGAGCAGTATACGTGTTAACACACACACACACACACACACACCATGCACACACACACATAAATGCACACACACGCACACACACGCACGCACACACACACACACACACACACACACACACACATACACCCACATACACACATACACACACACACACATACACACCCATGCAGGCACATACACATAAACACACACACACGCACACATACACACACACACACACCCATGCAGGCACACACATGCACACACACACACACACGCACACGCACACGCACATACAAACACATATAAACACACACACACACAGCGGTCAATTTCACCACTGGCAAGTTCACCAGTAATGGTTATAGAGGCTATGGACATCAGGCCATTCAGCCAGCTCCTGGATGTTTCACCAATATTGTTCACATATAAGCACATGCGCTTATGTCCGGACAAAAGCACATGCGCCTATATGTGCGAAAGTACGGTAACTAACGAATTGCTGACAACCAGTTACCTACCTAACAGCCTAGGTGTGAATTTAATCTGTTTCTGTTTGCATAGGTTAGTTATGGGAACTTATGGCCATTGGCTTTCCATTTTGGTCGCATTACATTTCACGCTTGGTTGATCTCGTCGCACTTTCGTCTTCCTTTTCTACGTGTATGGGTCACGCCGTTGTTGGTTTAGCTATTCACCTTTGTGCTGCTTTATCACCTCTTTGCTGTACTGTCAGACCTCGCTTAACCGCACACATCCGTTTTCCACAAAAATATCCGGATAGGCGAGTGAACCGGATAATCGAACACACATACTGTGTGTATGCATGGCATATGCTGTAAATCGGTAACCAACGATTTTCTTCCGGTTGGCGAGGGATCCGGATGAAAGAGGACGGGATAAGCGAGGTGTGACTATATTCAGTTAGCCGTGCATCATGTCTGTGAACTGACTACGGTAGGTGACTTACATCAGGGTGAGAATCCAGCATTACACGCATCAGGGTTGTGCCCGAACGAGGACAGCCACCGACAAATAGCACCGGGCGTGACGAGTTTACTCCAGCGAGAGAGCAGACCCGTTTTCCCGTTGACGGAGAGCCTAGCCATCGCATGTATGTCATGCACACTGCGGCCGTTGCCAACGACGATAAAATGGCCACCACGGGCGGTGATGTGACGATGCGGTGCAGACGCCGTCGCTGCAGCCGCTGCTGGTCCTTGCCAGCGGCGTTCGGGTCTGCGTCCACGTTGCCATGCCTACCGTAACTGTCGGCACCGCCATTGCCCTCCGCGGCGGGCATTGCTGCGAACGTGCGGTACCTGTTCATAGCGAAACGATAGCTTCACACACTCTACAGACTCAGCACACGGCGATAGTGCTTGTGCTATTTGCAAGAGATATCCGCGTCCGAGATCCAGTGATGTGAAATTATGCCGCAGTCTCAGCTAGCAGATCGTGACAGATTGGAGGAGCGTTGGCGAACTCTCTCCTATCACATCGCCTAGCAATGTTATGTGCTGCAGGCACTGTGTGATCATGGATGCCGACTGGGGAATAAAGTAGAATTCAGATCTGCCTGCCTGCCACGTGTGATGTGCGTTCACTCTCTAGATCCCTACCAGCCAGTGATCAATCGTCACTGTGCAGCAGCTCCACAGCAACCGCAATAAATTCAGAGCGCTAACACAGGCCGTTACTCGCTAGCTGCACGTGCAGACTTCGCACCGGCGACCAACACGATACGATAGCATTTCACACTGAGTGAAGAACGCCTACAGTTGCCTGGTTCGGTTGCATAAAACTTCTTTTCATTTAGACTCTTGCTGCTAACGTTAGCTAGGAACATGTGCAGTCACAGTGTTTGCTGCCTTCAATATTGACAATAATTTTAGTTTTACCTGGACACTTCAAATAGTCCAATCACTAGCGCGATAGCGCAGCTTCGACGACGACCAGCTACGAACAGTGAACACAGCGGAAGTCGTAACCTACAATCATGATAATTATCGCCAATTCATGACCTGGATAGCAGGACAAAAAATCTCGGATGATCCCTAGCCCTTCGCGATTCGAACAAGATCAAGATCTTTGAATGATCTTAGACTTAGGCTAGGAAACGGACTCCTGAACTGCTGCCAGGCTGGGTGCAGCCTTGTCTTGCCGAACCTGGCTTGATTTCGAATCGAACTGTGTTGCTTCCGCAGGCAGATCGACAGCGCTCTCGCGATCTCCGCGTGGAGAGTACTATACTAGTACTAATACTAGCTAGCTGTCGATCGGCGTGATCCATGACCCACTGCATGCACTGTCCGATCCGATCGATGATCGCTGCGTGCATGCACGGCACGTACCAACGTTACCATGGTTACCATGACGTATTACCTTACCCACTCAGTGATGGGACTTATGACGATGCGAGCATGCTGTCGAGCCACTTGTTGCCGCTCTTCCAAACCACACGCCCAGGCCAGGGCAAGGCCAAGGTGCTGAGTAAAGTTTGGGAAGGCCTCTTCTAAAGACTTTTTACCACGGTGCTGTCTGACTCCGACTCTGAGACTCTCTCACGGCGAAATGTCTCTACTGAACGGGAGTGCAAGTGGTGCTTGTTGGACTAAAAAACGGGGGACGACTCTTTGGTACCTGGCGCCAGCAAGAGTATAACGACCCCCCATAACCCCCATATACTCTTGGTGCCAGTGGTGGCCGTCCCCTCCGGCACGGCGTGGTCAGGTTGGTCGCGTGTAACATGCGTGTTGGGGAATGAGATGCAATGGTACAATATGTGCTGTCCTGCTTGCATGTTTTCCGAGTGGAAGGTTTGATGGACTTCTCGTCTGCTCTATCTGGATGGGCACCGTGAGTCGGTCACGTGTCATGTAAAATCGGCAGGGAAAGTGCGAGCTCCAGTGTGGGGAGTAACCAAACCTTCTTCAAAGACTGGAAAAGTCCGTTTTATTGTCTAGTTCATTTGCCAATCGCAATACTCTTGACTCTTCAGTGTTCGAAGGGCAACTTCTTTTGTCTTGCTCAGTTAAGGTACACTGGCTTCCGACATCGGTTTACCTTATGACAAAGGTATTATGAGGAGCTTGCTAGTCGCCGATCTCTAGCTTCTTCTTGATTTGTCTTCCTCTGTCAGTACGTCCATCTATTCTCATAGCTCCACTTTCATTCCTCTTCCATGTCTTCCTCATCCTCCATCTCTTCCCCCTCACCGGCTCTACATGTCTGTGTCACTGTCTTTCCCTCGATGCGTGCCTCTCTCTCTCTCTCTCTCTCTCTCTCTCTCTCTCTCTCTCTCTCTCTCTCTCTCTCTCTCTCTCTCTCTCTCTCTCTCTCTCTCTCTCTCTCTCTCTCTCTCTCTCTCTCTCTCTCTCTCTCTCTCTCTCTCTCTCTCTCTCTCTCTCTCTCTCTCTCTCTCTCTCTCTCTCTCTCTCTCTCTCTCTCTCTCTAATATTCCTCTCCCACTTGCTTCTCTCTTTCTCCCATTATCCGCCTCGGACCGCATACAATATACACGTGTACTACACCGCGTTGTGAGCATCAGCAACATGTTGGCAGTGTTGCGTGCATACGTGCTTCGTGCAGCTTTCCTTCTAATCTCCAGCTGGCTGGTAATAATGAATACACAGGGCAGGTAGCCTGGTACTAGTCTGCATGTGTGTTTTAAAAAGGTTCGACCAAGTACACCTTGGCCTTGGCCTTGGCCTGCCAAATCACTCAGTGGCTTTGTGTGGGCAAAGCCCTGATATGAAGCCAAAGCAATCCCATCCATCATCATGTCCACCTTTCAATTGTGCCATCACTCAAAGCAAGTCTTGCCTTTAGATTGTACCGGTACTAGTACTACTATACTAGAAAGCAGCCTGGGTTTGCTATACTAACATCGATCGAATAACATGTCTGTACAGGATCTATTGGCGCGCCTGGTTGTGATGAAGCCGAGACCCAAGGTCGGCAGAGCATCCCAGACCACGCCACCACTCCCCTTATTCATGGCTCACACATGACGGGTTTACGTGGCTCTAGTAAAAAATAAAAAAATAAAAAGGACGTACATGTACATGTATGTATAGTCTATAGAGTGGCATGAGAGAGTCGCACTGATCGAGTGCTTCTGTATACCTGGTGCTGGTACTGGTAAGTACCAGGTTAAAGCCAAGAATAGCATTGTGGGTTCAGCAATAAAGGATGTGAATAGAATAGCATTGAGGCAATGAGGGCTTAAACACACTGTGATTCTCTTAGTCTCTACTGAGTCCACGTGTATTCTTCTGTACCCTCGAGTAACTTCTTCCGGTGCCGAAAGGCGGGCTCACCACCCCTGTATGGCAACTTCCCCATGTCTAACCCCCAAGACGAAGTGAATACTGTAGTAGTCATACAGGCCGAAGCTAAAAAGAAAGAACTGCACATACTCGGACTCAGTGCAGTCTCACGGAGACTCGGAGTAAGAGTTGCGGACTGTCAGGTGTCAGTTGCAGATCTGCAACCGTAAGCACAAACACCTTCACACGGGCACCGCTGCCAAGAGCTGAACAATCACTCACGCAGTACAACACCGACACACAGTAGCTCACATGGGTAACTCAAAGGCCATTGTCTGAAGCCACGATTGTACCTCCAAGTAGTGTTTGTGGATATGGAGCGGAGAGCCGCCACTGTTTCGGTGTTCACTCCTGGAGATGAGCCAGCCCAGTGACCATAGGTATGGTGACTAGGTGGTCACGTGGTCACGTGGTGGTTCTAAAACAGTAACATGATGTCATAGCCGCGTAGCTGCTATAGCCACAATATGCAACTTTGTCTCCTCGACACATTTGGGGCAATCAGTGCATATTTGGAATTGGAAGGGACTATTTTGTGCACACGGGTACTTTTGTACATGATGTAGCTCGTTGCTCATCATTGCGTGTACTTCAAGTATAGTTGTGACGACGTTGCATCACAGTCATTCTTGATTCGAGCCGAGCTAGATCGCCGGTTTCGAGAAGCTCTGGGCAGGGACAAACTGTCAACATGGTCAACGGGTAATCCTGAAAGCTAAGGATTACTAAAATGACAAGTACTGTGCCTGACTCTTACTTGTACAGACTACACTGCTGAAACATAATGACATTATGTTTCAGCAGTGTAGTCAACTCAAAGGCAGTCCATGGGTCTGGGTCAGGGAGTAGTAAATTACTACTCCCTGGTCTGGGTCAGGGAGCAGGGAGTAGTAAATTACTACTCCCTGGTCTGGGTTCTTAGTGCTTCCCATGGCGCATAAGTAATACATGTACATGTAGTTACTTCCATGGCATAGGCACGACGAACCAGCAACGTTAATGCAGCTCACGGAAATAGACCAGCACTGGTAGAAAGAGGAGAGCCAATATCCTGTACGTGTAGCCTGCAGCCTGTTTTTGAAACTTGTGTTCCGAGTCTTCCGACTCCCGAGTGTATCTACGAAATACCCCTACACACCGCCAGAAAGCAACGCCAATGTCGGGCAATGAGTATTCTGGCGTGCCCTCGTCGACACAAGTCACACTGTTGACAGACCACTGATTATGACAGTGGACAGTTGTCACTACGTCGCTATCTGCAGCGCACGTGAGCATCGACGTTGAACGTGCCAACAAATGCGATGACTGTTTAGCAGGGACTTTCCCCAGGACTGGCCTAGAGTAGAGCCTCGATCGTCACGTCTATCATGAGCAAGCGCAAGGTTGCGAATGTTTTAGCACTGCCGAGTCTGTCGCCAGTGCTCGAGAGAAGTCGATAGTCGTCGAGACGAGCCATATAATCACGTCATTGCCCGGGAATGTGCTAGGTATGGCAATACTCTCGCTAGCGATCGGTAGCAGTTCTTGAACGTCTCGTCCTCTTGTCCAGCCTGCCGTGCAGTAGCAGCAACTAACTTACTAGTACTGAGTACTAGCGAGGCAGAATCCAGTACACAGCCAGCTACAATAGTGTGTGTAGTGTGAACTGCACTCTATGCGGCTGCTCACCTATCGCTGGTTGGTGTGTTTTGCTGACTGCTAAGCTCAGCACTAACTACTTGTTTGTCTCAGCGCCGCACAGTGGCAGAGCAATTGTTTGCTTGTTGGTGAAGCTATAACAGCCAGCTCCGAGATTTACATCGCTAACGCCGCTATAACGCTAGCACCAGGCCGGAACACGTCTTGATCAGCCGTTCAGCAACAGCGGGCCAGCAGATTCATTGTGCAATACACTCTCATTCGCTCGACACGGATTTCCCGTCGTGGCTGAGATCACCTTGGTGCTGCCAGTGAACACACACACACGCGCACACACACCATAGGTGCACTCAAACCTCACCACGACACAAGCACCTCAGCAGGAGACCATCCGCTGCACCCGCTTCCCAACACCAGACCGAGGACAAGCGAAAGGTGAGCATTGAAATCAAAGACATGCGAATGTTGCAAGCGAAAGAGATTATAAATACCATGGATCTACTACTACTAGTAATAGCAAGAGTACATAAACATTCTTGGTAATAGGGATATTATTATAAATACCGTACCTCTAGTAATAGGACCGCCGTGGTAAGTTTCCAATCCTCCTTTAAAAAGCAGCAGCAACGTTTCTGTGATCACTGGACTGAGAAGTTCTCAGTGAATCGTGTGTTCATGGGTTAGGCTAGTACAACACTGGGAAGTCTAAACTGGCCAGCATCAGATCGACTACTGACTAGTTGGCATTTGGCTATCAGCGTCGTTTACTCCGAGTCCCTGTATCTGGCGTGTAATACAGTCTTCGTGCCGAGGGCGGACTTCTGTTTGTAGTTGTGGTGGATGTAATTGCTGTGGAAACACGTGCACAGACTCAGTAGTAACATATGCAGTAGTAGTATAGAGATAGGGTGGGTGGGAGCGGTGTTATAGCGTGCTATGGCAATCACATGCAATAGTATCAACTCCCTTGGAATTGCGGGGCATTCCGGCTGTGTTGCGCATGATACCTGATTTGCTGCAGTATGCGGCTCCCGTGCGCGTGTGTGTGTGTGTGTGTGTGTGTGTGTGTGTGTGTGTGTGTGTGTGTGTGTGTGTGTGTGTGCTACGATGTAACACAACATGAATAGCTGTGGAGGTCCTGTGAACTAGTCTCCATGATCTTATGTGCCACGTACCATTGTTGTAGTGTGTATGCTTGCTACTCAGTATCACTCCGCTGAGTGACTCTCTCATCATTCTTGCATGCATCCAAAAAAGCAATTCTCTTATCTTGCCAAGAGCCTACAACTCACCAACACCTAAACAAGGTAAGTAGTAGCATCGTTCCATTTCCCCTGGCCAACGTCGCAGAAACGATCATCCTCCTGGGCTGCCAACTCTGCCCTTGTCTGCACGCTGCAGTGCTGGCGGTGGCTCTCTCATGCGCTCGTTGTCTGGCTGGCCACAACCACACGTACACGACCGGTACCGGTACGGTATGCAGTTGCACAACCCTGACGCAACCAGTTCAAATCAAGGTAAAGTCCCTGTGCAATGCGCGGGGAATCCCCCTGAACACTACCTGCAAAATTTTGCGGATTCCACGGTACTGAGCTCGAAGTACCGTCTCGGCCTAGCGCGTCGCGTCAACCATGGTCAACCGACCGTTGACACAGTCATGTCGATCGCACTGCGCTTCCATGTAGTGGGTAGACTACTGTCTTCTCGACTTCGCTGGCAAGATTTGCATCCACGGTCCAGGATGATTGACCATGCGAGGGGCAAGGTTGACTCACGCTGGCGAGATTTCGGTCACGTCAGATGTGTTTTTGACAAGCGAGGATCGGAGCGAAAGCGTTAGCGCCTGTCGGAAAGTAACTTCGTGCAGATTCCTAGACCCGTCCAATGCACACAGACGTACATGGCCGCATTGCAAGCCCGGCACCGTCCAAAGTAAACTCGTTATTTCTACCGTCGCGTGGGTCGGAACACCACATCCGATCTGCAATCTCTTCAACAAAGGTTGTACATGAGAACGTCCCATGTGCTGGAGATCCGTTGCCAAGAACATGGAGAATGCGCGAGAATCTCTACTACACTGTACTGTCAAACCTCGTTAGGACGAACACTGATAAGGCGACCTTTCCATTAATACGAACTAGGCCCAATCCTATGGTTGGCCAGCTGGCCAGGCATCATAATTCATATCAAGTCGAAACTATTCCTTTTAATATTGAATTGTTCGTTTACTGTGGTGTATAGGAGGCGCATCGTGAAACATGCGCTCATGCCAGTCATGGTGCCATACAGCGTTCGTGTAGTCCAGTCTGTAGACGTGTTATAAACGGGCGGTATGCGGACAGATCTCAAGAGCACTCGACCATTTCAAGTCCCTCCTTGAGTTTCGCTCGCCGCTCGGCAAGCGTGTCCTAGGCACGCCCTTGCACGTGTGTTGGTAGACGGACAGGGAAAAGTCCCCGCTCCAGCCTCCAGCCCTGAGAAGTGAGAGGTACTAGGTATATCTTGAACGGTTTTTTTGAAGCGACGTCAGCGCGCTTGCGTACACATAGCGAACAATGGTGCAGGCATGAGCACTTAGCGCGCCTGTCGTCGTGTCGAAAAACAGTGACGTGAACCTGCCATCTATTCTTGACTGACTCTAGACAGTGGAGTTTAGCAGCGCTGACAGTCTAGTAGTAGTAGTGTAGGACTAGTCGACTAGTCTTTGTCCAGCATGCATGCAGCCAGGTCCACACTTCATCTGGTGTCTCACAATGGCTGAGGAGTCACGTCAGTGGCGGTTGGCGTCGAGGGAGTCGAGTCCACTCTCGCTGAGCCTCAGACTCAAAGTCAAACGCAGATATCTATCGTGTCCAAAAGAAGTCTTCACAGACTTCAGCCGCTTCGTACACACGCACAATGACGTTCGCCTGGGGCTGGGTGGTGTCCCTTGTGTCATCATTGTGGTCAGAAAAGTCCCTTTGCCACGAGACAAAAATAGCAATGACGACTTGACGTCATAACCGGTACGCGGTTGACAGATTCAGATAATGCTCTGTAGATATCACTGGCTTGAGTTTAGTCATGATGTAGCGCTAGCATAGCGATCATGGACCTTGGTGGATGTACTATTATACTATTGTTGGCCAACATTGTGACTGGAGTGCTTCTGGTGATCTGTCAGTATTCAGTCTACATTGTATGTAGAGCAAGGGCGAAGCTTGTGCTAGAACTACTTCAGTGAACTATGATAAAATGGTTGTCACACGGAAAGTTTCAGGAACAGGCGCGATATTCCTGCACAGGTGTGTGCATGTGTGTGGCTTGGGGGCATGGAGGGGGGGGGGGGGGGGCACAATAGCAGTGCTGCCAACCTTCCGTATTTGTACGGAAAATCACTCCTTCGTCCGCAGTACGGAATTTGAGCAAAACAGTGGTACGGAAAATTGAAGAGGATTGATCAGCTACGGATATGTATGTAGAAGCATGGCAAGCGCAAGCTGAGCGATGAGTATCCCTGTGCCAAAGCGAATGCATGCCGTGCTTCGACTACATGTAGCACAACATTATCATGTCGTGGTACCAGTCACACATGTTTTGCACCAGCAAATTCAGCCACCGACAAGCATGTGAGTGTTAAAAAAGCACAATACAAGCAATGTACATGGCAGTACATTGGTAGTACGGAAAAACACTGCAAAACACGGAAAGTCACAGTACGCAAAACGGGCCCAGTTGGTTGGCAGCGCTGCAATAGCACGTGTATTCATAACCTGCCAAGATCGCGTCTGTTATGGCTGGTGCAAGTTGCCAGTCTGGACCCTGGGGCGGCTATTCATCAGAAAAGAGCATTGTCGGACCAGCTTGCTCCAGCTTGCCGTGTCAACGCACTCTTGGGCGACATACACTGTGCATCGCGGCCGCAAGTTACTGTTGCGCAAGGTATGCCTGGGAAGGCCTAAGGCTATCAGTGGTCGTTGTGTCTTAGATTTTTTTGGGGTTATGTTGGTCGTTGTGCCTTAGACCTTTTATGGAAAAAAAGAAAAGAGAAAAAGGAGAAGGCAAAAATGTTATAAGTTATGACTAACTGTCCACCAACGTAACCAGATTATACAGTCAGCGAGTGCGACAAAATGGCACAAAACCGACAAGGAGTACTGATACATTCAACGAGTTCAGCTTAGACTTTTGGTGTGTGATGCTGGTTGTAATACCTGAGGCTATTTCAGAGTTCTAGCCAGGTCAAAATAGTGGGGGGGGGGGGGGGCATGGGAAGCAGTTACCCCATAACCCATTTTTCCACTTTCCAATAGTGTCTTGCTATGCTGAATGCAACGTATGGGGCGAATCCCCGACTTCGCCCCAGGCAAATGTGCCTTTATGAACTATCTAGTAATAGTGACTTTTGACTGCATTTTTGTTGAATTGCATGAAAACACGAAAATCGGAAAATGAGTAGGGGGGGGGGCAAACAGAGTAGGGGGCGTTGCCCTACCCCCCCCCCCCCTTTTGCTACAACCCTGCTATTTGCGTAACGCTGGTCGAGTCTTTCTGAAGTTCTCGAGGGCAGTTGAGCACTCGGATCTACGAGAGTCTTGCACACAAGTGGTGGGGTGAACACTTGCTAGAGAGAACACAGAGTGTATGGGACTGGCATGGATCTTACTCGTACAGTGAAACCTGGCCGCAAGTTAGCCGATCGCTGAAGGGATCTTGCAAATGTGTTCCCCGTGTACAGGTGCAGGTGGTCTCCTTATTCAGGCCGTCATTTCACTGATGATTTGACTGGAAATCACGTCCCCCAAGTTGGCCCCGCCTGGTTGTGTACATGTAGTGGTCCTCTTGCGTGTTCATGGTCGTGCTGGTCGCCTTATCAGAGTACACCAAAACCTGTCAAGGCGACCACTCGGATAAGGCGACCACTACAACCAGGACCAAGGGATGCTATTTCCAGTCAAATAACCCTGGGCAAGGAGACCACCTGGTTACAGAGACCACGTTTTCAAGGTCCCTTGAGCAGTCGTCTTAGACAGCTGTTTCACTGTACATTGTATGCGGTGGATCACACCATGCATCATGGTGTGATCCACCGCATACATTGGTCTTGCTTGCGGCCTGGCCAGATGGCTAGTAGGCTTACATGTATGCTGAGGCGATGGGCCAGCGTTACTGTGGTCACCTGGGCAGTACCGGCATTGGTGCTGAGTTCTATGAATGTGAGGTGAAGCCGTGGGTTTCGGCGCCCGCGGTGGCCATTGGCATTGTGCCACCAGGATACTGAGTGAGCTGAGAGGCGGGTGAGGTCGCCGGCCATTCCTAAACATACAAGTCATACCGATGATTCACATTTGGACGCACTGAATGCAGTACATTGCCTTGGCTTCATGCGTTGGGCAATTGTGTCCACTGTTTCAAAGGTCACAGATACTGCGCTGTATGATTTCCTCTCTGTTGTTTGGGCGGACTATCCAAGTGCAAGTTCAAGGGGAATTCGTATCAAAGTTCGCGCACTTCTAAACCGACCTGCAGGACATTTGAGCTGGTAAAATAACTGCTCTCAGTCCCACTCTCGGCATAAGCTGTCACGGTAGAACGGCGTATGTGCCAATACCGAGACCTTCCAACTTCCCCGCTACAGTGCAGTTCGCTGCTTTTGGCTAGGTACTCTTGATCAGGAGCACGTCCGGGCATTGGGCCCGACAAAGGGATTCCAGCTGCAAGTGAGCGTGTGTGTGTGTGTGTGTGTCTGTGTGTCTGTGCCTGTGTGTGTGTCTGCGCGTGTGTGTGTGTGCATGTTCGTTGCATGACTGGAACAAGGCAGCAGACAATATGCCAGGGGAGCCAGTACCATGGCAATGAGATTCGTCTTCGGGTCATGAGATATGCCCTGGTATTCGAATCTTAGTCCCCCCCCCCCCCAAGCCTGCAAGTCTTCTCGTGTTTAGTCATGCAAGCGGTCCAGTTAGTAGGCACCCTGTCGGTTTAAATGCACTGGAGTTGAGGGGGGCGATGTCTTGTCCCGGCGTATTGGCATCCTGCCAAACCTGCCTCAGTCATGCATGCTCACGAAGCTGCATGTCCGAGATCGCATTCTAACAGGCTCGCAAGAATAATTGTGAACTCACTGAAGGAAAATAATTTGTGACAAAAAATCCTGCATGCCACAGTCAAGATGGCGGCGCACTGTCCACCTGGGGAATCCCCTTGAGGACACAACCTAGGGGAATTCCCCTGAATACACCAATGGGGAATCTCCCCAGGTGCTAGGCAGGGGAAGTATAGGCTGGATGGTTAGCGGGCGGCTTGCGCAATCAAGAGAGGGTTAGGGCTTGTGAGTGGCGGCACACACACACACACACACACACACACACACACACACACACACACACACACACACACACATGCACACACATGCCTCCTTCATCACTCATATACTACTGCCCATGCAGGTTCTAGTTGTTTTATAGATTAGCATGCCCACTGCCTGATCAACAGGTTTTAGTTGCGTAGCTGCTGTGACCTGTGTGCCGGAGGACTATCAAGGAGGCCGTTGGCTCTTCCCTTGACTGTGTAGCTACTACAGTTAGCGGTAGATGAATGCATCTAACCACATGGTATTTGTGTTGCAAGATGGCTAGTAGCTAAGGCTCATGTTAGCCTGTGAAGTTAGTTCCAGGTGCCCCTGC
>NC_088654.1:25913227-26033227 GCF_964019385.1 Sycon ciliatum
TGTGCGAAGGGATTCGGGAAGCGGATTAAAGCGGTCAGCACCAAGGAATGGAATACAGGGATGAATTTATCCTGTATCGCATCGCAGTTTGCGATGCAAAATCGATCAACTGCTACTCAATTGTCGCCGTGACTCGCAGAACACTGTGATACATACAGACTATCCATGCCTAGCCTGTGCTGTCAAGAAACAATAAGTTACATGCATACAGTGCAGTATTATGTTGTGCAGGCACGCGTGTACATGTATGATTCAGTCGTTTTTTTGCAAATGGGTTTTCAGGCATCACTATCAACAAGGACAATCTGGTAAACACCCAACCTTCAAAGAAAAATGCTAATCAAAATCAAAGACTGCTACACAATTGTGATTTTGTATAGCAGAAACTGCTACGCAAACATCTGACAATAAATTCATCCCTGGAATAGATTTGTATCCAGCTTGAGCTTGCACAATGGGTAAAGAAAGGGAATCATTGACTTGGCCACGGGTGACTCTATCTGGATGTAAGGAGAGAGCAGCATTGCCATGGACAGACTGACCATTAGACCAGCCATTGCTATATCGTCACGGTGATCAGTATAATTATTAGAAGGTAACATGTGTATGTGTGTGTGTGTATGTGTGTGTGTGCGTGTGTGTGTGTGTGTGTGTGTGTGTGTGTGTGTGTGTGTGTGCGTGTGTGTGTGTGTACGTGTATTTGTGTATTTGTGTGTATGTGTATTTGTGCACGCATGCACGCCCGTGTAACATTTATGCGCAGGTCCCCACATTGAGGGTTCGTCACTATGGCTGAGCATTCGCATGGAGTTCTCCGAGACCGATTGGCGTGAGGAGATGACACCGATGGCACCATATCCAGAACGATGCCCTCTCCACGTGGATATGCTCAAGAAGGACCGCAAGTTCTCCGGTAAGCCATTGGGCCAACGGGTCATTGGGCTACTGGGCCAACGGGTTATTGGGTTACTGGGCCAACGGGTCATTGGGTTACTGGGCCAACGGATCATTGGGTTACTGGGCTATCAGGTCATTGGGTTACTGGGCCAACGGGTCATTGGGTTACTGGGCCAACGGGCCATTCGGTTACTGGGTCATTCGGTTGCTGGGCCAACGGGCCATTCAGGTACTGGGTCAACGGGCCATTCAGTTACTGGGCCAACGGGTCATTGGGTTACCGGGCCAACGGGCCATTCGGTTACTGGGTCATTCGGTTGCTGGGCCAACGGGCCATTCAGGTACTGGGTCAACGGGCCATTCAGTTACTGGGCCAACGGGTCATTGGGCTGCTGGGCCATTCGGTTACTGGGTCATTGGGTCACTTGGCCAGCGGGCCATTGGGTTACTGCGCTATCAGGTCATTGGGTCATCACCTACCGGGTAGCCCTTGCCGGATACTGCCAGCAGATTCATTGGCAGAGTTTGGTGCTTTTCGGGTGTGCTCCATAAAATGTTTGGTATGTGGATAAAGAAATGGAGCAGAATTCGAGGAAGTGCTTGCCATGAGGTTTTGTGTGGCTCTGTCCGTTTTACTGCTTTTCGAGCAGGATCGGCCAATTTTTTTGCGAACATTATCCGCCAAGAGCTACCGCCAGATCAGTGGGTCATAGGGCCAGTGGGTCATTGCCGCTCACTGGGTTACCATAGTTACTGGGCTATTGGGCCATCAGGTCATGGATGTGCCCCGAGTGCTACGTGGAGTCCAGAGCATGCAGCTCAAAATGTGTTGCTGTCACATCGAACCAATTCCTGAATCACACCATGTTGTTGATGCAACTGGCGCAAGTCAAGCAGGTTTCCGGTGACACGATCTTTGTACTTTCATTTAAGTAAGTCCTTCATGTCTCTCCGAGTCTGAGGTGGGTAGTGACCTGTCATGTGCCGAAAGACAACTCTTGGTCTTCGGGTCGAAATTGGTCTTCTGGTCCCTCCAGCACATGAACTTTGCCAGGGAGACACGGAACACGAATACGTCATTGTACGAATCCACCAATGACAACACCCTTTTGATATGTGTGTGCATGTATGCATGTGTGTATGTGTGTGTGTATGTGTGTATGTGTGCGTGTATATGTATGTATGTGTGTGTGTCTCTCTCTCTCTGTTATTGGTCATCTCATACAGGCTCTCGTTCCCGTCATCTGGTGGTGTCGCGGAATGAGGCGTGCCGCTTCATCGAGCGCCCGGATTATGTTGAGCTGCGTGTCCCATTCGAGTCGAGTAAGATGCGGGTTGCACACGCCTTTTTTCTGGTGATAAGGATTGTGTGTATGTATGTGCATATGTGCGTGTCTGTGTGTGTGTTCAATTGGGTACAAAGAATACAGACGGTTTTTTTAGTTGTGAGGTACATAATCCCCAGGTCCGTAGGCTCAGTCCGTAATGGACGATACCAAACTGTGTGTGTGTGTGTTTGTATGTGTGTGTGTATGTGTGTATGTGCCGTGTGTGTGTGTGTGTATGTGCCGTGTGTGTGTGCGTGTGTGTGTGTGTGTGTGTGTGTGTTTGCACATGCTTGTACATGTATTCGCTTGTGGTTTCCCTGTTCAGACGTCCCTCAGCCAGCTGACGGCATGGTGATTACTATGACAGAACACCTCATGTTCACTTGCTACAACAGTTGTAACTTCGTCAAGCGTCGCCCCACCAAGCTGGCGTGCAGCCTGCTGCAAGCACCAAACAGCGACCCGTAAGGTTCATGAGTGATCTATGTCTCTGTCTGTCTATCTATCTGCATCTGTCTGTTTGCCTCTGTCTGTTTGTCTGTCTGTCTGTCTGTCTGTCTCTCACAGACACTCACTAACTCACTCTCTGTCTCCTTCTCTCTCCCTCCTCTCTCTCTCTCTCTCTCTCTCTCTCTCTCTCTCTCTCTCTCTCTCTCTCTCTCTCCTTCCCCTCCCCCTCTCCCTCTCTCTCTGCTCGTCTCCCTACCGTGTGTAACTGCAGAGACAGCCAGTTTGCCCAGGTTCTCGGCAGAGTGGAGGTGCAGGTACGGGTGTGTGCATGCCCTGGCCGGGATCGCCCTCACATCGAAGATCCGAAGACAAAGAGCAGCACGCCAACTTCAAAAGGTACGATATTCATTATGCCGTGAAACACCATCAGAAAGCTGAATGGCTGCCTCCTGGCCAACCCGTAGCGCAACGTTTGCTGCAGCCGATGTGCTTTATAATGCTTCTTCAAATTATGTTTTGAAAATGCTTTTGGCATATATTGTTGAAGTTTTGCACCTCTGGGTCCCGCCTGATAGTCAAGATTTGCCGCAGGGAAGGCTGTGTACTAACAGTGGTGTATGCGCGTGTGTGCGTGTGTGTGTGTGTATCTGTCATTTTTCCTGCTCAATTGTGCGTGTGGTTGCATGTTCTGCAATAGCTGACGAGAAAGAGGCCGATGCAAAGCCAGGCAGTGGCAAGCGTGCTCGCCGATCAGCAGAAGGCTCTGTAGACGAAGGCAACCACTACACTATACACAGATCGGTAAGCGTGGAGAGGTGGTGTGTCTGTGAAGTGTGTATATTCACACACATACACGCACACACACACACGTACGCACGCATGCACACGCACGCACGCATGCACACGCGCGCGCACACACTAATGCATGCGCACACACACGCACGCACACATACACACACCAGGCGCGTGCGCCGGTGCCCTTCAAGGGGGGTTTCCGGGGGACCACCCCCGGGAAAAATTTCAAAAAATGAAGCAAAATCCTGCATTTTGAGCGAAAAAAGGGGGGCTCCGGGCACCCAGGACCCCATACGGGGCACGCGCCTGCACACACACACACACACACCTGTGCCCAGGTGAGGAGTGCCTGCATGTTCCGTCTCGTCAACCATGTTCAACAACTTCATTGACTTGAGTTTACTAGTAAATATTTGTTTTGACTGGTGTCTGTAGACGGGTGTGGGGTGCCCGCATGTTAATTCCATCTTGTCAGCAAAATATTTGACCTGTATTTACTTGCAATTTTTACTGGTACCTATGCACAGGTGCGGAGTGCCCGCATGTTCCGCCTCGTCAACAACTTCATCGACCTGCTGGAGCAGGAAGACGACGACGACATTGCCATGGCAGCCACTGCCATCGCCAGCGGCGACCAATGCTCCAGTCCGGGCCATTCCAGCGTTAGCTCTCACACCACAGCCACCGCTGCTGCCAACGACGACGCGGGTGGTGATGCCGATGATGCCTCCCCGGCTGGCGAAACCATGGCAGATGAGCAGCAATTCGGCTCATAAACCGTCACTCTGCATATTACGAGTACGATCTCATCTGTGTGGCTGGCCGCGTTTGGCTGTGTGCGCAAAACTTGGCAGCGGGATTATTTGATGGTGGCGTACCAGAGGGCATTGGTGTGGTGTGTGTGTGTGTGTGTGTGTGTGTGTGTGTATGTGTGTGTGTGTGTGTGTGTGTGTGTGTGTGTCACCACGTGCATTTGGAATTCAAAGCAGCCATAACTAGTGTGTTCACCGTATGTGCTAGCTCGCAGCTGTCTTCTTCAAAGTGTGCTATTCACAAAAAGGGTATGTCCGCTTTCTTTCTTTATTCAACGTTTGATTCACCATTGCACTATGCTTTCCTGTGTAAAGTGAGTCTGTGTGCGGAGTGATGAGTGTGTCTGTGTGCGGAGTGATGAGGGTGCATGGTGTGCGGAGTGATGTGTGAAAAACACAAATTATCATAATGTAACTGATGCCGCCTGCCTGCCTGGCCTGGTCTTCCCCAGGGCTGACATTGGCACCATGAAACACAGCACTGTCTTGATGATCACCCGCGCGCGTGCGAGCGCATATATGCTCGTAGAAATAATTATTTCTCTCTGTGCATGCACTCTTGTCTGCGCGTATTGATTTGCACTATGCCACCGTGCTCATCTAAACTGTACTCATTTCACTAACCTATTGTCTTTCTTGTCAAATCGACGTTGCAAGCTTCTTCTTTTTTTTTTAATTTTTAAAAACCTGATGCATGTGTGTGCACAAGTTGCAATGTCTAACATAGCTGTTCGCTATCATCGCTTCTGCGTTGGGCATGTCTGAGGTCTGAGTGTGTGTGTACGTGTGTGTGTGTGTGTGTGTGCGTGATTTTTGCATTTCCCCCACTATTTTATGGCAGTTCTCTACATGTGTTTTCAGGAATGCTAGCATGCGATGCCATTGTTTCCATGTCAATTATTTCGTTGCCATCCGCTCTTTCGCGCTTGAAAGTCAAACATTATTCCAGCTGGTGATATAATTCCGGTCGTTGCTTCGTATGCTTTCAGTCGCACACTAGCATGAATGATGTACATCAGTGTGTGTGTGTGTGTGTGTGTGTGTGTGTGTGTGTGTGCGCGCGTGTGTGTGCGTGTGTGTGTGCATGCTCGTGACAACGTGTGTGTGTGTGTGTGTGTGTGTGTGTGTGTGTGGCATGCGTGCGTGTGTGTGTGTGTGTGTGTGTGTGTGTGTGTGTGTGTGTGTGCGCGTATCCATGTGTGTGTATTCATGTGTGTGTGTGCACACGCACGCGCTCACGCATGGCGCTTGCATGCACACCACCACGCGGCACGCCGATGATGCAACCGTGCGGCGAGTGAACTAATACTTCCAAAGCCCTGCGCCAGTCATACTCTTTCAACCCCGGCCCCACCGCAGGTGACATGTTGCCTTGCAAACTCAAACCCATCATTCATACCGGTATATTAAAGTCGTCAGTCAATAGGTATATGATCACACAAACTTTCAACCCTCTCTAATAGGGCCTGGCCATTATTAGGGGCCGTCCGTAAATACATGCATTCACTTACGCCTTTGCGTTGAAAGCTCAGGTTTGCGTCTGTGTTTTCTTCGTTTTTGACGGTCGCCTAGGAAATGTCATCACGTGACGTTATCGCGAGTGCGTTGGTTTCCAGACGCACACTCGCGCACGCAGACGCAAACCAGGGGGGGGGGGGTCAAAACCGAATCAAAAGGTACGACATTATTTCGTTCGTCAATCTCCAATGACACCTAAACAATGCCAAAAAAAGTGTTGGGCCAGAATTTTGTCACTAATGTTGTTTCATACATGTACTTAAATGGTGTCCCCTTGGAGTGTTCGATTGTTATCTTTCACGCACATGGTATCGTTCAAGAATACCTTCAGCTTGTGATACGTACTTTTTGGTGCATGTTTACGTGTTATAATTAATATCACTATTGATCCTTTATAGTTATCTGTACTGTTGCAATTAATTTTGTTAATTAGTACAACGATGCTTCCTGGTGGGCGAAAAGCGAGTTCGGTGCATGTTTATATTTTTCATCGTTCCTATTATTGTTTTTCACATTACATTTCCATCGCAGTTACTGATATTTCCTTGTCCATCACCACTTTACATCTCAATAAAACCTTCGCAACATGTCGCTTCAGCTGATTCTGTTTATTGCCATCTAGTGAAGATTATTACTATTACAATCATGTATTTAATATTTCGAAAAGGGTAATCCCCACAGGCCTAAGGCCTTTTTACAGGGTACCCTATGTGATCACGTACAGATTTGCCAAATAGTGAAAACGAGGAGCGAAGAGACGCATCATGTAACCAGGCGGGGTTCCTACCCGCAACCTCTCGTACAGAAGGCAGGATCGAGGCTGTACCTATCGACCAGGGACGACTACGAGTTCGTACACACAATCGAACCTGCTAAGCCTATGACTATTACAGTACTTGTAAGTTGTATCAAGAGTACATAAACCGTCACTTAAAACCCCATGGGGGTTATGTACTCTTGCTTGTACATGTACATGATTGTATTAAGGTGGCTCCTACCCCTCGGGTCCAAATTTTTTTTGTTTGAAACGTGGCTACAAACGATTGTACTTTGTTCCGTAGGATATCTAGTGTACGGAGACAAAATTTTATCAAGTTCTACCGGCCGGTTTCACTCGGGGGAGGGGCCAAACATAGCATACTCAGTCACAATTGCCAGTTTAGGCCAAAAAACGCCGGAAAACCACTTTTTTGGCCGTAGCACTCGTAGTTACCCCATTTTTCTTGATGTCCAACATCAGGACAGTAGTATACTTGCTAAATACCAGCATAAGCTTTAGAAGTGGGTAGAATTCTGCTAGAAGGTGACCTTTTTCTCTTTTCGGAATCATCCCATTTCAGCGCACACGTCCCACATATTAGCCCCGCCCACAAGTATTTGACACTGGACTTGCCCTGTATTTAATGGTTATGCTATCATAACCTAATAATGGTACTGTGTAGCAAGTTTGAGCAGGTTCTACCGAAGGTAACTCTTGAAATAAAACTTTGAAGTGTCAAGTGATGCCATATTTTTCAAGAATCAGCACATTGCACTGGGACATTGTCCAACGCCTTAGAACCCCTGACTCTACCATATGACAGATACGTATCTTGCAATAATTGATTGCAACATCTTCCAAACATAGTAGTAGAGCTTTGGATCAAGTTTTAGCAGTTTCCACCGAAGCTAACTACCAAAATAAAACTTTGAAGTCGCCCACATACTAAATGCAATAGCTGAGCATGTGCATTGAGTGTATGGTCTCGAGGTTTTCACAACTAGCTCCAATGCGGCAGATACGTGTCTTACATTACTTGATTGCAACATCTTCAGAACATAGTAGTAGAGCTTTGGATCAAGTTTAGACAGTTTCTACCGAAGCTAACTACCAAAATAGAACTTTGAAGTCGCCCACATACTAAATGCCATACATGTAGCTGAGCATGTGTATTGAGTGTACATGTATGCTCTAGTGTTTTTCACAACTTTCTCCAACATGAAGCCAATACTGATGTGGAATTTTTTGACTGCTTTGTCCAAAACACAGTGCTAAAGCAATGCACATTGGGCACTTTCTACTGGTAATGCAATTATTATTATACAGTGTTTGCTGCCAACATAGCAAGCAATACTGCTATACTAAATGCGTATTCCATTGGGTACGGTCCAATGGCTTTTCACTTCGCATCTAGCCATTGTTCTTCGTGCATTTCTTGAATGCTTAGTCTCCGTGGTAATGAAGCTAAGAGCCACACTGGAGAAGTTTCTACTGAAGCTAACTATCAAAAATATAAAATTTCCAAGATGCTACTATTACATAAAGTAGCTGGGTGCAATGCCACTCTGTTGAACACAGTAAGCAAAATTGAGTCACTAAAACCCTATTTTCCAGATATAAGCTGTTGAGACTGATAGCAGCTGAGCTGTATGATCTGATATGGATGGCGGTTCCACACTGACCAGCACATGTACACGTGCACAGGCAGAAGAACATACAAGTAATACACCTAACGTTACTTCGAAGTCCATCATGTAAATACAAGCGTATATGTGACAAGCATCACTCCTGTTCTCCACAACCTGCAGTCCTGGGCCACTCCAGCTGGTCAGACTGCAATAATTTCTGCAGCAGGCTTGACTTGGAAAGCTAATCACAACTGCCATGGCTGCAACATGAGTATTACCAGCGCTTTTACAGCGCTACTTGTATAATAATAATAATATTATTATTGTCAATCCATTGTGGTGCATGGCACTCGTTTTCAACAACCGAGTTCATGTCATTAGTTGCATATCCAACGCCAATAGGAAAAAGAAGGGGTGGGGCAAATTACCACGGTTCAACACTAGTCATATTGAACGGCATTATGCCATGCCAGGCACGCACACAAAACAACCGCGCGAGTGCGCATGCATGTACACACCCGGGTAACACACACTCGTGCGACTTTACATAGCCTGCACTGTCGTTCTATGTCATAGGAGTGAGTGCACACACATATATATATGTACATGTAGATTGCCTAGTTTTCCATACGTAATAAAATTGTGTAAGTATACACACATGTGCGTGCACATATAGATAGACTCAGCGGCATACGCATGAGTGTGTGCCGATAGGGCCACATGCCAATTATCGGATTAGTCTGTGAAAGTTGCACGGCACGACAAACTTTCGGACAGTCTAAAGATATGACACAATGAATGTGGAATACCCACCAGTGTGTAAGACCATTTCATACCTATTTCGCAGCGTTTGTGATTTTCGGGGCGTCCCTGTTGATATTTGATGTCCTCACTTGGTTGATGACACAGTCACAAATTATCAAATTCACCTCCAATGCCATCCAATCTGCGTTCCGCGATACATGTACAGTGAACGGTGTTGAGGAAAGCCATGCAGCAATAAAACAGTCGAGACTCCCAAGCAGAGGATACAATTCAACGTATTGAAGTACGAATTGTTGTAAACAATTTTCAAGACACAATTACAAAATTTGAAGTGCGTCTTGAAACGTGTTTGAAGTGCTTCGATGTATTTACCTTCGATCTCCCTGAATCGATCCATCCACAGCTACCCGACGAATTTACCAGTCAGTGCGGGAGATGATCGAGCAAGTTATATTTGAAGGTCGCGAGATGTCAGTGGCACTGGCAGGAAATCTACACAAGCGTATTCTGAAATAATTTTCTAAGACTCAGGCGTGATTCAAGAGCGGACTTTGATTTCTCCCTTCTTATAGTACGAGCACCAGTCGACATTGCATTCTTGGAAAATCTTCTGCGAGTGCTGCCTTCCCCTTTCATAGAAAGAACGAGTGAAGAGGGACACTAGCAGCAGGTTCTAGCTAGGTCGCCAGAATTGCAGAAAAGCGAGAAGACGTTTCCTACAACGATTGATCGCACAAAAATCATCGCTACCGAAAAATTTACTGAAAATCTACACTTTTCAAACGATGCGCGCGCAGAGGGTGTGAGCCACCTTAAAGGGGAAGGCAAAAATTAAAATTTCACCAGTTGTAGTCTTCGGGGTGCTAAGTCGAATGGTCTTGGTCCGAGGAAGCTGAGACGCTCCCTTCCTACTTGAATCCCAATCGAACTCGCGCACTTCCACCGAAACTGGGTGACTGCGCCCTACTAGATGGGGATTTGTATGCAAAATGTCACTAAAAGCGCCATTTCGTTCTTATAAAAGCACGGATGACCGCGATTGGCCCATATGTTGTAGTCTTTTGGACGCTGAGTCGACTGGTTTTGGTCCGAAAAGGCTGCGATGCAGCGTTCCTCCTTTATTCCCAATCGAACATGGTTGAAGAAGTGGTCACGTGCTCCTGCGTACACCAGTCACCTGGTCACCGTGCCTGCAGGGTACAACTTACTAGCCTGTTTGACCTTTTTTGGGTGCAGTCCTGTCACTCGAGTTGAACTCGAGTTGACCCTTGGTGTGAAAGTTGTCACCTGCTGGCGTGGTGACCAGGTGATTTGGGCACCCAGGAGCACGTGACCACTTGTTCAACCATGTTCGATTGGGAATAAAGGAGGAACGCTGCATCGCAGCCTTTTCGGACCAAAACCAGTCGACTCAGCGTCCAAAAGACTACAACATATGGGCCAATCGCGGTCATCCGTAATTTTATAAGAACGAAATGGCGCTTTTAGTGACATTTTGCATACAAATCCCCATCTCGTAGGGCGCAGTCACCCAGTTTCGGTGGAAGTGCGCGAGTTCGATTGGGATTCAAGTAGGAAGGGAGCGTCTCAGCTTCCTCGGACCAAGACCATTTGACTCGGCACCCCGAAGACTACAACTGGTGAAATTTTAATTTTTACCTTAACTTCCCCTTTAATAATAATAATAATAATAATAAAAGGGTTTGCTCCCCACACCGGAGCTCGCGCTATTCCGCCGACTTTACTTGACACTTGACTGACTCACGACTGCCATCCAGAGCACACGAGAAGTCCATCGAACCTTCGACTCGGCAAACCTGCAAGAAAGCACCACTCCCTGCTCAATACACAGTGTTTCGGGGAATTCACCCCTCATCAGTTGAGCTTGAGTAGGCTGAGGAAGATTGTGCCTGAAGAGCACCACTTATATAGTGCTCTCCAGGCACGACCATCACCAGGGATACAAACTTACAGAGACGCTCCGTTTTCAGCGCGACAAACACCTCGTGAGCACCAGATAGCAGCGTGAGTCAGTGTCTCCTGGACGGTGAGACAGACGTCACGTCGAGGACCCTCGGTCATTCGCAACGCTGTCACCTCCAAACCAACTAGTCGCAAGCCCGCGCTGGGCACAACAGTACGAAGTAGTGGTTGCGACCTCGGCGATGATTTGTAAGAAAAGGGTTTGCTCCCCACACCGGAGCTCGCGCTATTCCGCCGACTTTACTTGACACTTGACTGACTCACGACTGCCATCCAGAGCACACGAGAAGTCCATCGAACCTTCGACTCGGCAAACCTGCAAGAAAGCACCACTCCCTGCTCAATACACAGTGTTTCGGGGAATTCACCCCTCATCAGTTGAGCTTGAGTAGGCTGAGGAAGATTGTGCCTGAAGAGCACCACTTATATAGTGCTCTCCAGGCACGACCATCACCAGGGATACAAACTTACAGAGACGCTCCGTTTTCAGCGCGACAAACACCTCGTGAGCACCAGATAGCAGCGTGAGTCAGTGTCTCCTGGACGGTGAGACAGACGTCGAGGACCCTCGGTTTGGAGGTGACAGCGTTGCGAATGACCGAGGGTCCTCGACGTCTGTCTCACCGTCCAGGAGACACTGACTCACGCTGCTATCTGGTGCTCACGAGGTGTTTGTCGCGCTGAAAACGGAGCGTCTCTGTAAGTTTGTATCCCTGGTGATGGTCGTGCCTGGAGAGCACTATATAAGTGGTGCTCTTCAGGCACAATCTTCCTCAGCCTACTCAAGCTCAACTGATGAGGGGTGAATTCCCCGAAACACTGTGTATTGAGCAGGGAGTGGTGCTTTCTTGCAGGTTTGCCGAGTCGAAGGTTCGATGGACTTCTCGTGTGCTCTGGATGGCAGTCGTGAGTCAGTCAAGTGTCAAGTAAAGTCGGCGGAATAGCGCGAGCTCCGGTGTGGGGAGCAAACCCTTTTCTTACAAATCATCGCCGAGGTCGCAACCACTACTTCGTACTGTTGTGCCCAGCGCGGGCTTGCGACTAGTTGGTTTGGAGGTGACAGCGTTGCGAATGACCGAGGGTCCTCGACGTCTGTCTCACCGTCCAGGAGACACTGACTCACGCTGCTATCTGGTGCTCACGAGGTGTTTGTCGCGCTGAAAACGGAGCGTCTCTGTAAGTTTGTATCCCTGGTGATGGTCGTGCCTGGAGAGCACTATATAAGTGGTGCTCTTCAGGCACAATCTTCCTCAGCCTACTCAAGCTCAACTGATGAGGGGTGAATTCCCCGAAACACTGTGTATTGAGCAGGGAGTGGTGCTTTCTTGCAGGTTTGCCGAGTCGAAGGTTCGATGGACTTCTCGTGTGCTCTGGATGGCAGTCGTGAGTCAGTCAAGTGTCAAGTAAAGTCGGCGGAATAGCGCGAGCTCCGGTGTGGGGAGCAAACCCTTTTCTTACAAATCATCGCCGAGGTCGCAACCACTACTTCGTAATAATAATAATAATAATAATAATAATTGCCTTCGGACTGTGCATGCCTTCGGACTGTGCAGGGAGGAGACCTGGCTATTGTGCAACAGGAGGCTATACAAGGTTCGATTAAAATACTGAGAACTATCCTTAACATGTAGATGCACCTCTGCTGCGTTTGCATGTTCAATAGCTAAGAGACTTGAATAACGACTGATAAAGACTGATATTTCCTTTGTTACTACTCCCTTCATTGGTTGATGTATTTTGCCTGTCGCTGCAAATTCTTTATTATTGTTTTGATGTTGGAGTTCGGATTGAGTTTCTTTCCTTTCTTCCTCTTCCTTCAACTAGTTCTTGTCCCTTTGGTTTTTAGGTTTTATTTATTTATTTATTTTTGTTTTTGTTTTTTCACTTTCTTTTTGCTGTCCCACCCATGGAAATATTTCCCGGTGGGTCTGGCTTATCGCCTTCGAAAGAAGTGAATAAAGGAGAAATAATAATAATAATAATGCTCTAACCACTGAGCTATGGGACCAGGCTGAACCTAGAAGGCGCTGACAAGTTTTTCACTCCAAAGGCAGCTCACAACACGTGCCACACATACTGATGGCACTTGGGTCTTTTTCCCTCCCCCAGGGGACCAACCACGGTCAGTTTCTGGAAACTACCAGAGGTAAAAGAAAGTGATTAAATTTTGAAAGGATTGGGAGAACTTCATATTCAAAGGATCAGTCGGTCACGTGTTGTGAGCTGCCTTTGGATTGAAAAACTTGTCAGCGCCTTCTAGGTTCAGCCTGGTCCCATACATGTAGCTCAGTGGTTAGAGCATTGCTCATGACAAGCAGGGTCCCAGGTTCGAGTCCTGGTGGGTCTGGCGTTTTTTTCTCTTTTCAGGCAGTTCACTTCCCCGACTGATCCTTTGAATATGAAGTTCTCCCAATCCTTTCAAAATAATAATAATAATAATAATAATTTAAACAATCGACGAGGAGACAATAGTCGTAAAATGGCAATAAATAAGATAAATTGTGCACTCATAACAACAGCAAAAATGAAGAAAGTCAAGTACTAATAGTTCCATAACGTTTTCTTGTGACTGTCATCAGTGGAACGCCGTCACATAAAAATGTAATAACTAAAACACACACTCAGGGCATGTTCGATTGGTAGGATCGGGATCCCGATCCACCGGATCCACTGGATTCGCACCCTTTCGATTGGTCGAATCCGGATCCGGATCCTTCGGATTTGGATCCGGTCAACCCACCTCGGGGAGCAGGGTTGACCGGATCCAACGGATCCAAATGTGACCTTTGTGCGTATATGGCGGGTAAAAATCATTTTTGTACACATTGTGGTACGCACACGTGGATGGAGATAGAGCTTGTTGACTTTTTGTACGACGCACGCGATGAGTACGACGTTCACCCTTTTGGGTGCCTTGTGAGCGCCATTTTCAACATGGCAACAGTCAAGGTCCAAGATAAAGTGTTCAGTTGAATCTGAAGGATCCGAGGGATCTGAGATCTGGATCCCGATCCCGATCCTTACCAATCGAACATGCCCTTATATACATGTAGCTAATATGGTTTCAGGTAGAAATACAGCAGCTAACAAGTACAAAAAGCGAAGTTTGCACCTTTGCAATGTGTGAATATAGTGTATGTGAGAAAGGTAGTGGCAGATGAACACACGCACCATTACATTCATTCACACAGTATCACATTCATCTGCCACTACCTTTCTCACATACACTATATTCACACATTAGAGAGGTTGTGCATAACGAAAATTCGTAAAGATCTTTCGGAATCTGAGCCATCTGGAAGTGACGAAAATTCAAAGGTGCAAACTTCGCTTTTTGTACTTGTTAGCTGCTGTATTTCTACCTGAAACCATATTAGCTACATGTATATAAGTGTGTGTTTTAGTTATTACATTTTTATGTGACGGCGTTCCACTGATGACGATCACAAGAAAACGTTATGGAACTTGACTTTCTTCATTTTTGCTGTTGTTATGAGTGCACAATTTATCTTATTTATTGCCAATAATTATAAATAATAATAATAATATTAACTGGTTTGAGGGAAAGAGACAAACGGGAAAAGTCTGAAGAAAAAATTGACTGTCACCACCAGGACTCGAACCAGGGACCCTCGCTTGTAGCCAGCGATGCTCTAACCACTGAGCTATGGTGTAGCCGTCATCCCAGCAGAGGCCGTTCAACATTTTCTTCAGACTTCGTAACTCACACTTCCTGTGAATCCACACAGGCGGGTGGGACGCAGCCCTCACTGTAACCCACACACTTCACGTACAAACTAGCACGCGGGGAGCCCCAAGTCATAAAATATTAACTGGTTTGAGGGAAAGAGACAAACGGGAAAAGTCTGAAGAAAAAATTGACTGTCACCACCAGGACTCGAACCAGGGACCCTCGCTTGTAGCCAGCGATGCTCTAACCACTGAGCTATGGTGTAGCCGTCATCCCAGCAGAGGCCGTTCAACATTTTCTTCAGACTTCGTAACTCACACTTCCTGTGAATCCACACAGGCAATAATAATAATAACAATAACTACACATTAGCAGTCCTTCCCCAGACGCGCAAAAAAGACCTCCCCCCACTATTCCCGATTTTTAAAAACAGATTCTTGACTGATTTTTGCCGCGAAAGCGAAAAAATGTTCTCAAATTTGAGAACTATCCTAAATTGGTTCTGAGAGATGGGAGCTGTTTTACATGGCCTACGTCGTTTTACTTTGCACCATCCCATTTCATTTCACACCATATGTTCTTGACAGGACGCTCTTCCGGCAGATATACTTTTAGTGAAGTTTCGTAGAGGAGACGTATATCGAAAATGCAGTGAACGAAGCTGAAATTGGCATTTTTATGCACCTAATTTCAATCCGAATTATCGCCAGAGCACGCAGCGTTTTCGGCCAGCGCGAAGGCGGCAAAATATAGAGGTAAGCAATACATATCACTTACAAGACAAATCTGATCTGTTCACGACCTCCATATACCTAAAATTCAGAACTTGCTGTGCTTGCTTGGCCCTATCCACATGTATGTTATAATTATAGAGTTCTCACACATATTTGGCAAGTACAATGTAGAGGCGACGGTTCGATACTGGAACGGTTTGACAGCAAAATTGTGTACATGTATAGCCAAACCGATCACCAGGGTGGATTGTTCACTCGAAATATGTTTGTGGAAGGAAGCTGGCATGTTGGAGTTTGCTCTGAGGCCAGAGTCGCCGATCGATCTGAGCCGCTCCTTTGTGTTGGCCCGTTGCCTCCAAGTTGCCCTCAATTTTTGGTGTTTACAGAGGTGGCTCCAAACTGGAAAGGTTTTGGAGTGCACGTCAAGTTCACTCCGGATTCTGAAATTAGGTAATTGCTATCGCTCCACAACGGCCAGTACAGAGCATCAATAAGCCTTGTGTGTGCTTCCATTAGTTTTCATTGGTATACGGTGCTTTAGTGGCGAGCCGCTGTTTACCTGCGACAAGAAGTTGATTTTGCGAAAGACGTAAAACTCAAGTCGTAGTGGGAAGCAACACGTCATAAACTCAAATGCTTGGTATGGCGCTTCTGGTCATCGCAGAGCCATGGAATTTTGGTGATGAGTAAAACATATCGTAGTCTCACTGTGACATACGCTTTCTAATCAAAATACCAAGAGAGAAAGTGAGTATTGAGACCGTTCCGGTTTGCAACCTATGTCTTATTTGAAACGGTCTCCTCTACAGCATAAGACCGTCTTCTAAGCTATGGTCTTCACTGGTTTACAGTTTTGGATCTGTAGAGTAAAGCCTCATTCACACTTCGTTTTGCGTAAGGGAAACACGTCACAACGGCCGCGGCGAGAAAGTTGACTTGATCTTGAGTTCCTTGTTTGGTCCATCGCGCGACCTTCGCTTGCGCGCATTGCGTTCATGAAATGAAGTATGAATCAGTCTTGAATGTGCCAGTCCATTTCTTTTTTTACCATGTTCTTGCCTAATTCTGTTGTGATTTATCTTGAATCCGTAGACATTTCGCCGTATTGGTACCATCCGTTCCACAAAGATACTGGTTCTTGTAATGGCATGCACCATAAAATGACATCTGTTCTATGGCTGTACTACATGTACATACGCAGAGGCAGTGCTGTACATGTGCAAGAAATCAGACATTCAAACATTCAAACATGCCAGCACAACAACTGACACTACTACTCCAGTTGCGCTCGCTGAAATCCGACCCACAGTGCAAAACTGACGCCCTGGACCAGTTCCTGTGACATCACTGTGATGGTGTAGATGTACGACCACCCGCATTTGTACCATTTCCAGGGCTTATAGCTACATGTACCCCCCCCCCCAAGTAGAGGGTACCAAATATGCAATTTAGGTCGGATTTCACCGATCATAACTGTAGAATTTGTGCGTGACAGTGAATATGATCACACAAACCTGTAACAGCATACACGCTCACATCATCTCAGATCTGTGTAGAAAGCAAGCAGTACCGTAATACCGCACATATACATCTTATGCCGCTCCAAGTAATCCCGTCCAGCGAACTTTGAACACTCGCATAGGATATGGGCAACCGACTCGCCTGCCTTACGTTGGTGGACAGTTTGTCATAACTCGTAGCAGTTTGTCCTTTTCCTTTCTTCATCATAATTATATTGGCTCACCATCCGAGTTCGGCTTTGCACACCTGATGAGCCGTCATGACCTATACGGCGAAAGGTACGTCGTGTGGAACTACTTGTTATTGTACATAACTAGTCCATCATATTTACATGATAGTGCCATTTTGTCGCACTCGCTCACGGTATAAGATCTGGTTACGTTGGTGGACAGTTTGTCATAACTCGTAACATTTTGTCCTTTTCCTTTCTTCATCATAATTTGATAACCGCAATTACCGTAAAGTACCGCCAGAGCGCCCCGTCTCGCGAGAGCGCCCCACCTTGATTTTACAGCCAGAGAAAGGAAAATCGTATGGCAGAGTGCAACGAAGTGTGTACGATGTGAGAATCTTAGTGTACTAAGGTCACGCTTGGCAGGTTTTTGTGTGGAGCTTGTGTCCTCTTGAAGGTACGGATTGACTGCAAAATGTGCAATATGTGTACAAGATTCATGTCGTATGACCTACAGACAGCAGACCACCTCCACGAAAGGATGAGATGGTGGGGCGCTCTGGCGGTACTTTACGGTAGTGATACAAGCTGAATCGACATTTGTGTACACTTTATTCATGCAATGTAAAACCATCTATCAGCGTCTGTATAAGCCTAATTTGTGTGTACAGAAAGATAGTATAATTGGGTTGAAATTGTTCAAGTAACGTGTCATGTTTGGTGCGGCCAAGCTTGGCCGTTAATGTTCTAGGTGTAATGTACTGCTGTTATTTGTTATCACTTTGTCCTTCCTTCTTTCTTTCACTTCTTTGTTCATTTTTCAGTTGCAAGTTTATTGTTAGTACACACATTCGTTATTGCTCTCGCTTTCATTGTTAAAATTCACACTTGTAGATTTCACTGCTGTTGTTCTTAGTGTTATTTCTTTAACTTAGATTTTCTATCAGAAAAGGGTTTGCTCCCCACACCGGAGCTCGCGCTATTCCGCCGACTTTACTTGACACTTGACTGACTCACGACTGCCATCCAGAGCACACGAGAAATCCATCGAACCTTCGACTCGGCAAACCTGCAAGAAAGCACCACTCCCTGCTCAATACACAGTGTTTCGGGGAATTCACCCCTCATCAGTTGAGCTTGAGCAGGCTGAGGAAGATTGTGCCTGAAGAGCACCACTTATATAGTGCTCTCCAGGCACAAACATCACCAGGGATACAAACTTACAGAGAAGCTCCGTTTCCAGCGCGACAAACACCTCGTGAACACCAGATAGCAGCGCGAGTCAGTGTCGCTCCTGGACGGTGAGACAGACGTCGAGGACCCTCGGTCATTCGCAACGCTGTCACCTCCAAACCAACTAGTCGCAAGCCCGCGCCCGCGCTATATAAGTGGTGCTCTTCAGGCACAATCTTCCTCAGCCTACTCAAGCTCAACTGATGAGGGGTGAATTCCCCGAAACACTGTGTATTGAGCAGGGAGTGGTGCTTTCTTGCAGGTTTGCCGAGTCGAAGGTTCGATGGATTTCTCGTGTGCTCTGGATGGCAGTCGTGAGTCAGTCAAGTGTCAAGTAAAGTCGGCGGAATAGCGCGAGCTCCGGTGTGGGGAGCAAACCCTTTTCTGACAAATCATCGCCGAAGTCGCAACCACTACTTCGTAGATTTTCTATAATAGTTCAATTTTGTTTTCAGTGTTCTTTAGTACAACGAAGATTCCTGATGAGTGTTGTACGGTAACTTGTTTGAATCCTTATTTTCTCTACACCATTTTTTCACATTTTCATCGTTTTATTGCACATTGTCTCCACAGTTTTACATTGCACGAATAAAGTGTACACAAATGTCGATTCAGCTTGTATTATTGATTGCGGTTATCAAATTGTTGTCTCCTTGCCGTTTGGTCATCATAATAATTATTATTATTATTATGAAATGACCCAAAGGCAATATGCCTATCGAGGGGTTCATTTGATTGAAAGAACAGTACTACTACTAGTATGTACAAAGACAAGTTGGGCTTTATATGCAGTACTGGTACAGTTTTAGCTTCTTCCACGAGCTGTTATGCCAAATGCGATATTTTTCACCTCATTCTCACAATATCTTCGGTTCTAATCAACCAATTTTCACAATCTTGGGCATTGTGGAAAGCTCTCCACGAGCTGCGTGTATTGAGCTCAAACTGGACACTACTGAGATCACATATCCAACGCCAGGGTGCTTCAATTACTCCCCATCGCTGGGTATCCGGGAAAATTCTCTCCTCACCAGCCATTTCTCGCTCCTTCATGATAAACATTTCTGCTTGAGTTTCTTTTCATGCTGCCCACCCGGACCCGCTCAAACTCAAAAGCATGCCAAGGTGACTCAGCATGTCTGGAGAGGGAAAATCCCCCGCGCCCGTTTAACCCTTTAACCGTCATATAAATTTCACCCATTGAAACGCCGAACGAAATTTCAACTTTGCCAGGTCATAACTTTAGTTGTACTCACTCGATTTTTATAATCTTGGGCTCGTTGGAAAGCTCTGGACGAGACCAGCACGATGGTACCACATTCTTCGCCTCAGCAGTCACACAACCAGCGCTGGAACGCAGCGACGTCGTCTCAACGCCAGGCATGCAAATGACAAGTTCAAAACTCCGCCATGGCCGTCTCCTTCATCGTAGAGTGTTCAAATTTTTTTTGAGGGATCGAGCATTTCGTGAGGAATACGTTGGTCGCGAGCAACAGTCACAGAGCGCGTGAAGAAACGGGGAAATCCCGTGACGACGTCAGCCGCGCGCCCAGCGCAGCGGAAGTGACAAGCGTGCAGTACTCAGCGCTTGATAACTCTGCTCCACTACATCGTAGCTCAACGCGGATTTCTGCAACAGAAAGCCTGGAAAATTTGCGACCGAATCGATAGTAAATTTTCTATCGTGGGTAAAAAATCATTCCAGTGCGAGTATTTCAAATCATGGGTCGAATTCGACCCACAAATGTATGGTCTGACGGTTAAAGGGTTAAGGTCATGTCGACCATACTCGTAGTCAGAAAAAAATCGACTTTTTCCGCGGCTGAAATGTCGAGTGCGATATCTTTGGAATACGACATCGCAGCTCTTCGCCGATTGTTGCAGCGGAAAGCTGAGCTCTTCGCCGATTGTTGCAGCGGAAAGCTGAGCTCTTCGGCCTCTTCCTGCATACTTCGTTTTTGAAATTTTGTGAAGAATCACATCGTACAAAGGTCCTGTGAAAGCTGTCAAGAAACGTCAAAGTCCACTCCAGCCACTCCCAGCAGTGTGGGGGCCGGTGTGGTCTGGTGGATCAAAGATACCAGTACACACGTGTTTTCGAATCTTCTGATTGCTTCCCTTTGCTTAGACTGGCAGACATCTGTCAATACCAGCACGAGCTGTCCTGCATGCATAGAGGCGAATCACAGTAACACCAACAGTACATATTTAAGCTCCCACCGCCAGGAATGTGCAACTCTTGAAGTTGATACCCTTTCGAGTCCGCCGATGGCGGAAACTCACATCACATGATGTAGTATGCCCGTTGTACGTCCCCTGCCCGTTTTTAGCGACTGTGGGGTTAACAAAATATCACCCGGGACAGAAACCCACTGGCAGATAACAGTAGTAGTGCGCATCATGATAATGAACATAGTCAGAAATAATCGGGATGCGCAGGCTAGCCGTCACTCATATGATCATGCCTGTTTGTTGTACGACTTTAATTAGTTTAAATAAATCCAACCAACCAACCAACCACTGAGTCTGTACGTAGTACGAACTGTACTTGGAACTTGTGATGTCGCCGTGGGAGACCCTGTACTGTAGGCTGTATGCAGAGCTGCACACTCTTGAGAGCTTTATGTACCGGTCTTCGTAACGCCGATGGGGAAATGCACTTGACGTAAGCGACACATTGAATACGGGTATGAATGCGCTCATGCAGGGCACAGCATGACACAGTATTATTATGTAGGGTGTCTCATTGCCTGCTCAATGTGAGCAGTCTCATTGCCTGCTCAATGTGAGCAGTCTCATTGCCTGCTCAATGTGAGCTGATCAGGTATGACTGCAACGCAACATCAGCTACATTAGCAAGCGGCAGCAGCTGCACGTGTAATTGGCAGAGACAATTCATGTACTAGTAAGCGACATAATTATAGACTTTTAAAACATTAGTGCACAAAGGAAAACATGCAGAATTGGGGGACTGAATACCATGCATTGCATGCGGAATTCCATGCAAACAATCACGGCTTCCACTCAGCCCGATTTACAGATGGTAAACGGAAGATACTTCTGGGTGAGCGAGTATGATTCTCCATTATTGGCAAGGGCAAGGACGGACCCTCTCCATGTGTGGAATCTAACCCAGGCCAATGGAGGATTTCCACGCACCCCGAGAAACACACAAAAATTGATAATAGCTGGGGGTAGACCGGGAAGCAACTTTTTGCATCTGGTCCTAAGAAGAGAGTGAATCATCTTATTCACGCAGTCCTTGAGTTGCGCTCCTGGCACTTCAGTCTCCCTATTCTGGCATGCTTGCTCAGCCTCCTTGCTGTTGCGACCATGTTTCCCTTGATCATTAGCCAGGTAATGGAGCTTCTGTCCTGTCCGACAAGTGCTCTCTGCACAATGACAACACATCAGATTGAGTCCAGTGTGGAGAACTGCCACGCCGTTCACGAATATTTTAATATTGTAACATGGAGATTGTGGGCACTGGGCACAAGTTATGCGATCGAGTCCTCAGTCCACCAACTACTAGCAAACCAGTTTTTGAACAGTCAGACGTGCACAATCTAGCACAAAACTGACAAGGAGTACTGAGACATTCCACGGCATCAACTGGTTTAGTTGGTGGACTCAATCGCATAACTTGTGCCCACAATTTCCATGTGACAATTTTTTCCTTGGCTCACCAACTTCATTCACCATCTGAGTTCTTAAAGGGGAAGTATACCCTAAAATCAAATTTTCACCAGTTGTAGTCTTCTGGGTGCTGAGTCGGATGGTCTTGGTCCGAGGAAGCTGCGACGCTCCCTTCCTACTTGAATCCCAATCGAACTCGTGCACTTCCACCGAAACTGGGTGACTGCGCCCTACTAGATGGGGATTTGTATGCAAAATGTCACTAAAAGCGCCATTTCGTTCTTATAAAAGCACGGATGACCGCGATTGGCCCATATGTTGTAGTCTTTTGGACGCTGAGTCGACTGGTTTTGGTCCGAAAAGGCTGCGATGCAGCGTTCCTCCTTTATTCCCAATCGAACATGGTTGAACAAGCGGTCACGTGCTCCTGGGTGCCCAAATCACCTGGTCACCGCGCCAGCAGGCGACAACTTTCACACCAAGGTTCAACTCGAGTGACAGGACTGCACCCAAAAAAGGTCAAACAGGCTAGTAAGTTGTACCCTGCAGGCACGGTGACCAGGCCACTGGTGTACGCAGGAGCACGTGACCGCTTGTTCAACCATGTTCGATTGGGAATAAAGGAGGAACGCTGCATCGCAGCCTTTTCGGACCAAAACCAGTCGACTCAGCGTCCAAAAGACTACAACATATGGGCCAATCGCGGTCATCCGTGCTTTTATAAGAACGAAATGGCGCTTTTAGTGACATTTTGCATACAAATCCCCATCTAGTAGGGCGCAGTCACCCAGTTTCGGTGGAAGTGCGCGAGTTCGATTGGGATTCAAGTAGGAAGGGAGCGTCTCAGCTTCCTCGGACCAAGACCATTCGACTCAGCACCCCGAAGACTACAACTGGTGAAAATTTGATTTTAGGGTATACTTCCCCTTTAATATTTACTATGCGTATAAATTTAGAGATCGCGTCTCACTTGAACTTCCTGTAGTTTCAGTCTGCAACTTCGTCGCCTCTCCTTTTCTAACTCAGTCTTTCCATTATCTGACAGTCCTGCTCTCACCTCTAGCTAGGTGCAGGCACTATCCGCCAGGTGCACCAACTACATTTCTATTTCTCTAAAGACTCTCAAATTTATAGAAAAGAAAAAGGACCCAGGAACAAGTTACGCTATAATGCCCACTAACATTACCAGCCACTAAACAACCAGCGCATGAGATAACATTGCACGACACTGACCGACGGTACTGATTTTCTACACCTAACTGGAGTGCGCCGGAGTGCTGTTGGAGTGCGCATCCAAGACGCGCTAGAGCTGATAGAGCTGATGTAGCAAATGCCTTACTGAATACCTGGAACTCTGCCGCCGAGTCAACCATACTTTTGGAGGCCAATGCCACACTGAACACCAGGAACTCTGCCGCCGAGTCAACCATCCTTTTGGAGGCCAATGCCACACTGAACACCAGGAACTCTGCCACCGAGTCAACCATACTTTTGGAGGCCAATGCCACACTGAACACCAGGAACTCTGCCGCCGAGTCAACCATCCTTTTGGAGGCCAATGCCACATGAAACCGAGACCGGAATGTAAGACCCTCAGAAGGAACCATCTCCATTGAGGGTCTGATAACAAGATTTCACAAAACTATGTCTGACCCCCTAGACAAGTGTGTAGCTACTTCGAAGTACTAGCATTGTTGTGCAGGCTGAATTGGTTGACTAGGATATTTTCCTGCAATGTCTCAGGTTCTATTTGGTCATGGACCAAGTTCTTCCTGGAAAGCACCACGATGCTCTGGGTGGCATTGCACTTGCACACTCTTTCGATTCTCGCAGTGACACTTTTGATCGTCACCTGCGCTTCCGAGACTGCGTGAGACGACTCATGAGAGCTGAACGGCACGTAACGTCGTAAGGCAGTTTGTCGCTTATTGTACTCGCCCGCAGCTTGTGCCTCTTGGGTACAGGTGACGGCGGGCGATTCAGCTTCGCTGTTGACATCAACATCACTGAGATCCCCAAAAATTGTCATCGGCGCTCTGCAGACCCACCGCCACGGACTTGCCGACACCTGACCAAACCTGGGCCATGCACAGCGATCGTCTGGCCCTGCGAGCTGCTCCAGTGTCACTAGATACGAACATTGTCAATCTTTGCTCACCGACTACTTGAACTACACGGCCAAACCAGTGTTTGAGCAAAATTTGAGAAGATGATCGCCACCGGTTCATGAATGAAGCGCAGCTTGAACGCGCTTGACAAAACATTTTTTTTCATTCCGTCATTTCTCAACATTTTTTTTACGAAACCCCAAATACATGTACATGTACATGTTTTAGCTGATCGCGGCCCATAATGGTTTTCTCATACCTACATGATCTACATCACATGGTTCTGGAGGTATTGCTGGCTGTGTGCATGCATACATGTATTTGCGTGACCATCCCTCACATACATTGAGACCACCCCTCACATACATTGAGTTAGAGACGGCCGGCAAAGAGTTACCCCAGCTAAGTTAGCCCCGCAAGAGTTCATCAACAAACACACGACAACTTGTGACACACAAACACACTCTATCCAATCTACTGTATATTATACAGCAGCAGCCACCCCAATGGTCAAGCAGAGAGTGCTGTGTTGCAAAACTGCGCAGATGTTTGCTCTGCAGCATTACTGATCAGGCTCACTCACGCACTCACCTATGTTGCTGAACTCCGGACCGATTCCTGTATGACAGTAAGACATGTAGACACAGGTGTAGGCACAGGTGTAGGTCATGATAAGAGATTCAAGCTGCTTGAGTCGGTGGAATTGTGCTTGTAGGCATCTCATGCAAGTTGGTGGTGGACACATGGCTTACTGTAAGAGTAAAATCTCTAACGGGGCACAACGTCTAGCGTTCTAACGAGAAAGAATCCACAGTTAAAAATCCAGAAACGCTACATGTATGACATTCCTTCTCTCCTCTGTGCTGGAGAAATACAAGACGTGTGTGCTGGCAAGGTCGTTAGACTTTGTGCCCGCAAAGTAGGATATTTTGCACGTCTTTTTAAAACATTACTATAGATTCTTGGTTGGAGGAAAGCAAATCAGCACACGAATCAGCACACGAATCAGCACACGAATCAGCACACGAATCAGCACACGAATCAGCACACGAATCAGCACACGAATCAGCACACGAATCAGCACACGAATCAGCACACGAATCAGCACACGAATCAGCACACGAATCAGCACACGAATCAGCACACGAATCAGCACACGAATCAGCACACGAATCAGCACACGAATCAGCACACGAATCAGCACACGAATCAGCACACGAATCAGCACACGAATCAGCACACGAATCAGCACACGAATCAGCACACGAATCAGCACACGAATCAGCACACGAATCAGCACACGAATCAGCACACGAATCAGCACACGAATCAGCACACGAATCAGCACACGAATCAGCACACGAATCAGCACACGAATCAGCACACGAATCAGCACACGAATCAGCACACGAATCAGCACACGAATCAGCACACGAATCAGCACACGAATCAGCACACGAATCAGCACACGAATCAGCACACGAATCAGCACACGAATCAGCACACGAATCAGCACACGAATCAGCACACGAATCAGCACACAAATCAGCACACAAATCAGCACACAAAGCACACGAATCAGCACACGAAGCACAGAAGCCATATTAGTTTCGACTAGTGTTAACACGAACGTATCTATCAAACGAGCGAGCAGTTCCACTAACGAGCGAGCAGTTCCACTAACGAGCGAGCTATCGAGCGAGTTAACAAGTTTCACTGATGTGGCAAAGATGGGGTTTTGGGGTTTCCCCAAATTTACAAATGCCTCGAATTTTCACTGCTGATGCCGGGGTTGCTGCCACTTTCGACTGGCTTCACTTTGGAAGGGTATTTGGTGTAGAGATGTCTTTTCAGCACCTTCGTTGAGCAGCCGTTGTAAAAATAGACCGCTTTGGAAAGATTACAAGAAGCCTTGTTCTTTGCTGCATTGCGGGAAAAACCTTCCAAACGACTAAGTGCGACTTTCACTCGAACGGAGAATTCACTAGCTCCACTGACTGTACTGTAATGTGTACGCAGTACTGTATACGGGGCTCCTTAGTGCAAACGATCTCGCAACACAAACGAGCCAAGTTTCTGGCGAGCGAGCTAACGAGTACCCAGTGAGATCCTTTCAACACTAGTTTCGACTAGGCCTTTCGTACCATTACTCTTCAAGTCGAATACAATGGTGATTAACAAGGTAGCAAGCATGTCCTTATAACCGGCACTTTGGCGGTCAGAGCTGTGACAAAATAGCACTTTTAAAGATAGCGCTAGTGGCACCAACTACATACTCTCTCTCTCTCTCTCTCTCTCTCTCTCTCTCTCTCTCTCTCTCTCTCTCTCTCTCTCTCTCTCCACACTATACTTTCGCTATTTTCTTTTTTCTTCAATCTTCTTTGTTTCTCTTCTTCTCCCGATTTTCTGATGTGTGAAGCAGGCGCGGATGCCGAGACCATTGGTTGGCGGATCCTGCAGCACCCGATCACCACCGCTGCGTTGCATTTGCAGCCCCATTCAGTCAATGTCTTGCTAGTCTGTTGTTTTGTCATTTCCTCCTTTTTTCTTTTTTTTTTTACGAATTGGGTGCGTGGTTTCAAGTAAAAAAAAATGAAACAATGAATATAACTAGTGTCAAACAACAGTGGTGACCGCGGTACTACAATGTCAAAACAGTGGCAACGTTCCACACACAGTTCTTTTGCACACACAGTTCCGGCTTCAGCTTGACAATGTACACTGCCTCCAGCACAGCAAGGTGAGATTTGTATGGGAATTGTGACCTGAGCCGTTTGTCACTTGTCAATTGTGGACCCATTGTTGCAGCAAGCATGAGACTGAACTACATACATGTATACTGTATATTCTCTCTCTATATATATATAAGCGTTGCGTTTATTTGTTGTCGAGGTTGGCTTGCGGTAGACCGAGGTGAGGGTACAAGTATTAGTCTTCTCGACTTGCACATCCAAAAAAGCCAGTTTGCCAGACTGCTCGTGCTCGCAAGTAAATTGCAAGGCAGGATGCAGGTTGTTAAGTAACTCCAGGAACACTTCGCTCTGCTCTTTGTTGTCGAAAGATGTGAATGAATCATCTACGAGCCTTACGTACAGATCTGGCCACATACACGCTTCAATTCTCGACTCGCAATACCCTACGAAAATGTTGGCTAATACAGGTCCCAGCGGCGACCCCATGGCCACTCCGTCCACTTGCTTATACATTATATCGTTGAAAGAGAATTCCACGCCAAGCGTAACCTGTGTCATCAAACTCCGGAATGCCTCTTCTGGGAGCCAAGGAGTACCTTCACAGGACACTATAATCATACTGTTCCACACAATACAAATCGAATCTTGTTCGCAACCTTGTCGATCGCGCCAAGCGCATTTGCTCTGAGAGCAAACTGTCGGCGGAGTTGGACTTCCTCAAATCAATTTTTGCCACGGTGAATGACAAAGAACCGACTGTTGGTCCAGATAGGTGCCCTATCTATTTGTGTCTGCCTTGGAAAGGTCAAGAATCTATTAATGTTTGCCGAGAGTTGAGAGCTTTGGTGCGGAAGACCTACTACGCTGTCAAATTTCGCCCAGTTTCTACAACGATGCGTGCGTTTCGGGTGTTGAAGGATGTCCTACCAACCAACCAACTTAGCCATCTGGTTTACCAGTTTGAATGCCGGCAGTGTGGCAGCCGGTATGTTGGTAGGACTGCTCAACACCTGTACACACGCATCAAACAACACGTACCATTGAAGATTCTACCGGAATCCCAGGGCTCTACGCGACCTAGACGCGGCCGGCCTCGAAAGAATCCAGTGCAGCCTCCAATGCAGATTTCGGAATCGACTGACAGCATTTCGACTGCACCCATGTCTACATCAGCTCCGCAGCAGAGATGGTGTGACAGGCCGAGGAACGTTCCTTTGCCAGTGGCGTCTCCAACACTCGTGCTGCGATCAGAACCGTCAACTATTAGAGCACCTGGCGTGGAACCATCCATGGTGGATGTGGCAGATACACAGTCAACATGCAATGACGTAGCTCTGATACCAACAGCCGGCTCGTCACAGAAAATCTCGAGACCAGTGGCTACCAGCTCCATGATTGTGTTTACGACCGCGTCGTACAGCTGTGGACTATACGGTTTTCTTCGGTGGTGGTGGCGCGCGGGCTACGGGGCTGGTTGGAGTAGGCAACCGGAAGCGAGCACGGAGGTCAACGGACGAAGAGGAGGATGCGGAGCATGATGATGAGTCGGTGGAGCAGGAAGGAGGCGACCAGGTACAAACACGGAGGTCGGTGGATGGGGGAGAAGAGGAGGAGCGTTCAGATGAGTCAGTTGGAGAAATTGATACCGAGGATGAAGCGGATGGCGATGAGGCTAGTGATGTCGGGTGTGATTGTGACCTGGAGTTGGATGTGAAGAAATCGGCAGTTTACAGGCATTTGGTGGGTCATCCTGATTGTTGTCATTCGTACTCGGATTCTTCTTTCACTGTGTTGTGTCGTGCGAGTCATACTCATATTATGCAGCTTAAAGTTTTAGAGGCAATCTTCATTCACTTGTACAAGCCAGTGTTGTGTGTACAGAAGGAAAGTGTTATCACCCTCAAATTGTTTACGTAGTGTATGGTGCGAGTGTGGTGAGTATGATTGTCCCTCCCCCCCCCCCCCCTCCGTTCACACTTCCTTCCGTCTGTTCAGGTTTGTTCTTTGTTTTGCTGATGCTGATGATTCACATATGCATTGTTCTTACCTGCTAAGCTTGCCCCCTGCTGAATAGATGTAGTATAATCACCTTTTTTTGTTTCGCTCTTTTTCCCCTTCTTTCACTTTTATTTGTCCATATAAGATTAGTTCAAGTAGTCCCCATTCCATTGTTACGTAGATTCACTGATGATTGTAACAAGAAAACAGTTCTGAACAAATCCTCGCTTTCCCTTTCGTTGTGTGCCTTGCGATAATCGTACAACATTTTACACATACACGTCGACATAATTATATAGGAAATGATTACTGTGCAATTAGTTGTCTTTGTAGCTATGTTTGAATTATTTGTTTCTCTTGTTGGCCAATACCAGTGATATAATAAAAGTTATAAAACTGATGAGAATCACAAGAAAGCACTATGGGATACATTTTGAAAATACACTCAAACGTCCCTTGTCCGGACGCCTCAGATACGGGCATGTCTCTCTACCGGGCAAGCCTTCAGCTTGAGTTCCTATGGCAAAAATGCTTTGAATTGGGGGATTTTGAATTTTTTGTTGTGAGTAAGTGCTTATTTGTCACTGCAAACCTGTGTAAACAACACGTTTTCATCAGTGGATTATTTTTGTATCCTTTCATGTGTAATGCGTGCCAAGTAAACTTCTTCAAGCTAAGATATGATACATGGTAGATGAGTTATCCTGAGATACAGGCAGTGCCCGGATAAGAGATGTCCAAGCGTACCTCCTTTGTATGATGTGTGTACACTTGAGATGGCTGCAGACATTATTTTACTCCGAGAAACTGGCCACGTGTATGCAGTGTACTTACGCTGACAAGTAGGAGTGGAACTGAACTTTTCAGAAGCTTCGCAGACTGGCGTTGCGTCGCCAACGATGTTGTATCCCTTTTTGCATGAATAGCGAACAGATTCCTTGATGTACACACGGGCCTTTTCTTTTTTTCCATTCAGGATATTTGGTGCTGTGCAGGATGGGATGGCTGAACATTGGAGAGAAAGAGAATAGACAGAGTTAGCGATATCAAAAAGTATTCTTTCTAGACCAAAGAGTGGTATATTTGATAAAATTTAATAACGATAGAAATATTTACGATACTTCTCCAGACGTTTCGTTGTTCTGAACAACATCCTCAGTGGATAAAGACGATGTTGTTCAGAACAACGAAACGTCTGGAGAAGTATCGTAAATATTTCTATCGTTATTAAATTTTATCAAATATACCACTCTTTGGTCTAGAAAGAATACTTTTTTGATATTACAATGAGAGTGATTAATCAACGGCTTGTCCACCAACTCTTAGAGTTAGCGATGCACATGATGTGACCTTCTTGCTGTTCGCACCACTGCATTAGCCCAGAAGTCGCGCAATGACTTCCTGTATTATGTAGTCAGGGCATGGTGCTTAGGATTAGGCCGTCGAAGTGCCTACGTCACGTCACGTCACGTCACGTCACGCTGCCTGAAAACTCGTAGTTACCCGTAGTTACAACGCCAAGTGGTGACAAACAAAAGTCGCGTCACCTGCACTTGTCGTGTTTCCAACGGTCACGGCATCACTTTGACTGGGGCACCGGCGCGCTGGTGCAAGATCGCGAGTTCAAATTTTGTTTTACTTCAAGAAGTTTCTCCTTCGCTCTCAAGCCACCGTGCAGTGTTTTCCTGCTGAGTGTTCACCAGCACCTGAGAGATAGGAGTTCTGATTTTCGCTTGCCGCTGGACAAGGACACGAGCCCGGAGTTGGTTGGTCTCAGCACTAAAAGAAATCAGCGATCGTTGTGATAGCCTACAGCAGAGACTTCTTGTTCGGCGCCTATATGTAAAGCCAAACGACAGTACAGGCGCAGCAGTGGCCAAGCCAAAAATCAGCTACGGCTTCTCCTTCGCTTCTCTACAAAGCGAAAACTACAAACTCGGCGACAAGTAGCAGTTTATTGGAAATAAAAATAGTCTCGCTCACGCGCTCCTCAGTCAATATGATGCAGTAGCTGTGTTCACTGCATGCTGCTGCCACTGGAAACACAACAAGTGCAGGTGACGCGATTTTTGTTTGTCACCACTTGGCCAAGTAACTACGCGTTGTCAAGAAGCTGTGACGTCAGACTTCGACGGCCTAATAACAGTGGAGCGTTGTATACTCATGGGGGATATGCTCTCCTGGAAGACCTGTCCAGACATCACCAACTCCAAAGAGACATTCTGTGTTCTTGCCAGTTTGACTTGTCATAATTTGCACCCACCAGCTGAGCATGGCTAGCTAGCCAGTGAAGACAAATAAAACTGTATAGCCAGCAATCGCGTGTCATGACGTACATTGAAAATCAACATATTTCTGCGAATCGACCTTTTTTTAAGCATCACTTTTCAACGAGGACGAAGCAAAGTCGACCGAACGAAGCCTAGAGGAAGAGAATCATCCCGTCCACTTCACCATTACGATACTGACATAGGTACGAGACGAAACAACTAAAAACTCCACAAGGAAACTGTACACCCACCGCCGCGCTGACTTTGGTCTGAGAATTTTCTATTGACCATCAAAATGTACGAGGAGCACTCAAAAATCAGCTACAGACGTACCTTTGCCGCTCTCTACTCCTTTTCGCACAACAGTGGTCTGTTCACTTTCAAACCGGGAACAAGACATACTAGTGGTCCTTTTCAGCTGCTCCACGAGCGCAGGTAATGTTCACCAAGGGCCGCAGAGCAGCATCCATTCCGGGCAAACAGCTAAAATGCAAGTAAACCTGCGTGCTTGAGTACAGTCATGCAATACACAGTCAAATAATTTTAAATTCAGTGTTTCTGCTCCAAACAGCAGCTAACTTTGACTAGCTGCAAAGATTACAAAGGATCAAACAACAAACATTTTAAACTCAGATACTGAGCCACGTTTCTTCAGAATTCCCAAACTCCATTGCAGCGTATTCCTTGCACTTGAAAACACCGCCATTCCGGCAACAGGCTCTCAGCTGCACCAAATAAATAACTTTGCCAATATTTCGCCCATTGGGCATCATCAGGGCATTGAGGAAGGGGAGGCCAAATTACGAAATATAAAGACGAATAATGCAGGCAGATGAATGTTCTAGAACTAACACATCATGGTGACACAATTGGCAAGGCCAGCAAACTAAACAATCATCACTTGTAAGGTGACCTAAACAAAACGAAAGATGAGAAAACTCACACATACACACAGACACAATTTGGCAAGAAAACTAACACTAACACTAACACTAAAGTTTACAATCATCACCTGTAAGGTGACCTAAACAGAAGAAAGAAGACTAGTAAGACTATCACAGCACGTACAAGAACACTTTCAAGTGTGGGAATGCTAAAGGCGATCTATGTATATGACAGCGGTGTATGTGCAAAGTATGTGTATGTGCTGTGTCAGGTGGTAAAGTCCAGTGGTAGTTCGAGGAGATGGGTGTCGATTCCAGTGACGATCCGGTGACATCCAATCAGTCAATTAGGCGCCAGCCGTCATCGCAATTGACTGCTGGTTTGCGCTTCCTTATCTCGATAGCTTCAAGCAGTTTCCTTGATGGTAGCGAAGCCTCCCTGCCGAGAATCTTTGCCTGGTGGAAGGGCAGAAAGTTGGAAGACTTTAAAGATTCTCGATGCTGGGTACGATAGTGGAAGCCCCAGGGAGCCTTCGCTACCATCGCCCTTGCCTCTCGGTAGTGCTCAGCGAATCGGTCCCTCACCGGCCGCTCGGTCTCACCAACGTACAATTCCGCACACAACGTGCAAGATATACAATAGACAACACCTTTGACTAAACACTGACTATCCACCATACTCGCATCACATGCACGACACTCCATTGGTCGACCTCTCCCTCTCTTCACCTCCGATCGCTGCTTCTCACGGGGACACACACGTACAGCACTCGACGATCGGACCAACATATCCTTCAAAGAAGGACCAGACACAAAGACAACACGAACATGCGGACTGAACTTTCGAACACGTCGTGAGACACGAGCGGCAAGTGAGTCGTTGATGAAGGGCAGTTTGATGACTGACTTGAATTGGTTGTGTCTGCGCTTGCTGTCACGCTGCTGTTGTTGAGACGGGTGTGTATCTTGTCTCTTCCCCTTGGCTGCTCGTCGTGCTGCGTTTATCTCGGTGCGTGGATAGTCATTTCTCTCGAGCAACTCTTCAATTATGGACATGCTCCTGTCTTCCGCTTCCGGTGTTGACGAGTTACGGATAGCTCGAGAGAATTGGTTCGTTGCAACAGCTCTTTTACACGACCAGGGGAGACATGATTCATAGGACAGGTGGACACCACTGTGGGAAGGCTTAACATAGAGCTCCCACTCTATGCTGTTTCCACGCACAGACAGCGCTAGATCCAGGAAGTTCACTGACTGAGTTTCGTTGACCGAGTGTTCCATTGTGAATTTGATAGTAGTGTGCTGTCCGTTGAAGTGATCTAGAAGTGCTGTTAAACCTTTCCAGCCATGTCTCCACAGTAGTATGCAGTCGTCGATATATCGCTTGTAGAGATCTGGCTTCACTGTAGCTGTCGAGAGGGCCTTCTGTTCAAGCGCATCCATGAAGAGGATGGCCAGCGGAGGTGCCAGATGGTTCCCCATCGCAATTCCACGCTTCTGACGGTACTGTTTACTATTGAACTCGAAGTAGTTGTTTGACAGAACATACTGCAACATCAGCTGTACATCCGCAACCGTCAATCCAAGCATGTCGACATCATCTTTATGCTGCTCTAGCTTGGTAATAGCGGCCGAAATGCTCTCATCTATAGGAATGTTCGAATAGAGGCCCACTACATCGAATGAGGCGATGATGCAGCCATCCGGGACCTGGCGATGCCTCTTGATGTCTTCAATGCAGGCTTCGGTGCTATCTAGATGAGCAGGTACGAACATAAGGAGCTGATTCAGTATCCTTTCAACAATCAACGAAAGGTTACTTGTAGGACTGTCGCAAGAACTGACCACGGGACGCAATGGCAATCCTGCCTTATGGTCTTTGGGGAGACCGTAAACCTGAAAATACTGAGCCAGTAATAAAAAAAGAGAAGAAACACATGAGAACGAGTTATGCAGCAACTATCCACGACTGTAACAAGATGATAAACGGTCAGAAAGTGCGATAATATGGCACAAAACTGACAGGCTACTGAGACATTCAGCGACCCGAGACCTAGCTCTAACACATCTCCAGTGCGCAAACCAACAGCCTTCCAACTTGGAAGGTTCATGGTTACGTAGGACCGAAGAGGGGAAGGTGAGCGCAGCGAAAATGTGCACAAGCTAAGTCCCGCGGCAACAAAGAATGCCGACTGTTACAGGACGATGACGAGACCAGTTAATAACATGACAATGCGGTCTAACTACACTGTGTTAGAGCTAGGTCTCGAGTCGCTGAATGTCTCAGTAGCCTGTCAGTTTTGTGCCATATTATCGCACTTTCCGACCGTTTATCATCTTGTTACAGTCGTGGATAGTTGCTGCATAACTCGTTCTCATGTGTTTCTTCTCTTTTTTACAAACATTTTATTCAGTTTTTTTTCGGCAGAACTACGCCAGAAGGCTTTTCCTTGTGCTTGGCCCAGGCCTAAAACCACACCTCCGAGGAGTACAAAAATTACAACTCCCAGATATCCTCGATTGCTGGCAAGTGAAGAAGTGGTGAGCATCTTTGGGAAAGGGCTAATGCTCAGTGCTGCCACATACATAATCATTGCACATGTACAATAAATAGAGCTGAGTCGGGTAGCATTCTCTTCGGGTATCTGGTTCGGGTAGCTTTCCACGGGTAGCACGGGCACCCGATCAGGTAATGGTTCCATTGCAACACCACAATGCACCCATTCCCTTCCATACTGGGTAGACGTGCGGAGTACGACATGAATTTGTGCACGTGCACTGTACATGATGTCACCTGCGACTTCGGGTTTTCTGGTGCTATTCTGTACCCGTCTACCCGAGGTCGTCACGGGTAGCATGGGTACCCGACTACCCGAGGTCGTCACGGGTAGCATGGGTACCCGACTGACCGTGCACACCACTACTAAACAATAATGTACAGTGAAACAGCTGTCTAAGACCACCTCTCAAGGGACCTTAAAAATGTGGTCTCTGTTGCCAGGTGGTCTCTTTATTCAGGGTCATTTGACTGGAAATAGCATCCCTTGGTCCTGGTTTCAGTGGTCTTTTGGGACAGGTGGTCGCCTTATCCGAGTGGTCGCCGTGACAGGTTCTACTGTACATGTACATGTAGTGCGAGGAGTCAGGTACACTTGTCACTTGGCACTTGTCACTTGTCACTTGTCATGATGCCGTTTCTTTCTGTGCATGTATACACTAACCTTTACACGTTGGCACTGAACTGAGATGGCCGTTAACCATACACCTTGGCTGTGCTTCACGAAGCTCGAAACCCGCAGAGCATGTGTACTGCGCTGATCGAGGGTAAGGCACCCTGTCCTGTTGCCTTGCTCCATTCTCAATTAATGGCACGGAGCAGGTGATGCCTGCACATATCGGAAGGACACATATTCCGTGAGTATAAAAAAGCAGACATGTTTACCAAGCCCTTAGCAGACACATTTTTACCAAGCCCTTAGCAACACTTTATATCATGTTTCCCATGAAGAAGAAGACAGTTATATTGCCCACAATCGAAAGTGAGCCAATATTATTATAAATTGGAATGAAGAGGGAACATATTGGTGTGAGCCACGAGCTACTGTCCAGAACTTCAACTGGATGATATTGCAGTCAGAAAGTGCCAGAGTGCCGAGACATTTGACGACTATGCATCTAGCGCCAAACACATTTCTGATGTGCAAACCAACAGCTTTCTAACCGGGAAGCAAGACTGGTGGGAGCATTTTTGGTAGGTCCGGCCATACCCTAGCCTTTCATACAGTTTGTGTATGATATGTAGGGTAGTCACATGACTTTCATACAGTTTGTGTATGATATGTAGCGGGGTATACACATGACTTTCATACAGTTTGTGTATGATATGTAGCGGGGTATACACATGCCTTTCATACAGTTTGTGTATGATATGTAGCGGGGTATACACATGACTTTCATACTTTACCGCAGGCAGTTTTTAAGCTTGGTTACCATGCACAAATTTATTTTCAAGTATCGATGTTGCCTAGCTTCATTCCATTTCAATATCACGCAGAGTGCGAGACGCCCTAACAAAATTGTTCTCCCTAAAGCAAAGACCACATCAAAATCGTTGTTTCTCTTCCAAACCTCCCTCTTATGGAACTGCCTCCCACCAAGACTAACTGCAGAACCATCCATTATTGTTTTCAAGAATGAGCTTCGCAAACTCACTTGCAAACATAGTGCTTCGCTCTCCGGTATGCCTACGCCATGTACATAACCCCCCCCCCCCCCCCCCCCCCGTGTGCTCCCCAACGCATTCACGTTGCACAACTTTTCACTACTTTCACTTTAGCTCATACGTGTACATGTACATCCTTCAAAGCGGTGAACCCCTTGATAGGCGACAAGCCTCTGGGTCATCCTAATAAAGATATTATATTATTATACAGTTTGTGTATGATATGTAGCGGGGTATACACATGACTTTCATACACTGTTTGTGTATAATATGTAGCGGGGTATACACATGCCTTTCATACAGTTTGTGTATGATATGTAGCGGGGTATACACATGACTTTCATACAGTTTGTGTATGATATGTAGCGGGGTATACACATGACTTTCATACAGTTTGTGTATGATACGTAGCGGGGTATACACATGACTTTCATACAGTTTGTGTATGATATGTAGCGGGGTTTATACCTCACTCCATATACACCCACACTCATATACCAGATCTCCCATGAAGTTAATAAATTTCCATATACACTGTTCAATATACACCACTAAGGAGGTATATACACCACTGAGGAAAACCATCGGAAAAAACCCACTGAGGAGCTTTCTTTCTCTGAAAAGGAGTGTATATAGCTTTCTTTCTCTAACGCTATATTCACTCCTTTTTAGGGAAAGAAAGCTATATTCACTCCTTTTTGCTCTTGAGCTTGCGCATGGAGAGGTATAAATATATTATAACAAGGGACCTCGTGTATATCGAGAAATATTGACCAGTTATAAAAACCTCGGCTTCGCCTCGGTTTTTATACTGGTCTATATTTCTCGTTATCACTCTTCTATATCGACCTCCACTAATTCTCATGATCCTTGACTGGTCCTATATTACCCATATCGCCGCAATATCGACCGCTTATATCGACCGCTTGTATCGACCACTTAGGCATTGTAATCTTTCGACTTTGGAAGGACTTAGAATTTTTCTCTCCACTTCAAAAAGAAAAATTGAAAGAAAGAAGACAAAGGAAGAGAACAAGCAGGATTCGAACTCACAACAGTATGGATCTCAAGCAACCCCTTATACCACCCAGCCACTGTGCTGCAGATGCTGAACTCTGTTGTTCTTACAGTCTTGTACCCAAAATAAAGCAACATCCTATGTACACTATAGTACAAATGCTATACTAAAAAGGTTAAAATAGCTCCTAAAGGTTCAAATTTTGGGGTTATGGCAAAGGAATCGTGATAAATAGGATATTGACCTCGACTTCGGTCTATATGGGAAATATAGGCCTCGTAAAAGACCTCGGCGGACCTCGGTCTTTTACTCGGCCTATATTTCCCATATAGACCTCGTCTTGGTCAATATCCTATACATATACACTCGGTCCCTTGTTATAATATATACATACACATGACTTTCATACAGTTTGTGTATGATATGTAGCGGGGTAGTCACATGACTTTCATACAGTTTGTGTATGATATCAAGAGTACATAACCATGTACTCTTGATGATATGTAGCGGGGTAGTCACATGACTTTCATACAGTTTGTGTATGATATGTAGCGGGGTATACACATGACTTTCATACAGTTTGTGTATGATATGTAGCGGGGTATACACATGACCTCCTCAGCAGTAAACACACGTGTTGGTAGCCAACAAGTTGGTCCTGCCATGGCCTGACCAACCGGACTGGTTCCACCCGGCCTGGCCGAAGGTGCATTGTTGAGGGACGAACTGACAGCGCTGCGTGCTCAGAGCAGTGTGGGAGTAGTATTTGAGAGACACGCGTATTGATTGTGACTGGTTGAGTAGTATTTGAGAGACACGCGTATTGATTGTGACTGGTTGAGTAGTATTTGAGAGACACGCGTATTGATTGTGACAGGTTGAATGTAATCACATGTTACGATTTGCTGAACTTTCCGTTTGATCTTCGCTCCGCAGCGCTATAGTATTTCTCTTCTTCCGTTAGTTCTTTCTCTTCTGTCTGTCAGCGTTTACTGTCACCCCGTCACGGCTGAGTGCAAGCACCTCCTGCCAGATACATCTACATTGCCCTACTTGATAATTTTTTGTTCTCTCAAACTTATTTCTACGTTGCGTTCGAACTGTTTTTGAGCGAGAGAGCTCTAAAGCTCACGGCCCTATGCTTTACTTTTTTGCCTAGCTCATCATGAATGTTATTCGAACTGATGGAAACGTTTTTGCAATACATGTACAATGATGTTAGCCGATAAAGTAACGTCTTTTGCATAGCGGCATAGATTGCATAGGTGACGGCCCTATGCCTACGGACCGCAGTCACCGCATACCGAACAGGTTCGGGCATGATCACATGTTTTCTCATGCCGACTGGATGCCTGTTCAGCACTGTCTCTTGCTGTCGACAAATCTTTTCACGAAGTCGGCGAGTCTCCAAACGACGGGATATTTCCTCCGTTTGTTCTTATTGCCGGCATAGCCTTTCGCAAGCATGGCGACTCTCGAGGCGGCGGGACCACTCTTCTCCCATCTTCTACTCTCTGTGTAGGCACTCCTGCCAACGTTATCTGCTCAGAGCTTCAACACTGTCACCCCTGTCATTTTTCTCTTCCTCATAATAATAATAATAATAATAATACGTGTACATCTTTTAAAAATTCAAAGGATCAGTCGGGAAAGTGAACTGCCTGAAAGAGAAAAAAATCCAGACCCACCGGGACTCTATCCCGGGATCTTGCTTGTCATAAGCGATGCTCTATCCACTGAGCTATGGGACCAGGCTGAACTTAGAAGGCGCTGACAAGTTTTTCATTCCAAAGGCAGCTCACAACACGTGCCACACATACTGATTGCACTTGGGTCTTTGTTCCCTCCCCCAGGGGACCAACCACAGTCAGTTTCTGGAAACTACCAGAGGTGAAAGAAAGTGATTGATTTTGAAAGGATTGGGAGAACTTCAAATTCAAAGGATCAGTCAGGGAAGTGGACACTGCCTGAAAGAGAAAAAATCCAGACCCACCAGGACTCGAACCCGGGGCCATGCTTGTCATGAGCAATGCTCTATCCACTGAACTTGTCAACACACAATTCGCCAAGTATCGCCGAAGTCGCACCAACCTCTTCTTTACATTATTTTCACAGCTTTCGCATTGTTGTTTGCATGGTTCTATTTCGGTATTTCCCTAATACTAGCTGGCTTGCATCTTTAGTACTACTGGTGTTATATACATGGAGGGACTCATTTACTTTCAATCTTTTGCATATCAATTTTGCTACACAAACTCAAACTTGAATAGCGATTCGAAAATGTTGCATAGCAGTTTTCTTCAACACTTGACAACATTGTCCTTCTGCAGAGCTGATCAGAGTGCAAGCTCAGACCACAAGTACACTGTAACACCTTGGTTGCAAACCTAGCCTGGTGCCAGGATGCATAGCTCAACACTTTCGAAGCTTCGTGCATCTATTTCATCCCTAAGGGACACACCTGGCATGTACACTGTGCTTCAAAGGGTACAGTGAAATATCAACATGCATCGCAGTTTTCTGCAACACATTTCTGAAGAATTGCGTAGCAAACTGCAATGCGATTCCGGTTAAGTTATTCCCTGTACAAGGAGGGGTTGCTGCACTTCTTCGGGATATAGTGATTGTATCGGTTGCTGGCCAATAGCAGTGATATAAAGCCCGATTCATACTTCATGTCGCGTACGGGAAACGCGTTGCGTCGCGAAAAAGTTGATCTGAGCTCAACTATTTCGCGTACGGGAAACCCGTCGCGCGATGGGTTTCCCGTACGCGAGATGAAGAATGAATCGGGCTTAATACAACTGATGAGAATTATTATTTTTATTATTATTTATTCTTCTTTTACTAGGGAATTCCCAACAGGCGTCAGCGCCTTTGAGAATCACAAGAAAGCACAAGACACAAGAAAGCACTGTGGAACACCCTTTGAAAATACCTCCTTTCTATGACGTGTGTACACTTGGAATGGCTGCAGATAGACGCAGGCGTGTACTTACGCTGACAAGTAGGAATGGAATTGAACTTCCCAGAAGTTTCGCAGACTGGCGTTGCGTCTCCAACAAGTTTGAACCCCATTTCACATGAATAGCGAACAGATTGTGAGATGGAAACATGGGCTTTCTCTTTCCTTCCATTCGGGATATTTGGTACTGTGCAGGATGTGATGGCTGAACATGGGAGAGAAAGAGAATAGACAGAGTTAGCGATGCACATGATGTGACCTTCTTGCTGTTAGCACCACTGCATTAGTCCAGAAGTCGCGCAATGACTTCCTTGATTATTTGGTCAGGGCAGGGTGCAATTCCAAATGAACAGTGGAAAGCTGTATACTCCTGGGGGATATGATCTCCTGGAAGACCTGTCCAGACACCACCAACTCCAAAGCCAACATTCTGTGTTCTTGCCAGTTTGACTTGTCATAATTTGCACCCACCAGCTGAGCATGGCTAGCTAGCCAGTGAAGACAAACAATTGTCCTTGCTTGCTGCTGACAAGACTCAGCTGGCAGAATTCTAGAAAGTCGCAGCGCCCAGATGACAATAAGCGTTCTCAAAGCGCTCAATAAAACACTTATTACGCAACAGGTCTGTGTTCTACGTCCACCTACACTATTGCACTCATCTGTTCAATAATAAGAGCCACCTTCCAACATGACAACTTCCTTTTGCAGAAGAGCCTTTGCTGGCAAAGAATTCAATGATTTGCTGGTTTTAACCATTATTTTCGCTTTAGTCATTATTTTGTCAAGTAGAGAGCTGGTGTTCAAGTCAATTTCTGTAAAGAGCAAATAGGGACCTTTCCCACCACGCGTACGGATACGAAATGAATGCTGATTCGTCACCTGGGTTCGAGGATTCGTCAGAGTCCCTGCAGAGAGCTCGTTTTCACGAATGGAAGCCTCTTCATTCGTGGCGTCGTGGCGCGCTCCGAATCCGTCAGGTACACATTTATTTGGCCAGGTACACATTTTTCCCTTGATTTCATGATCCATGCACGTGTGCGTGTTTTGGCTCCAGATTTCTACGCGGAGATGGGGTTCTCTACGTTGTGGCACACGCAGAGAAAATGCGTACGGATTTGCTGGGTATCGATCAACTGCATGCAGAAAACTGCCAAATATGGAAGGGGAAATTCCCAGTACACATTCCACGTGACTTCTCTAGGTGAAACGTAGAGCAGAACAGCATTTCTTTACGTTACGGGAAAGCGAAGAAAGTTCGCGTGATTCTTTGCGTCGCGTTCCCAAAACGTAGAGCAGAACCTCCCTTGTGTCTTCCTAGATTTCCGGAAAGCATTTGATAAGGTCCACCACCCAACACTCATCAAATGTCTAGAACGATGCATGGATCACTCCACAGTCAAAATGGTTCCAGAGCTATTTAAGCCACAGAAAGCTACAAGTGAAGATAGAGCAGACCGTCTCCGCGACTCGTTCCATCACCAGCGGAGTTCCGCAGGGATCGCACCTTGCCCCCTCCCCCCCCCCCCCCCACACACTCTTTCTACTGTATATTAACACCTTCCCTGATAGTCTCCACCATAGTAGCCCCTTTCTGTTTGTAGACGACGTGACTCTTCTGTATGCTCACCACCGGGCATTATCCCTCGATGAGAATCGGTCTAACGTCCAGCAGGAGCTCGACAGTTACCAGCAATGGGCCAGGAGCGTCCATGGTGAGTTCTCACCGGAGAAGACTTCCTCCCTCTGCAACTACCAATTGTCTACATCATCACCAACCCGGATGGACAATATTCCGATTCGTCACCCTACTTCTGTAGTTCACCTTGAAGTAGAGCTAAGCCCTGATCTAAAGTTTTATAATCATTTTGCAACCGTTTTCAGGAAGTTCCGGCAAAGAGTAACCTACTCTGCTACATGGGCCGTCATTTACATCACTTTAACCCCCCTGTGTCAGGGTACGTTTGCCCTGCAACTGAATACGCCATTCTAGTGTGGACATATAGATCAAGTCACTGAGCACCCAACTAGCCTTGATGTACTTCAAGCTAGAGAGAAGTGTAGATCCATTTTAAAGTCTAGTAACACAGCCTTTGATAAATTTGAAACTAAAGAAAATCTAAATAAGCTATGGCATACTCAATCCAATAAACGAGAGAGCTTGGAAGCTCAGGGCCGTACGCTATACTTTTTTTGCCTAGCGAGAGTCAACTTTCTCTTTGCATTCGAGGGTAATACGACGGCACCGTCTACCACCTTGATGACCTAGGCAAAAAGCATAGGGATGTTATAATTTTTTCATTTTTCCTATTTTTTTAGACATAACCTAGGATTCGAACCCGCACCATCGCCCTGCATGCATTCCTCCGATACACTTCGCATACAATACTCATTCTTCCAAGTTGCTTCACGTTATGATCTTGCATTTGAAAGCCCTATTTGAATATTGCCATCACCATCAGAGCTTGTACGGCTGTCAAGGAATCACCATCATCCAGCTCCTCGCCAGGTCAGCACGCCACGTCCTGTTGTCTTCGTTTGTCGCGTTTAGTTCTTTCCAAATTTTGTATTTTGTTCATCGCCGGTATCTCTCTCTTTCTCTTTCTCTGTTTCCCCCGTCCCCGGTCCACATCCTCTCTCTTTCCCCTTTATCATGTCCCTCGGTCGATATTCCTCGTTCGTGGATGCTGCTGATGTAGTCTTCTGCCACCCTTCTGTTATACATGTATATTACTCGTGTTTGGTCTGTTCTGTTCCTTCATTTTGATCCTTCATCGTTACTTTCCTGTTTTTGTTTTGCTTTGCTCTTTTGTGTTTTTTGTTTGTTTTTGTTTTTGTTCTCCCCTCTCTCATTTCGTACAGACACGCGACACAGTTTGGCACAAGCGAGGTGGGCAAACCTGCCCACGTGTGGCCACTACGCGGACGTGCTTATAATAAATAAATAATAATTTGAATATTGTGGCCAGTTGTCTTTGATGGTACGGTACGGGGAAGCGCCAGGCATGCCGATGGCACAAACAAACACGAAATTAAAGCTGTGTGGACCCTGGCTAGCGCCAGACGTTACTGAAGTAACGTCTTTTTGCATAGCTACGGGAATAAGATCAACTGTGCACTCATAACAACAGCAAAAAATGAAGAAACCATAACGTTTTCTTGTGACTTTCATCAGTGGAACGCCGCGTTAACTTTCTTCATATGTTGCTGTTGTTATGAGTGCACAATTGATCTTATGGTTGATAAATATGGTGGTAAAGACACACCTGGCAATATGGCGGTAAACACACGCCTGCCCACACACGCTCTCTAGGCTGCAAAGTTCTGGCACAGAGCTCTCCTTCTCACCACCACCACCATCAGTTCGCGCCTGGCGCCTGGTCGATGCATGGTTGGTGGTATCCATATGGCGGTATCCATATTGCCAGGTGTGTCTTTACCACCATATTTATCAACCATAAGTACAGCTGCAGTGGTGTCTTCAACTTCATTCTCCCGAGTCGAGCTCCGTGTGAAGACACCCAAGAAGAAGATTGCCTGATGAGTCCAGCGGGGACGAAACGTACGTCGCAATCGAGCTATGTCGTTGCTGTGTCATCTGGTATGTGCCATGCGCTACTTGATGTAGCAGCCTGCTATGCCGGATACCGCCAACCATGCATCGACCAGGCGCCAGGCGCGAACTGATGGTGGTGGGGGTGGTGAGAAGGAGAGCTCTGTGCCAGAACTTTGCAGCCTAGAGACCATGTGTGGGCAGGCGTGTGTGTTACCGCCGTATTGCCAGGCGTGTCTTTACCACCATATTTATCAACCATAAGTACAGCTGCAGTGGTGTCTTCAGCTTCATTCTCACAATTGATCTTATTAATTTTATTGCCATTTTACGACTACTGTCTCCTTGTCAATTGTTTACACATTCAACCCCTTCACTTTAGACGCTAGTTTCTTTCACTGGTCACCCCCTTTAGATGCATCCATCCGCGCCATACATGATGTAATTATCTTGCAATGGTCATACATGATGTAATTATCTTGCAATGGTCATACATGATGTAATTATCTCGCAATGGTCATACATGATGTAATTATCTCGCAATGGTCATACATGATGTAATTATCTCGCAATGGTCCACATTACCATTACTAACAGTGAGCGCTGTCCGAACACACTAGTCTTCCATCGTCATGGCCGCCGCATACTATCTTCTATGTTTCTGTTTCAGGCAGGCACTCTGCGGAACTGTCTGCCCCCTGCCATAACCTCCATCATAAATATTGCTATTCCTTCCAAGTCGTCCTATTTATAGTAAAGAAAAAGGACCGAGAAACTACAAGTTACGCTATTACAGAAGCTATCAATAAAATCAAATGCGCACTCATTACTTCGACTCAAAAGGCAAGTTAGGTCATGAGGTCATGAGTTCACCAAAAACGGTTTCCTGTGATGATCATCAGTTTGAATTTACATCACACTGACAGGTAATGCAAGAAGGAATATGTCATTCCATGTACATGCAAAGAATGCCATGGCTGGTTAGAATCACCCACAGCTGTGGCCGGTGGATGTTCAAGTACAGAGCTCTGCTCTAGACAGCTGTGGCAGCAGCTGCACAGTGGCTGAAGGACTTGCATCCACTGGTTGACGAAAGTAAGACCACCTGTCATCCACTTCCTAGACCTTCAGCCATTGTACAGCTGCTGTCACAGCTGACTGGCGATGCTCTTCTGGGGCTAGAAATTCCTCTTGAGCAGCAACAGTGGCAGTGTCGTCTGCACACTGGCAACACTCGGTGAATTCGGTGCACCTGGTGCACTTTGGTTCTCTCATTTTGTTCCTGCTTGCACTTGTTAGTTCTTGAGACTGCCAGTCTGTATTTCACATGTGTTACACGCACAACACTGTTTCTGCGAGTGACCAGTGACAGAGCACTGCCAAACACGTGTGTTACACGCACAACACTGATACTGCGAGTGACCAGTGACAGAGCACTGCCAAAGTCACCTCTGTGAAATATGGACAGTGGTTGTGTTAATGTGTTTTAGAAGGGGGTGCAGAAGTCCTGAGAGTTGGCATCAGGTAAATCATCATCAAGCAAATCCCCAGGCATGATGTCATAGTTTGTACCAGTGAAGTAGTTTGCGACTCATGCCATGAAAGGTCAGAAGTCAAGAGTTTCTAAAAGAGAATACAGAACCATTGGCCTGAAACAATGAGGCTGAGACTACGCGCACAGTCAAACTTACGAATACATTTTGGACGATGGGAGTAAAAAGGTCTAAAGTATTCATCTCGAAAAGCGTTGTTTCCACCACATCGATACTCCAGCGAGGTATCGGGTCCAGCCTCAAAACCGGGAGAGCATGTGTATACCACCAGTGAAGACAAGGGAATTCTTTCGGCGGGGTGATTAGCATTAGGAAAGCGAGGCACAATGCAATCTACACAAGACAACACAACAACACAAGCACAGTTTTAAACCAGTGATTTTACGCATGTACAGTGGATATCGGTTATAAAGTCATCGGACATAGTGATAAACCGGCTATATTGATACAAAATGAAAATATCAAAAGCAAAACCAGAAAAAGCCAGTCAAATTATCGTTATAACCAATAATATCGGATATAGCGATAAATCGGCTATAAGGATACAGAATCACCTTTCAAAACACCTCTTTGTACGGAAAAATATCGTCTATAGTGATAGCAACACAAGCGTGTGAGGCATTCACGTCTCGACTTGGAGCCACATGTGCGTTTTCATAGTGTATTCTGGTCTGATGCTTCCTGGATGATGCCTTGGGGCCAAGAAGTTCTTCACTCTAGACTGGGGAAGGTGCAGCAGCATGCATCATGTATCAGTACGCTACATTAGCGCGATCGAGTACTCACACATGTATAATGTGTATGTATGACGCGCGCAGTTGAAAATCGCCTGTAGTGATATACCGGTTATAGTGATAAAATGTGAAAAATCAGAAGGGCACGTTATAACCAATATCTACTGTACAGTTGGGCTCTGTGATGTCTGACCCACTTGAAGTGAAAAAACTGCTCACCCGGATCCTGTGATCTTTCAAGCTACCGTTTCCATGTCGACTGGAGCAGTAACACACAAGGCAAGGTAGATAGGTCTAAAGGCTTCCAAGAACGTTTTCTTGTGACAGTTAGAAAATACATCACAATAGAGAATACAAAAAGGGAACCTGCTAATAAATGCAGAGAAGGTGAAACATTTAGGAGAAATATCTAAGTTAGAGAAATAACACTAAGAGCAACAACAGTGAAATTTACAAGTGTGAATTTTAACAATCAAAGCGAGAACTGAACAAAGGAGAAAGGAAGGAAAGACAACGTGATAACACATAACAGCAGTACATTACACCTAGAACATTAACGGCCAAGCTTGGCCGCACTAAACACGACACGTTACTTGAACAATTTCAACCCAATTATACTATCTTTCTGTACACACAAATTAGGCTTGTACAGACGCTGATAGATAGCTTCCAACACTTTTAACTGTAGTCCATAACCATGACGACCACGGCACAATACAGTGAACGAAGAGTCGGAATACGCACCGCAACAATCAGGACTAGCCAGCAGATGATTGCACACTCCTTTCTCCTTTGTTCAGTTCTCGCTTTGATTGTTAAAATTCACACTTAGAAATATCTAGGTGAAACAATTAGTGGTGAAACGAATATTCGAACATTCGTTCAGCTGGTCACATTCGAATATTCTTTAAGTCGCATTTGAGTTGTTTGTTTGTTGGGCGACAGAAAACTCTGGAAGCTCAAGCAGCGTGGGTTTAAACAACCGCCGAAAATGTGTGACGATGAAGAAAGGAAGCTTGTGTGAATTTCAAGGACGATATTCTCGCTGCCTACACCAAACACAAGCCACCGACGTCTAATATGACCAAGGAGGAACGAGAGGAGCTGGCCAGACTCCGCAAGGACACAAGTACTTCATGGGCGTAGGAACCGGTCCGGCAGAATAATTTTCGATTATTTTTATTTTTATTTTTTACACTTCAACCTTGTTTGACCGTCAAACGTTACATTGGAGTTGAATTGCTGAATGGCTAGGTCGGTGTTCGTCAGATTGGCTGAATCCTGGATACCAATGCAGTCTAAGTCCCACAGATCTGGGATGGTGCAGGAGTCGGGAGTCGCATCAGTTAGAGAGACGATAGCTGGCATGGCTGTGCTGTTTATCGGTGCAGCTGAGGGCTTGGAGTGACGTGTTCGGCCAGTCACCACAAAACCGCCTGTGGTGGGCAGAAGCTGCAGTCCTGATGGAAGTCCTCTGGTGCTCCCCGCCATAAACTCCCAGAGGAAATCTGTACCGATCAAGACGTCTATCTGACGGTCGACTTCCTGCAGGTAGATAGTGTCCGCCAAGTTGTCTGTACCCAGTTCTTGGAGTGCCATGATATCCGCTGCTGGGATACCCTGCTGAGTGATAGCGTTGGTGATATGTGGCAACATGCTGGCTTCGATTTGCTTGGATGAGCCATCCTTCAATCGCAGACCAAGACCCACAACTCAGACCTTCCGTTGCATCTTCCTTGCATGACCGAAGGTAGATAAAGAGAGCCACTCATAGCGTGCCTAATCTGCTTGAATGGAGTCCGCCAACTTCTCTGTCAGATAAGAGCGGTGACTGGCAGAATCGAAGAGAACTGTCGCCATGACTGTGGAGCCGCCTGCACTCTCAATCGGAACTCTTGCTGTTTGCAGGTAAACATCACCACTTGCAATAGACGACTGAAGTGCAGCAGTGGGCTGCGTTTGAGGGGCCGCTGTGTCAGCACCTATGGCGATACTGGTTGATGCTGCACTGGCCGTTGTTGTGCTAGATGCTGGTACCTCGTCAGCCACAGGTTGAGTAGCTACCAGGTTGGTACTGTAGTGTTGCCAGATTTCTGTTGAGATTCAGGGCAGATCGTGACATGATGGTGACCCATGCGAGAACACACATTACAATTGCAGGTGGCCTTGCACTGAGTCGACCGGTGCCCTGTGCGCAAGCACACAAAGCAACGCTTCTATTCAATCAGTTGTTCTTTCCGCTGTGCTACTGTTGCGTATTTCGTGCAGCTCTTGTCCAGGTGAGATCCGCCGCAGAATGCACATCCTCTCTTACTGCTGGCATTCCAGTCACCATCGGACTTGTTCCTGCTCGTGAACTTGTGTGCGCCCGTCACCAATGCACCTGCAGAATAGCGAGTGGCATCTTCTGCCATAGTGCCGCCTGTGTTCGTGCGGCACAGAACGGTTTCTTGCATGATGACATAACGCTTCAGTGCTGTTCTGAAGTCGTGCAGTTTCCACTGTGTTCCAGCATCTGCCAAGCCTCGCGATTCTTCGAGTTTGGTGGCGACAGTAACCGGCAGTTTACTCCAGAGCTTCTGGCATAGCAGTCGCTGCTCATTCAGTTGCTCACCCTGCGTCTCCAGTTGGCGAAGTATTGCCTCCATGTCGCTCTGTACATGCCTGATGTCGCTGAACGAGTCTCCAGCACGCAGGATGTCTTCTAGTCTACTGTATAGACTAGAGATTATGGCTTCTGTGCGACCAAACCTTTCGCACAGGATCTGCTTCACAGTGGTGTAGTTGGCGCCTGTCACTGAGATTCCCTCTATCGCCTTGGCTGCCGCACCAGATAGCGTAGACTTCAAGTACGTCAACTTCGTGACATCTGCCATCCTCTGCAAGTCCACACCGGCGATGAAGCGGTCCCAGTAATCTGGCCATTCTAACATGTCTAAAATGCTAGTGTTGGAGTGGTCGAATTCAGCTTCCCAGTGTTCAAGCCCGTCCAATGTTTTTCAGCATCTTCCATCTCGTCGTAAACATTCGTACTTTTCCCTGATCTTTTCGCAGATAGCGTTAGCCCTCCGAATTGCTACTTGGATCAGGTTCAAATCGTTCTCCACGCTTGAACAAATTATTTTTTTCTTTTTCCTTGCTCAGCTCATAAAAAATTCTGTTGCGGATGCGGGTTACCTGCCCTTTGGCACTACTGCGCTGTAGCAGCAGCCGCTCTAGTGAAACTGTTGCGTTGTCTGATTCAGGTTCAGGTTTTACTTCCTTATCGTCCGACATCGTCGTCGGGATGTGATTCGTCCAGTCGAATCAGCGTTCGTCAGGATCCGTATCCTGGTCACAGCACCATGTGACGATTTGTTGATATCGGACGGATAATTATGATACACCAGAGAGTCAAGAGACAATAGTTACTTCTACGTTGTGTTTTTAGTTCCAAACCATAATCCAGGAGCGTCCTGAAAACGGCTACTGAATTCCAACTTCCAATGGAAAAGCCCGTCCTTTTCTCCAAGGACAAACAGCAAAAGGCACCAGCCAGCCAGAAAAGGATACGGGAAAATCTGGAATACTACCGTACTGCGCAGTAGAGCGCAGAAGAACCCCGCGCGCGCGTATGTGATATAAAGGAAGTGTGAGCAGGACTAAAGTACGATTTATGCTACAGTTCAAGCTGACGGAACACGTGCGGTGCTACACCGTAACCGGGTACCATGTGGAAGCAAATAGAAATAGAGGAGACACAGGATAGCAGACATGAACTCAGGGTCAAACTGATAAACGCGTAACGTGAAGCATGCAGTATATGGAGACAAGAGAAAAACACAGAGCTCTGTACGTACCGAGTATTACACACTAAACTCGTACATGTGAATGTCACGACATGTGGCGCTTGTTGATCAGCGAAGCGAAGTGGGTTCTGGAGGGGACTTTGAACTCCGGTTCAGTCAGCTTCAGTAAATCGATGAGCCCTCTGTCCTCTACAATGGAGAAGGGTCGACTGGAATCTACAATCCAGTCGATGATCAACTCCGTCAACATGCCTGACCGCCTGCTGTCGCAGGTTCGCAAGTTACCTGTGCCGAAGAACGACGTGACGGGCTTCGTTCCAGCACTGGTCGTCGCACTGCCACTGCGCTCGACATTGCTGGTACATGTAGTCGTCGTTGCTGTCGACTGGGTGGCTGGTCCTTTCCCTACCGCGGCGGCGTACTGCTCTTTATGAGCAGAACTCAGGTGCTGGAACAAGTTGGTTGTTCCGCTTTGACGGACGAACCCGCGGCTGCACAAATTGCATCTCGCTACGCTACCAGCTTCCTCGAAGTATGCCCAAACTGGCGATCTCTTCGTTCGACTAACTTTCGCTTTTACAGGCGGCGGCATTGTCACTGCTCTCCTCGCCAACAAATTAAACCTAACTGTAAGATTTTGACAAGAACTGAACAAATTAGAAGGCCGGCAGCCACACTCACAGTTTGGCTACAACCTAAATTATGAGGCTTTCCGGTTGTTACACTTTACGGCTACGCTGATTAGTCCAGTGAGTGCGCGCGGAGTACGATGTCGGCAGCTCAGGGCGGAATGTACGTCTACGAGTACCCAAAATGATCAAGCGCGCAATGATTGTACGGACCTGCGGCTGCATGCACGTGTACTTTGACGTACATGTACTTGCGTGCACGACGCGCGTGCATGATGCCATGCAATGATGCATCATCTGCATGTACTGGCAGCTCTCGTATGTACTGTCATAATCGTTATCGATCATAACGATTATCGATTTCATCCATAACGAGTGATATACGAGTAATCGGTATAATCGTTTCGGCCCTAATTAATTTGTAGAGAGAGGTGTAGTGCATGTGCAAGTACACTGTGTTTTCACAGCGTGCAGCCGGAAAGATTAATTATTAGATTGGTAGAAACGAGAGAGCTTGGAAGCTCAGGGCCCTACGCTACGCTTTTTTGCCTTGATGACCTAGACAAAAAAGAATAGGGATATTATAAATTCTTATAAGTGTCTACTTTTTGTTTTTAGACATATTAAACCTGGGATTCGAACCCGCACTATCGCCCTGCATGCATCCCCCGATACACTTCGCATACATACTAATTCTTCCAAGTTGCTTCACGTTATGATCTTGTATTTGAAAGCCCTATTTGAATATACATTGTGGCCAGCCGTCTTTGATTGTAGGGTACGGTACGGGATAGGTACGGGACAGGTACGGGACAGGTACGGGACAGGTACGGGACAGGTACGGTCGAGGGTAATACGCACCGCACCGTCTACCGCCTTGATGACGGCAAAAAAAGAAAAGGGATGTTATAAATTTTTCAATTATCCTATTTTTTCAGGCATTACCTGGGATTCGAACTCGCACTATCGCCTTACATGCATTCCCCCATACACTTCACATTCATACTCATTCTTCCAAGTTGCTTCACGTTTTGATCTTGCGTTTGAAAACCCTATTTGAATATTGCGGCCAGCTGTATGTGGCCAGCTGTGTTTGATGGTACGGTACGGTACGGGACAGATACGGCATAGCGCCAGGCGTGACACAAACACACAAACAAACAAACAAACCCCAAATTAAAGCTGTGTGGACCCTGGTTAGCGCCAGACGTTACTGAAGTAACGTCTTCTGCATAGCTACGGGAATAATAATGTCCACTAACACCACCAGTTACTAAACAATCAGCTCATGCGATAACATTGCACGACACTGACCGCTGACTGGTGGTGTTAGTAGACATTATAGTGTAACTTGTTGTTCCTTGATCCTTTTTATTTTCTACAAATTAATCCTTGGCTCTCCATCCTAGTCCATTCTTAGATTTTTAACAAAACAAACCTGTACTGGGGCGTTTGTAGATGTAGGCATCTCCCCTGGATGAGAAGGCAATGAAGGCAATCAGGACCCAGGAGAACGTAAATGCCGTAGTCTAGGGGAAGGAAAACAAAGAGGCACACAGCGCAGAACGCATGTTTAAAAAAAGTATGAAAAATTGCGTGTCAATTACCGAACGGTGAACACGGAACATCAGGGTATTAAAAAACCTTTGCCGTGCATCAGTCCATCCGGACTGGTATTTTTTGCGTGCTGTAAAACTGTCGTAACTCCATTGTTGTTAGATCGAAGAGGAAGCTCCAAGCTTTCCAATGGTTTAAACTAGTAGATGCATGTACAGGTACAGAGTGAGAACAACAGACGGGAGAGAGAAAGAGAGAAAGAGAGGAAGGCCAAGAAAGAATATCGAGGATTCCTCACCACCCCCTAGATGGCCGGCACACAGAACAAGAGCTAACTATGGGGGGGGGGGGGGGGAGCAGCATAGCATAGGTAGTGGTGGGACTATGATAAAAGATGAGGTTCTGAACTGAGGAGTTGGACCACAATGTCGTGAATATGCATCACGAATCTGCGTTACGCTCATTATTTTGTCTTTATTTGTTTATGTGTTACATCATGTTGACGTCATGCTGATGTCTTGCTGCATGCATCGCGTGCACCGTTTTGCAGCTCTCAGCCCGGAGCATGCGCAGCGAGCCTGTGGCTCCTTTTTTGCTGCCTTTTCCCTTTTGCATGCTTCACTTGTCTCTACTTGTCTCAACCTTGTCTCAAATAAGGTTTTCTGGTGACACTCCTTTTCAAGTCACCCAATCCTTTCAAGTAACAAGTGCAATGTCGTTCCGTGAACCGGAACCCCTCCATATTTGAGTTACCAAGACGTATTTGTGCGTGGCTATCCAAGCTCTCCCACTCAACAGTTCAAAGTTGCGCATACACAATGTTGGACCATGTTGCTTGTCGTGTTGCCCGCAAAATTGCTGTCCTGCTGCGACATGCTTCCTCGCTGCCATATCCATGCCGACTCACCTACTTCAGATCTATCAGTTTGCCTTTATTTGTGTATGCTTTTATTAGTTACTACCCGTATTTGTCAGTTGCTGAGGAACACCGGCTACATAGGCTGTTCAAACGCGCCGCTCGGGCAGTCTGCAAGTCGCCACCGTGGACTAGTACTGCTCCCCTGCTAAATCAAATGCATGTATGCAAGAGTCCATAACCCCCCAGAGCCCAACCTGGAGTTGCACACTCTGGGGGGTTATGGACTCTTGATGTATGTGATCTACAGGTTTCTGTGCACTTGAATAATATCATGTTTTATGTTTTGTTTCATCTGGCGATGTTTGCATGATGCATATAGCACCATATTCCAGTCGGAGGCCAAAGCAACTTGCTTGTGGTCCCACCTGCTAGCACTGCTCGTTCTGCTAAGCGCCTAACGCACGCTGGAGCCATTATGTGGAATAGATTGCCACCAGCAGCAAAATGTTCAAATAGGTATTTGGATATCAAATCTCAAGCCTTGCAGTATATATTATCGGCGACATAGGTTTTCCATTGCTCACTGGATTGATATCTGTAGATGGGCAACACTACAACAATGCAAGTCTGGAGGTAGCCATTGCAGGCTTCGTCTTCAAGCTCTGCGAGTTCTCTACTGCAAGCATGCACGCATGCGCACACTATACATATGTACATGATTACATCACTACATCTCCCCCTTCAAATAAAAAAAAGAAGAAGAAGAAGAAATCAAAATAAAGGAACAAAGTGAAGAAGGAAAAGCCAATTAATTAAAGAGAAAAAACAAAAAGAAGAAAAGGAAAAAACCGAAGCGAATGCGCATGCCATGCGCCAGTCATTAAAAACTGCAAATCACTGAGAAAAACAAAACAAAACACAACCACGCTACATACTACCGACAAGCGGCTGTGAACGAGGAAGAAAACAAAACAAAAAAATGTTCAGCACAAAAAAAAACGGTAAAATGGTCTCTACGTGTCCATGGACACACTGTCCTGCAGCAGCAGCAGCAGTCATCCATAAGCCGCTCTGGCCTTCTCTGTAAGGGTTACCTGACGGCCAGAACGGGTTTTCATGCCATCATGAAATCGCTTGGGAGACTCACTGGCTGGTGAGCTGGTCTGATCCCTGCAGACATCGCTAGGAGAAACTGGACGAGGCGAAGAACACGCGGGTGAGGCGTCAGCAAGTGCAGAACGGGTGAGAGGGGCCTCAGCTTCCGTTGACGCTGGCACCAATGGCTCACTACCTGTCGCCGATTGTGGTGCGGCCGGGCTAGTCGGAACCGGAACACTAACAGGAGGCGTGGACAGCGGTGACTTGGGTACGGAGGCAACAAACTCAGGCCAATCAGACGATGCAGCAGCAGGTGAGACCAATTCTCTGACATGTTGGCGGTTACGAAGCAGAATCCGGACACCGTCGGTTACTCCCACTTGCCTCCCGTACTGCTCCACCACGGTCCACGGCTTGGCTGGATCATTGTATCCGTCATGGAGGATCACCCGCTTGCCCGCCTGCAGATGTGGCAAGGCCTTCACTCCACGACGAGCGTCATGATCACGTGCCATTGTGGCCTTGGCTCTCAGCTGGATGCTGGGGTTGACAATGCGAGGAGGGATCATGGTAGGAACTCTGCTACGCAATGGGCGAGAGAACAGAGCCTCGTTTGGAGAGGTTCCCAACATGCGGTGTCGGGAATGTCGGACGTCGAACAGAACCTGGTTCAGTCGTCGACGGAAAGGTAAATGAGGCTTCAGTGCCACCATTCTTTCCTTGACGAGACGATGGAGTCGTTCCACCATGCCATTGGAACGTGGATAACGTGGGCTGGAGCGGATGTGACGAATGCCCAGCCGCTGCAAGAAGGTGGTCATCTGCTCCGACACAAACTGTGGCCGGTTATCCGAAACCAGTACAGACGGTAGACCGAATAGGGCAAACACTTCATCTAGCTCGTCCACGATAGCTGTAGTGGTTGTAGAGGACAGAACCTTGAGGATAGGGTACCGGGAGCCATAATCAATGAGGGAGAGAACAGAGTGGCCCTCAATAGATACCAGGTCGATTGCCAGTTTCTCCCACACGCCTTCAATCTCAGTGGGGAGAAGATCTTGCGGACTGTTTGTGCGACGTCGCCAACACTCGGAGCAACGTTCCACATACAGACTAGCGTCCTTGGTGAGCCCTGGCCACCAAACCCTCTGCCGGAGGGAATCTTGAAAGGCTTCCTGGCCCGGGTGTCCCTCATGCGCTAATGCCATGACGGAATGGCGTAGCCCTTCTGGTATCACAACACGTGCCGACAATAGCAACACACCGTCAGCTGCAGTGAGTTGATCTCTGACGAGATAGTACGGCTGCTCAGCGGGCGAGGCATCGCGCCAGGATGAGGTGAGCACACGCTGCAGGACACTGTGGAGCGTTGCGTCGTCTTGAGTGGCACGGCGGATCTCCTCAAGGTTGACTGGTGCTGCCTCAAGAACCATGTTGACGTACTCATTCAATGACCGGGACTCAGCTGGAGACGAGACAGTGGTCTTCAGCGGAGCACGAGACAAGGCGTCAACGCACAACAGTTGCTTTCCTGGGATGTGCTTGAGTGAGTACGAATACGGCATCAGAGAGACTAGCCAACGCTGGAGACGTGGTGGGACGTCATCGAACGGCTTCTGAACTATATGGAGCAGTGGTCTGTGATCCGTGAAGACGTCCACATCCCGGCCCAGAACGTACTGGCGGAAACGAGTTAGAGCGAATACCACACCCAACATTTCACGCTCCATCTGCGAATAGCGTGTCTCCACATCAGTCAATGATCGGCTGGCACAAGTGACTGGCACCCACTGGCCCTTGTCGTCGTGCTGCCAGAGGATAGCGCCCAAACCTTGAGGCGAAGCATCGCAGCTGACAGCCGTACGAACATCTGGAGATGGGCGGAAGTACGCCAATGTCTGCAGAGATGAAGCGACTGCCTGCTTTACTGCGTTGAATGCCGCAATCAGGCTCTCAGTAGCTACAAATGGCTCTGGCTGCTTGACGATCGAACGAAGTGGCTCAGTTACTTGAGACAGCTGAGGAACAAACTTGCCCAGATAGGTGACCATCCCGAGAAAACGCTGAACGTCGGCGAGGCACGTGGGCTCCGACAGTTCACTGATAGCTTGAAGCTTGCATGTGTCGGGTTGAACACCTTGCTTCGTCAGGACATGGCCGAGATACTTGACACATGTCAGTCGAGTGCGACACTTGCCCCAGTTGAGGCAGAGATTAGCAGCTTTGAGTCGTTCCAAAACGCTAGCGAGCCGTGCATCGTGTTCCGCCCGGTTGCGACCATACACCAAGACGTCATCTATATAGACAACAACACCAGGCAAACCCGAAAGGAGATCAGTTACAACACGCTGAAATATCTCGGGAGCACAGGATATGCCAAATGGCAGTCGTTTGAAACGATAGAGACCACAGTGTGTGGTAAACGTGGTAAGCGGTCGGGATTGGTCGTCAAGCAAGAGCTGGTGAAAACCAGACTCTGCGTCCAAAACCGAGAAAACCTCCGCTCCCGCAAGCTCCGCAGTAATCTCATCAATGGTTGGCAATGAACGTCGCTCTCTAACAATAGACTTGTTCAACTGCCGATAGTCAACACATAAACGCAAGGTGCCGTTTGACTTACGGACTGGGACGATCGGCGATACCCATCCAGACGCTTCCTTAACTGGCTCGATGATATCTGCCTTGACAAGACGATGCAGTTCATGTTCAATGTCGGCCTTGGCGCTGAATGGGGGACGTCGTGCTGGTTGAGCCACCGGCCTAGCTTCAGCATCCACGGAGATGGAAATTGGTGCGGTGTCAACCAAATTGCCAGTGTCCACCAGGTGCGCTGGAACCAACAGCTCAAGTTCAGAGATCACATCCTGGCCGAACAGAATACGATGTTTCCCATGGGGTACAACAAAACAACTACAAGACATGGTACGCGTAGGAGATGCAATGGTTACATCAGCCATGCCTAAAGTTGCAATCTCCCCGCCTGTGTACGCCTTGAGGACACGATTACTGCTGCGGGTAGGCTGGACAATGTCATCGGTGAGAATAGTACGGCTTGCACCGGTATCCAGCAAACCTTCACACTCCTTGCCATCCACCAATAGCGATGCGAGGAACTGGCGGTGTGACCCGGTCTGCTCAGCCATGTACACGGTGTCATAAACCAAATGAGCCTGGTCAGCTAGGTCGGCGGGCTCCTCGTCGACGGCGTTAGCATCTAATCCAGAGCGTTGCGACTGACATACGGCCGCAAAATGTCCGACCTTGCTACAACTGCGACAGCGGATGTTGGCTGCAGGGCAAAACGACTTTCCCTTAGCATGTGTACGGCCACAGTACTTGCAAGAACCAGATACTGTACGTGGCTGTCTGCGTTGCTGTCTGGTCGCACTAACGGCAGCCACTGAGCTGAACTGATTGGCAGGCTCTGCCGGCGGATCATACAGCTTACTCTCCGCATAGGAGGTCTCCAGTGCCACTGCTTTGGTGATGGCATCTGCGAGGGTGAGTCTGGACTCCTTGAGCAACTCGCGACGAACTTCGGGGGATTTCAAACCTGCAACCAACTGGTCTCGCACCTGGGAGTTAACCACGCTGTCCACATCCGTCGCCCCGAACTTACATAAGTCCACTCTCTCTCGTAAACGGCCAACGAAGGTGGAGACGGATTCCTCCGGCCCTTGTTTGAGCTGCCGGAATTTGTGACGTTCTGACGTCGTATTGATGGTGGGACGGAAGTGCGCCAGAACGGCGTCCGTCAGTGCTACGTACTCGTCTCCAGGAGAACCATCATCATTTGCTGGCGGAGAAGGAATAACCAGACCCTTCACAACTTTGCGAACTGAGAGTCCGGCCAAATTCAAAAATAAACGCTTTTTGTCAGCAGCAGTAGAAACATTACAAATTGCTAAGTAGTCATTGACATCCTCGAGCCAAAGCTCAAAATCGGCCCCGATGTCGCCGGCGTAATCGGGTACAAAATCCTTGGGCACTCTGCCCTTCGTTGTCATCTTGACCTGTTCACTGCGCCAATGTAGATGGGCAACACTACAACAATGCAAGTCTGGAGGTAGCCATTGCAGGCTTCGTCTTCAAGCTCTGCGAGTTCTCTACTGCAAGCATGCACGCATGCGCACACTATACATATGTACATGATTACATCACTACAATATCTGTTCGTTACAACCAACCTTCTTTCTCTTTTTTTCCTATCTCTACCTTTCCACAATATCCTATAAAATTGTATTCACAGTGGGTCCAATGTTATTGGGCATTTTGCCTGTTTTGATTTCCACTATAAATAAAGTATACAACAACAACAACAACACAACATGGATAATGATCACTGTTGCCATTGCAACTGTCCTGTGCTGTGGCCATGCGTTCTGGTTCGTGCCATTGTTATACACTCCAGCACTCTGTTGTACCGTCAGTGCAGTTTGGTGACAGAATCTCACCTTTTTGTCATAAAAAATCATGGTCTGCGTCACTCCGCATCCGTAGGAACGCCACCACCCTTCAAGGATCAAGGCGCAGTCCGACCACTATTCACACCCATTGTTTTTTGTATGTGTGTCTATTTTTGCACACGGGTACACGGGTGAGGGTGGGTGACACTGGGTGTGATTCTGAGTGTGAGCATGTGTGAGCGAGTGTTGGTGCGAGTGTGAGTGTGTGTCTGTTTGTTTTTGGCATGTGCATGGGCATGTGTATGTGTATGTGTGTGTGCCTGTGCCCAAAGGATGGTGTACTTTATCACGTTAGGTGTAGTTTCATTCATATTTTTTCCCACTTGTTTTTCCCCTCAATCCTGATGATGGCTACTGGCCGAAAATTTGATGGAGGTATTGTAATTTGCAGTGAAGAAACCACTTGATTTGAGGATAGTGTATGTGTTGTAAATGGCTTTCTTCACTTGCTCCCAGCCCCGTGTCATCTCCACACTTATACAATGGACGACAATAACTACATTTAGAAAGACTGCAGCCGCCAGTTCCGTCGACAAAGTGACCTGAGTCGTCATCTCCGTTTCTGCTCCTGACAATGACTCTGGCTCCTTTCGGAGTGGTGTGGCCCCTGTGGCAACCAAGCTACAGTAGTAGTAGTAGTAGTAGTAGTAGTGTTTGTGTGTGTGTGTTTGTGTGTGTGTGTGTGTGTGTGTGTGTGTGTGTGTGTGTGTGTCAAGGGTCTTCTTGGACGGTTTGAGATGTGTTAGCTCCGTAGTTTCTGGTAGTTTTTGGCAGTTTCTAGCCATCCTGGACGGCTTGGGGTGGCCTAAGATTACCCCAGCCGTCCAGGAGAGTGTACTGAGGTAAAGGACTCAACAGGAGACTTGATCGGGTACTTTCTGATGCCGACACTCTCCTCGTTGTTCTTCTAAAATTTCTCAGATGCCCCGCGAGGTGTTGCGAACCAGCGGGTGGTGACAACTACCGCACAAGGACAACGACAGGGGGAACAGGTCTTGAGTATTGGTACGTGGAACGTCTGCAGCCTGTTGAAAGCGACGGACCTATTGAGACAGCAGCTGTCGGAGGAAATGTTTCTGACGAGCGAAAAATTGTTCGTATTGTTCGTCACCTTGCCCGCCTGGACATGGACGCTCTGGCAGTACAGGAAACCCACTGGTTTGGATGCGAGAAATATCGAGTGGAGGGAGCCGAAGTAATAATGTCAGGACGGCCTGTTCCAGCTGAGGGCCAGTCGTGTGGCGAGGTGAGGGTGTCGCCTTCGTACTGAGCGGACGAGCTTTGAAATTGTGGCGCGACGGGGGATGCCAGATCAGTAATTGCTCCGGGAATGAGTGATGGCAATTCGCCTGAAGTTTACTTCGACAGACGGTTCCCCAGAGTGGCTCACGATCATCACAGCCTATGCTCCAACTTTCAGCAGTACTCGCTCGTCAAAGGATGAGTTTTTCAACTCGCTGCAGAACGTAGTGAGTAAAATTCCACTAGACGAAAAATACATCCTGCTCGGGGACTTCAACGCACGGGTAGGTTCTGGACAGAGGGACGATGATTGGTGTAGGATCCGCGGTCCTCATGGAGTGGGTGCTGTAAATTCATCTGGCGAGGAACTTCTTAGTTTTCTGGCTTTGCATGAAGGATGGCTGTGTAACACCTGGTTTTGTAAGAAGTCCAGTCTTCTTGGAACATGGCAACACCCAAGATCAAAGAGAGTCCCTTGTATTGACTAGAATTATTGTAATACCCCAGTGGGAGAGACGGCGCTGCATCGACACCCAGGTTATCCGCTCCGCCGAATGCGGATGACTTTGCACTGGTTGCTACCTCCCATGAGGGTGCACAACAGGCTCTGGCTGCCTTTGTACGTGTTGCTGGCGCATTTGGCCTGAAGGTGAATCTCGCCAAGACCAAGGTTATGCCGGTCGGCTACGGACTCACAGCACATGACCGCTTGCCTTTGATGGTAGTGGGTGATATTGTTGAGAGCGTGGCTGGCTTCAGGTGTCTCAGCGCCATCGTACATATAGATGGTCGATCGGCTCATGACATCAAGTCACGCATTGCTGGAGCATCGAGGGCCTTCGGGGCGCTGCGTCGTACGGTGTTCATGGACCGCAACCTATTAGTTGCCACGAAGCGCCAGGTGTATGAGGCATGTGTTGTATCCCTGTTGCTCTACTGCACTGAGTGCTGGGTGCTGCTGAGCCGGGATGTAGCCGCCCTCTCGACATTCCATATGAGATGTATCCGTTCGATCCTGGGCATCACTTAACTTGACATCTGGACATCCCGCGTGACTAACACAGAGGTTCTGGCAATCTGGAACTCCGCCAGACAAGACGATCTACCGACCCGGCTCCTGTGTTGCCGAATGGAGTGGCTTGATCATCTGTGCAGAATGGAGGAGGAGCGTACTCCGCGTCAGCTGCTGTTTGGCGCCCTCTTGCCGACCCGTCCTGCCTGTGGCCCTCGGAAGAGGTGGCGTGACGCCGTGGGAGGGGATGTTCGATGCCTCGACCTGGGCAATGAGGAATGGTTTGACCTGGCACAAGAGTGCAGTGAATGGCGAGGGGCGTACTCCAGCATTGCGTCATCTGGACCACGCCCGCAACCACGAACACCATGCGCGGTCTGTGGCCGGTCACTGTCGAAGAGTGGTATGGCCCGACGCAAGTGCAAAGAGGAGCGCAGCAAGCCGATCGCAGATCAGATTGGGAACAGGAAATGCCCGTCGTGTAAGAGATGGTTCAGGAGCGCAGGAGGCCTCGGTGTCCATAAGTGTCGACCCGACGACGATTGTTCTACAGGCACAGTGGCGGACCCTTCTTTGTCTGCGCCCAACTCGGTCGCTTCTTTGTCTGCGCCCAACTCGGTTGCGGCAGTACCAGTGCCGGCGAGGACTCAGTTAACACTACCCTGCTGCCAGGCTCATTGCAGCGCATGTGGCAGATGCTGCCGATCAAAGAGGGGTTTCCAACTCCACAGCTGCGCAAAGTACACCCGAACTCTCGTTGGCCGCTAGCCTGCGGAGCGTGCTGCGCACCGTATTCAACGACCTACCCCATGTCTGTCGGCCCCTCATATGAGGGGACATGTGACCATTTTACGGCAATGTTCAGGACAGGACAGGTGTGTGTGTGTGTGTGTGTGTTTGGAAATTTGTTCATTCAAGCGAATTCTAACACAAGTGGACATGACGACAGTGGCATGTTCACAATGACGACCGTGGCGTGTTCACAATGGCGACAGTGACATGTTCACAATGACGACACACACACGCGAAGCAGTCTACAGCAGCCACTGTAGGTCTATGGGCATAGGAGCGAGCTACACGACGCAGCCTAGGCGAGGGCTGAGGCTGAATATTTTAAAGTGCATCTCGTCTTTTCAGCAACGAACAGGAGCGCATATTACCACTTGCTTTACGCGGCTGACAGTCAACAAAATTGTGCGAGAAGAAAATCAGAGATACGGTCAACATGGACGCTCGCGCCGTCACACGGTTGAGCAAGCGGTCACATGCTCATACGTACACCAGTCGCCCGCGATGCCCAGTCGCCGTGCTTGCAGGCTACAACTTTCACACCAAGGTTCAACTCGAGTGACAGGAACACGCACACGCTGTGTTAAACATGCGGGGGCTTCAACCCGGGTCAAGTTTCAACCCACCAACAACACAGATTGACCGACTGACTGGCGCATTTGCATGACGCATTGCGCTTGACCCGGGTTGAAATTTTGCCCCGGGTTGATTTCAATCCTCCCCCCCCCCTCCCCAGGGGAGGGTTGAAATCAACCCGGTGCGAGAAATCATACTAACGTACTTCTGTGCGTAACTCACGCCAGGTTTGATTAGCACTGCACAGGCGGATATCGCGCAAAAGACTTCACGTGACCATACAGGACTCTAGAAGTGGACTTTTGGCGGCAAATCAGTATTTGACCTGGGTCAACTGTCTTCATGTAAACACTCACCTATTTTGTCTATACTTTCAACACTCATGCTGAACTCATGCAAACGCAGTCTTACCTGTAACCTGTGGGCTAGGCCCAGACAGATACTGCCGGTAATCCTTTCGGCAAAATATCGAAGAATTTTAAGAAGCGGAAATCGCTGGCAAAATCGAGCAAAATATCGAGATTAGGGGTGAAATCGACGGCTGACACTGAAACAAAGCACGATGATGGCAGCTTAGCGCAACGTGGCAATTTCTTGTCCCCGATCATGGTTTGTTGCAGAAACAAAAAAGTCTTTCATTGCAGTTACACTGAAATGGCACCAAATGCCTGGAAATGCTTGCAATTGGCTTCGATTTTTGAATTTTTTCCTGGGGCGGGTAATGTTTGTCCCCGATCGTTGCGTCTTCTTGGTTTGTTGCAGAATTAAAAAGTCTTTCATTGTAGTTACACTGAAATGGCACAAAATGCCCGGAAAATTCGCGGCGAAAATGCTTGCAATTGGCTTCAGTTTTTGAAATTTTTTACCGGGGGAGGACCCTCGGACCCCTCCCATGGCCACCCCACCTCAAGTCGGTGCACCGGGCCTGTATGGTACATGAACAACGAGTGAGAAAGTCACTATGACATGAAAACCAGGCTCAGTACACCAACTGGCTTTCACAGAACCACAAGACTTGAACACTGACGAAAACATTGCAGTGGTCACCAGCAAAATATTATGGAAAGTTTGGAAACCCCCTCGATAGGCGAAAGCCTTTGGGGGATCCGAAAACAATTACAAAACCGACCCGCTCGCCAATTCGCCCTCCGTGTTCCGCTGCCTTCAAAATCTCCTCTGTTCACTCCTCTCTGATATGATGTTTTCCCTTCTTTTTACAAAAAAAGTCACCCGAAGCCTAGCCACTAATTCCCTTTCTTTACCCACGGTGCACCCCCAAGCTGGATTCGACACACACGTACACCTTACACCCCGGTGTAGGAAGACCTAGGTCCGCCTACGGAGAATGCCCAAAGAAGATAATAAAATGCCATACCGATAGAATACAGTTCCCAAACCATTCCCTAAACCCCTCCCCCTCTTCAGAGTGCTTCCGAATACACAGGCTACTGGCCTGAGGAAAAGATTTATAGATGAACTCTAACTCGTCCAGACCATGATCCTTATATTTATGCTTCTTTCTGTTTGTTTTCAGAACAACAACCCCTTCAAAAACATCAGTCTAAAGCCCCGTATCACACATTACTTGTACAAAGAGGTACCAGGAAGCCAAATATCTTACCATTTCCATCGCTATGAAACACCGCTCGCAAAGAGCCACTCCAAACGTACACAGAGCTTAGACGACTGGAAACAGCAAACGACTTCTCTGCAAGTAAAGAAGAGAATGAAAGTGCAAGACAAAGGAGAAGACAGATGAGTGCGCAATAATGGCCGCCGTGCAGGCCAAGCCCGTGATTCCGACACAGCGCGTGAGGTTAATCTGCATCCTGAACGGCAGAACTTGCCAAGTCGGACCATCACAAGCCAGGAGTAGTATATCATGGTATACTGTAAAAGTCCGTAAATAAGTACCTGCCCGAAATAAATACCCCCGCTTAGCAAGTACATCTACATGAAAATGACTTCTCCACTACTAGTCAGTACACACAAGTCAGGTCCGAAAGTCAGATCGTGCCTTATGAGTCCGTGCCTGAAAGTCAGTCCGTGCCTGAAAATCAGATCGTGCCTGAAAGTCAGTCCGTGCCTGAAAGTCAGTCCGTGCCTGAAAGTCAGATCGTGCCTGAAAGTCAGTATGATCATGCCTGAAAGTCAGTTCGTGCCTGAAAGTCAGTTCGTGCCTGAAAGTCAGTCCGCGCCTGAAAGTCAGATCATGCCTGAAAGTCAGTTCGTGCCTGAAAGTCAGTACGTGCCTGAAAGTCAGTTCGTGCCCGAAAGTCAGTTCGTGCCCGAAAGTCAGTTCGTGCCCGAAAGTCAGTTCGTGCCCGAAAGTCAGTTCGTGCCCGAAAGTCAGTTCGTGCCTGAAAGTCAGCTCGTGCCTGAAAGTCAGATGCCCCACGATCTGCTAAAACCACCCTTCGGTGCTGTGTAATTTTTCAGAAAATGATGAAAACGTCAGCACGTCTCGATTTTCTCATCATCGCAGGTGACAGTCATGGCGGAAGGAGGACGAAGGCGCTCGTTGGCACAAATTGTTGTCGGATTCTCGGCAGCGGAGTCGTCAGCACTGCTAAATGACGATAGATTGTTCTTCGGGTGGTCAGAGCAAGATTCTGACGACCAGAGCGATGACGAATCAACCGACGCCTCTCCGCTCGTGACCCTGCCGATCGCGCTTGCGATCGATGCGGAGGAGAATTTGAACGAGGCGCCAGCGCTACAGCCAGCACAAGCCCTCGCCGCCGGACGACAGGGCCAACCTAAGAAATCCCGTGCCCAGGCGGCGCCCAGTACTGTTGAAGTGGTACAGGCGCGAGTGGACAAGGGCTGCAGTTGTGCCGGTGTCAACTGTTAAGAACGTGTCACCGGATACTCTACTCACTGCACGCAACACAGCGCTCGCAATGACGAACGAGGAGCTGTACTGTTATGTCGCTGGAAAGCTCGATGTGTTGAGACAACGCGGTGCAGTTACTTCTCACCATGGAAGCATTGCGCATGCAGCGCGGAGAAAGGTCCCGATCCACTTATCGCTATGAAGTGGATGGTGACGAAGTGTGCCAGACTGTTTTCATGTACGCACATTATGTAAAGGAGTGGAAGCTAAAACAAATAAGGCGGATGTCCATGAGCATGCTGTAGCTCCCCCTCAGCACGCATGTGAGGGTTCTTTGCCCTGGAATGCACTGCCTCCAGATGAAGTGTCTGACATCAGGCCGGCAGTTCATCCACCACTATGGTGACATCACTGGACTTCCCCAGCCTGCTGCCCAGGCCAGCTCCAACTAATACTTACCTGCCATGTGCTACTACCAACTGGAGGACCAGCAGCATACACAACATTCTTGAAAATTTGGAGCAGTGATCTAGTGAGTGCAGTGATGTGATAATTATGAGACCAAAAGAAAATGTGTGCGGTGTATGTTTCGATCTGCAGTCTCAGATCATAAGGGCAAGAACGGCAGAAACTTGCTTAAAAAGCACACTGATGCACTCAGAGCTCATATTGAAGAAGCTAACATGGCCCATGACCTTTATCAAAAGTGTATTACTGCCTGGCATCTGATCATCTGCCAGTGACGCTCCAGACGGCTGGAATCTCACAGCAACGTGCAAAGTACTTGCACCAACAGATTCACCAGCACTGACACCCAGAGAGCAGAGATGTCACCTGCCCAGCACCAGACCAAGCAGAGCCAATGTCCTAATTATTTGTTCGGAACATACATAGTAGAATACTGGATAGCTGTGCAAAATAGTGTTTCTCTCTACACAGAAAGGTGTATGACAGGTGTATGAAGCCTCAGATACGAAATATAGTGTGAATATCAATTACTTTTGGCATTCTTATGCACTAAAAGCTTTAATAAGATGGGTCATATTTCAATGAATATATAAAATTTGAGCCTAATCACATGACTTCACCATATGTTTGTGCAATGGCCAGGGACCAACTTCCCGCCAAAAACTCATTTTCGGCAAAATAGCACCAAAGGGTGGTTTTAGCAAATTCTTGGCCAGATCGTGCCTGAAAGTCAGTTCGTGCCTGAAAGTCAGTCCATGCATGAAAGTCAGTTCATGCCCGAAAGTCAGTTTGTGCCTGAAAGTCAGTTCGTGCCCGAAAGTCAGTCCGTGCCTGAAAGTCAGTTCGTGCCCGAAAGTCAGTGCGTGCCCGAAAGTCAGTTCGTGCCCGAAAGTCAGTTCGTGCCTGAAAGTCACTCCGTGCCTGAAAGTCAGTTCGTGCCCGAAAGTCAGTTCGTGCCTGAAAGTCAGCTCGTGTCTGAAAGTCAGGTCGTGCCTGAAAGTCAGTTCGTGCCTGAAAGTCAGTCCGTGCATGAAAGTCAGTTCATGCCCGAAAGTAAGTTTGTGCCTGAAAGTCAGTTCGTGTCCGAAAGTCAGTCCGTGCCTGAAAGTCAGTTCGTGCCCGAAAGTCAGTGCGTGCCCGAAAGTCAGTTCATGCCCGAAAGTCAGTTCGTGCCTGAAAGTCACTCCGTGCCTGAAAGTCAGTTCGTGCCCGAAAGTCAGTTCGTGCCTGAAAGTCAGCTCGTGTCTGAAAGTCAGATCATGCCTGAAAGTCAGTTCGTGCCTGAAAGTCAGTTCGTGCCTGAAAGTCAGTTCGTGCCTGAAAGTCAGTTCGTGCCCGAAAGTCAGTTCGTGCCTGAAAGTCAGTTCGTGCCCGAAAGTCAGTCCGTGCCTGAAAGTCAGTTCGTGCCTGAAAGTCAGTACGTGCCCGAAAGTCAGTTCGTGCCTGAAAGTCACTCCGTGCCTGAAAGTCAGTGCGTGCCTGAAAGTCAGTCCGTGCCTGAAAGTCAGTTCGTGCCTGAAAGTCAGTAGGCCCGTCCGAAAGTTAAGGTGACCACTAGATTAGAAAGTAACTACATCAAGCTAGTGCTAAGAGTTGAGACTAACTTTGTGGATCGCCGTGACACACACTCTCTCTTTCTCCCTCTCTCTCTCTCTCTCTCTCTCTCTCTCTCTCTCTCTTTCTTTCTCTCTCTCTCTCTCTCTCTCTCTCTCTCTCTCTCTCTCTCTCTCTCTCTCACTCTCTTTCGGGCCTCTTCACCTTCACACCATTGTCTGCCGTGAGATATTGTGGGTAGGTCTTTGAATATGTTTCATGTTGTGTAGCCAAGGACTCTATGCGGTAGACCTTTCCTAAAGATGCTATAATTTTCGCAGCATAGGCTTTTCGCAATCGTGCCTAAACAAGTGCTAGTAGCGGCTGAAATCGCATCCATATTTTCAGACTGAAAAGCTCAAAAGTTGCTAATATCGCAACTTAAAATTGGAGAGTTCTTGTGCAAAACAAAAAGGAGCAGAAATAGCAGTAGGGCAGCAACAGCAAACTCGTACACCCCTTCCTGCTGTGAACCACCACTTTACACAGTGCCAGTAGCCTGTTGCATGTATCCTCCATATCAGTACATCATTCCAGTGCAAGGAAAAGGGAACTACCGTTGATCTACTGTTTCTCTGAAATGAGTCTGAAGGCAGGCGGGAAATGAGCGAGTATGCATTCGTCCAATATGTAGTCCGTGACTTGACCTTTTGACCCCATGCCATGGGGCCAAGGTTGTGGAAAAGTTGCGAAATAGTTCGCGAAAATGAAGGAAGTTGCGAAAGTTCGATTTTTTCCTGAACAATGGAAAGTTGCGGAAAAAAGTGGCGAGCATCTTTGGGAAAGGGCTACTGTGCGGATGTGGCAGTAGAGATTAAAAGTCAATAAATAATTATAATATTCTTGAGGATTTCCCAAAGACAAATTTAATTGTAGGGAGTTCCATTATAATGGGAGGCTGTAGAGTGCAGATACAGTTGAACATCGATTATCCGCACATCGACTATCCGACCATTTGATTATCCGTAACAGTTTTTTTGGGCGCACGTGCCGTAGAGTACGCACTGTGCATGTAGTGAGCCATTCAAAAAATACGAAAATTTTGAAAAGTAGCACTCTATTCTATTTACAATGTACATGTATTTACAGTGTGTTTTCTTATCCGGAACATTTGCCTTATCTGAACACCGCCTGACAGTTGTCTGCCCAGAGGTGGTCGGATAATCGATGTTCAACTGTATCAAACAGTGGGTTCTCTACTTGCAATGCGCAAGGAGAGGCCTAACAAGTTTTTTTATCTATTTATTTATTTATGGGAGTTTAAGATAAAGCCTGTGGAGAGTCCATAAATACAATAATACAAACATTACAAGAACAATCCTACTCACAACTCACCTTCAAAGACAGTTCAACAAAATATTCTTCACCGGTAGCCAAGGACAGCCGACGCAGTGTAACCTTTCCTCGGGGAGACAGTGAAGCGAATGAGCTTCTTCTTCCGCCCACTGCATCCGCTTTTATTTCAGCTGCCGCTGCAAGGTACGAGGCAACATGGTGTTGTGGGATTTTTTCCGGGCTACCCGCGTGCAGTGCGTATCTCGTATAGTCTGATTCAGCTACATGTACAGTATGCATACTTCATTTCGCGCATATCGCATGGGAAATGCGTCGCATCGGGAAAAAGTGGACTATTTCCCGTACGGCCTTTTTGGCCGTTTTGGCCCATCCAAATGACTTTCCCGTACGCGAAACGAAGAATGACTATGTGTATGATCATAATGAGCATGAAGATCATATCACATGGTACCAAGACTCAAGAGTAGATAAACAGTTTTACTCTTGATGGTACGGATAAGGAGGGCATGATGGCTGATTGATGCCCAAGGGCGTAGCCCGAGGTCGTGCACCGTATATATATGTAGCCAAAGGGCAGATTATGTACTAGTACCAGGTCACTACGAACCAGGGAGTAGTACAATACCGGGTATTGTACTACTCCCTGCTACGAACACTGCCCAAATACGGGCAAGATTTAAAAAAAAACACTGCCGACTGGTGCATATTTTGGCAGTGCACCAGCGTAGACCTACGTAGTACGCCTGGGGGCTAGGCCCTAACGGACATGGGTACACCGTACCCGGCGACTGATTATGCCAGGGTACGGTGCTTCTCTGATTGGTCAAATCCTAGCAACGACCTGCCAAGGGAGTTCCGGATTCAGGATCTACAATAGGAGGAAGGTGCCAATACTGTACCTAGAATCGAAAACTCTTGCTAGGATTTATTATTTTGGTAGGGAAGGCCCTATAGATAGGCATCGGTGGCTAATGCTCGTTTATTTTTACTGATAATGCTTCCAGCACTGCTCGTTATTACAGCAAATAATGCTAGTTTGAATGCTCCTTCTGCACTCTAGTAATGCTCGTAACCGAAGTGAAAATTGTGGGTAAAAGCCTACTAAAAGGGATCGTAAAGAACGTCATAAATTCAAAATCGGCTGCAGCGTATGACAGTCCGGCAAATGTAACAGGACTTATGTGTTGAGGTAAACAAAATCAAGACTACTGACATTGTGTTCTGCCTCTCGTTGTGCAGTATGGACATCAGGTGTAAGCTCACAACTCCCTGCAGTTTCCTTGTACTGCAGCATTGGCTTAATTAACTTCGATGTGACCTTCCAATATACATGTACATGTACATTGCTGCTGGTATGACATTGCCGACTCGAAGAGAAGAATACTCATTCAGGAGCTGCAGATGAGGGTGGGATGGTGAGCACTATCTTCACGGCTTTCTGCCAATTGAGGTCATCTTGATATTTCCGCCATGCCAGATGATCAACACTACTGGAAACATCAGATGCAGCAAACGTGTAAGCGGCTTGGTGAGCCGCTTAAATTTAATTGCAATAATGACACAAAGGTGCAAGTGCGAGAAAACTCAATAAGCGTGACATGTAGTGCGACAACAAGAGACAACCACTGGACTATCTTTAGCTATCTTCTTTTTTGCGCTGTTTTACCACCTATTATTATTATTATTATTTTACTAACTGAAGGTTCGATGGACTTCTCGTGTGCTCTGGATGGCAGTCGTGAGTCAGTCAAGTGTCAAGTAAAGTCGGCGGAATAGCGCGAGCTCCGGTGTGGGGAGCAAACCCTTTCTTACAAATCATCGCCGAAGTCGCAACCACTACTTCGTACTGCTGTGCCCAGCGCGGGCTTGCGACTAGTTGGTTTGGAGGTGACAGCGTTGCGAATGACCGAGGGTCCTCGACGTCTGCCTCACCGTCCAGGAGCGACACTGACTCACGCTGCTATCTGGTGTTCACGAGGTGTTTGTCGCGCTGGAAACGGAGCGTCTCTGTAAGTTTGTATCCCTGGTGATGTTTGTGCCTGGAGAGCACTATATAATTATAAGTGGTGCTCTTCAGGCACAATCTTCCTCAGCCTACTCAAGCTCAACTGATGAGGGGTGAATTCCCCGAAACACTGTGTATTGAGCAGGGAGTGGTGCTTTCTTGCAGGTTTGCCGAGTCGAAGGTTCGATGGACTTCTCGTGTGCTCTGGATGGCAGTCGTGAGTCAGTCAAGTGTCAAGTAAAGTCGGCGGAATAGCGCGAGCTCCGGTGTGGGGAGCAAACCCTTTCTTACAAATCATCGCCGAAGTCGCAACCACTACTTTTTACTAGGGTACTGTATTTAATCCACTGTTCCTGTTCCTTTTCCCTTGCCAGTATTTCACCTGACGAGAAGGCTTGAAAGTATACTTGTGAAGACAAAAAATTTCAAGATGTTTGTAATGAGCCTGAAGTGTGTCCTTTTTATGAGTATTATCGCATTTTTGTCTCAGAGGAAACTGTTTACTTATTAGAAGGTAATAATAATAATTATTATTATTATTTTAGAATTGCGATCTACAGAACTTTTAAATTATTATTATTATTCCCCCCCCCCCCCAAATATGCTTGCGCATATTTCCGCATATTTTGTGAGACAGTTCATATATGAGCCCCCACACGAGAAAAGGGTCACATTGGCTTCAGGGGTCAATTTTGAGATTTTACTGGGATGTGATTCCTTGATTATCACAGAATATGATGTAAAAAACCGGACTGAAAATATGCATCCTAAAAAAATATGCATTTTTCCTTCCGGGCTAAGTTTTTTATTGGATAGGATAGGATAGGATATTGGATGTTGAATAAACGAGGTTTGTGTCAATGGGAGATTGACTTGGAGTTTTTACGAGTTGATTCTAAACAGTCAGAAAGTGCAATAACTAGGCACAAAACTGACAGAGTACCGCGCTACGGAGATGTGTTGAAGCTAGGTGTCAGGATGTCGAATGTCTCAGTACTCTGTCAGTTTTGTGCCTAGTTATTGCACTTTCTGACTGTATAAAGTATCATGTTACAGTGATGGAGAGTTACTCTTAACTCGTATCCATAATGTCTTTTTCCTTTCTACAATTATTATTATTATTATTATTAATTATTCATATTTTAATAGGGCAGTCCCCACAGACTCAAGGTCTTCTTACGGGGTACCCTAAGAATGAAAGTAATGCATAGCGAAATAGGGATGGCGATGCAGCAGTGCGGATATCAGATGGAGCACTATTCCATCTGTCTGCAGCCAAATAAGAGAGAGAAAACAGACCGTAGCGTGAATAAACTCGGGGTAAAACAAGACTATTGGAGGAGTGAAGGCGGGTCCGACATTGCAAAGTGTTAGCTGCTGAAGAGCGAAGTACAAAGAGGTCTTGAAGAAGGGCACTGGTCTGGCCTAGGACGCAACGGAAAACAACTGAGTACAATTTTAAACTGAAGCGGACTGAAATTGGCATTAAAGAGAAGCGTGCGAGAATTGGGGCTGAATGGGAGGACGAGGGGTAACCAAACACTATCCGTAATGCACGTTTACTGATCTTGATCAGGTTATCATATTCTGTGGTGCGAAGACAGTGTGATATGGTGTCAAGTGACAGTGACTGAGTTTGGTGTGAATGTAGGACTTGATTGGTGCTAGTGATAGATATAATTATAGTGTCGCCTTCATGCCGGCACTGTTGCTGATCATTTATTAGCAGTTGTGTGTATGACTGCATGCACATGCATGCCACTGTGAGACAGGGGCAGCACTATCAGCTACAGTGTGCATTGATGTTACTTGCGTTATAACTCTGGCATGCTTCACACCAGTATCACTTGCACACTCTCACACCATCAACTGTAGTTAGAAGTTTACTTTGGGTTCACTGCCTGTTCAGTTGATCACCTACTTCTGATTAAATAATATATTACACGTACTGCCGACGTATCAAGTGTACAGTCATATGCATTACTCGCATACTCAAGAGTGGATTGTATGAAGGATAAGTAGAACGTACGTTTAGCTCGGGTGGTCAGGAGGCGACGTGTTCTGTACATGGTACTTAGCTTAGCACCAACTTTCTTCCGGAGGGCTGCAACTTGTAGTTTAAAGGATAGATGTTCATCGATGATCAGGCCAAGGTATTTTAGTAGTAATTTTACGCTCAAAGCCGAGGAAATACTAATACCGTCGAGCATTAGGGGGCGGCCAGCGGGAGTGGTCGGAGTACGGATATGCATGTACTGCGTCTTTGCGGTATTGAGTTTGAGACCACGCTCAGAGAGATAATAGGCAACGTTAGCAATGTCTCTTTCCAAGGTAACTACGGCTTGCTCTGCGCATGCATTGGCAGCGTATAGTGTAGTATCATCTGCATACAGCAGCGTAGTCGACTGCTTAACATGGCAGGGCAGGGAGCGGGTGTAAATCGTGAATAGTAGTGGTCCCAGGACGGACCCTAGTGGGACGCCACGGGTGCAGTAGTATGGCTCACCTGGGGAAGACTGGGGAGTTACGACTCTCTGGGTTCGGTCAGCCAGGTAGCTCTGGAACCAGGAGAGAACTGTGTCTCCAAGGCCAAAATCAAAATAGTTCAGAGACTAGAAGTGTGTGATCTACACAGTCAAACGCTTTACTTAGATCAAGGAATGCAGCTGCTACGCACTGGCCTTTATCTAGACACCTGTGCCAACGATCGACACAGAGGGTGAGAGCATCCTCGCAGGAGTGGGAACGCCGGTATGCAAATTGTTCAGGTGGTAAAAGGTCAGGCTCAGATTGAATATATGTCTGCAGCTGTTCGTAGATAACGCGCTCCAATACTGTATCTTCGATGCCACAGGCAATAGGGATATTGGACGGTAATTGGTTGCATGGGTGCGCTCTCCTTTCTTGAACCCTGGGCAGATGTCTGCTGCTTTGAAGCCCGTGGGGAATTGTCCTTTTTGAAGAGACTCGTTGACGATAGTAGTGAGGGAACTAGCAATGTACTCATGGTTACTCTTCAGGAGGACTGGTAGTAGCCCATCGGAGCCGGTAGCCTTCCACGTTTTCTGAGCACACTGGAGATGGTGTTTACAGAGACTGGCTTGAAGGATATGAAGGCTCGCTGGATTGGTGGCCCAGCGGGTCGTTTGGCAGCTGAAGTAGAGGAGTCTGGGCTGGTGACCTGCGCTTCAAATACCGTGGTCAGGGCAGACGGGTCGACGGGAAGAGTAGCTGGGAGCTTATGGCGACCTAGGAGTCGGTTCAGTACTTTCCACTGAGCATGTGCGTTTGCGGCATTCGATGAGAACTGGCGGATGTAATAAGCTTCTCTCAGCCTACGGTTGAGAAGAGTTCCAGCGCGTCTGGCAGTAGGGTCCAGCGGATAATGCTCCGAAAATGTTCGTATAATGCTAACCATAATGCTCCAAAAACTGCCTTATAATGCTGATTATAATGCTTCAGCAAGGGCTATAATGCTCTTGGTTTGGGACAAAAATGGAAGAAAGTCTGCACATTGTCAAACTTCCAGGAAATTATGCATATCGTCGATCTGCATCTGAAGTTGCCACCTTATCTCTCACGAGCTCCACTACTTCTTAGCACTATAAGACATGATCACTTCTCCATTGATTGCTCTCCATTCCAACTAATACTTTGATGCAGGGTTGTGGCAGAATAGTCGGTGTATCAAATCCCTCCCCTAATTATCCATGTAGTGAGAGATGAAACCATTATTGCAGGTAGTCATTCATTGTTGGGATGAAGTTAATCTTGGCACATAGTATTCCTGCCTGCAGACAAGCTGTCACTGCGTCCACTCTGTGAATAATGTCTTCATCTGAAACACCAGACGTGAGGCCAGCTCCTGAGATCCGATCTCAGATGGAGAGCCCTCCCATTTGCGGAAATCCTGAAAACACGTGGTCAGAAGTTATTTTTGCCACTCTACATCCTTCGCTTGTGCTCTCATCTTCTCTTTGAGATGGTGTGTAGACGTATGGCTTGCCACAATACTCTTCCTTTCTGATAGCATTTGACTGTAGCATTTGACTGTAGGCATTACAACCGTCCACAACTAACTGTACGTGCTTCATCAGGAAAGTAAGACAGGCGGTGCTGAGCAATCAACTTGGTACTGAGTCCATGAGAAATTCTAGTTCTTTTCGAACCTACTGAGCTGGACTCTGCAAAGGCAGTTATTTTGGAACGAGCTCTTTCTGTTTATAGCCGCTCCTTCATCCTGGTCCAAATTTAGCAATGCATTAGTGTCTACTTCAGTATCGCTAGAGATGCTATCGCCAGAGCCTCTGGCACAACTAGAAAACTGTTCTTCGTCTGTTTGATATTCACATCACGTATGTCTCCTCCATAGCTCTCCATTATTCTAAAAGTAAAAGAAACCTCGTAAATAATTTCTCCGGATTTGTGTCACTTGCGCAATTGCCTCGGCCTCGGTTGGGCATGCTTCACAAATGGCTTGTACATTTACCTGACCACATCGCTACAATCATAACGTTTTTATGTAGCAATAACGTTAGTTATGTAGCGTTAGTGCTAAAGGTGTTACGTGTGTACACAATCACAAAGTCATGCGCCGGTACAATGCACAGTGCTCAAATGCCCGGAATGGGCGGAGCGTAGTACGCAAGAGGTACACAAAAGGAGTAAAATAGGGCTGTTTCGTTGTTACTCAGAGTTTCATGGCCAAAACCAATCATCAAACAACATCTCACGATCATGAGATGTTGCCGATTGTTGCCAAAAACCTGGGATTTCCCGATATTATCCACTATGAAATTCGTTATGCCGCTCAAACCTCACATAATGCTCGTTTTGTTCCTTTCTAATGCTCCATAATGCCCTGATGCTCGGATAGTCGTATAATGCCGAATAATGACGGCATTATCCGCTGGACCCTATCTGGCAGCACGGAATTCTTGTCGAAGACGCTCATCATTAGGATGCTTGCGCCACTTCCTGTGCAGGTGTTTGCATTTAAGCAGCAATGCGCGGAGCTCAGGTGTCATCCAAGGTGACGGCGGTGGATGCGTGGAGTTGGAAACTGATTTCATGGGGCAGTGCTTCTCAAAGGTGGCATGGAGGGTGGCAGTCCAGTACTGGGTCAGCTCATCTTGGGTCATGTCACTAACGTCACGCGAGGAAAGAGACTGCAAGAAGTCAGGGCCAAAGCCATTGGGTTCAAGAGCTCTGATTGATGGTTTACGGATCTGACGGCTGGTAAGAAGGGATCGTCGGATAGTGGGGAGATGACTGGGGAGGAGTACGAGATCAATGCAGGTGTCACTGGGTAGTCTAGTTGGTGAGAGTATAACATTGCGGAGTCCTGCATTGTAGGCCTTGGCGGATAATGCTCGAAAAGGTGGCAGATTCTGCTTTTTTTGCACCGAAATTGGCAGAACCATACAAACCTTATGGCGAGGAATTCCTCGAATTCTGCTCCATTTCTTTATCCACATACCAAACATCATGAAACTTACCAGAAAAAGTACCGAATTCTGCCAGTTTTTCTGCCGGCATTATCCGCCAAGGCCTACTGCATTGTCGCGGAAATCCTGGAGCTGGTTGTGGTTGCTGATGTTTGGCGGATTGAGAACATTAAAGGGGAAGTTAAGGCAAAAATTAAAATTTCACCAGTTGTAGTATTCGGGGTGCTGAGTCGAATGGTCTTGGTCCGAGAAAGCTGAGACGCTCCCTTCCTACTTGAATCCCAATCGAACTCGCGCACTTCCACCGAAACTGGGTGACTGCGCCCTACTAGATGGGGATTTGTATGAAAAATGTCACTAAAAGGGCCATTTCGTTCTTATAAAAGCACGGATGACCGCGATTGGCCCATATGTTATAGTCTTTTGGTCGTTGAGTCGACTGGTTTTGGTCCGAAAAGGCTGCGATGCAGCGTTCGCCCCTAATTCCCAATCGAACATGGTCGAACAAGCGGTCACGTGCTCCTGCGTACACCAGTCACCTGGTCACCGTGCCTGCAGGGTACAACTTACAGCCTGTTTTGACCTTTTTTGGGTGCAGTCCTGTCACTCGAGTTGAACCTTGGTGTGAAAGTTGTCGCCTGCTGGCGTGGTGACCAGGTGATTTTGGCACCCAGGAGCACGTGACCGCTTCTTCAACCATGTTCGATTGGGAATAAAGGAGGAACGCTGCATCGCAGCCTTTTCGGACCAAAACCAGTCGACTCAGCGTCCAAAAGAGCACAACATATGGGCCAATGGCGGTCATCCGTGCTTTTATAAGAACGAAATGGCGCTTTTAGTGACATTTTGCATACAAATCCCCATCTCGTAGGGCGCAGTCACCCAGTTTCGGTGGAAGTGCGCGAGTTCGATTGGGATTCAAGTAGGAAGGGAGCGTCTCAGCTTTCTCGGACCAAGACCATTCGACTCAGCACCCCGAAGACTACAACTGGTGAAATTTTAATTTTTGCCTTAACTTCCCCTTTAACATTAAAGTATACTAGTACATGTAGTAGGGGTAGCATGTCCATGAAGCTAGAGATGTCATCAACTTCATCTTCGAGCTCATTCCAGAAGTTGACTGGGGAATCAGGAGGCCGGTATATGCAGCCAAAGACCATGGATCGACCTGGGCGCTGACCACAGGCACCATCTGACACATTCAAGTGTGGACTGGAGAACGACTTCTGCACGCGAATGGACTCATATGATCATGTACGTAGAACCCCCCCGACCACCACCACCACCACCACCCCTGCCATTTTGCCTGTCTCGTCTATAGAAGATATAACCGGGGATGTGGAGGACGGCAGCAGTAAAGGATGCGTCTAACCAAGTTTCTGTAATGGCGAGAATGTCAATTCTAGGGGAAGTGGTATGCAATAGTGTGGCGATATCATGTAATTTATTTCTGAGGCTGCAAATGTTTATGTGGGAAAAACTGAGTGCAAATGGAACACATTGGGTAGTGTGAGTGCTTGGTGCAATGTCAATTGAGATGCGGGGAGTATGCAGACTTACATTTTAGCGTGGTGGAAGAGCTGTCATCATGAGCTGCTGTGCACATTGGATGAGGCAATGCGCCCATACATGAGTTGTTCGTTGGGTTGGAGCGCACCATTTCCGCTGCACCACCGTCACGCCCCTATGCAGATTGCGATACAACCTGGGCGATCTCCTCGTCGGTCATTGGTTTCTCCTTGACCATGATAGTGTACTTGGGAAGCGTCCAACGAAAGTTCTGTTGGCGGAGCTTGCGGAATGTAGGCCAAACATCGTTACGCTTGGCCTGCTCTTCGCGTGTCAGATCATGTGACACGTACACTGGTTTGTCAAGAGCTGCATGATGATGATAATGATGCTTGTTCCGCATCAGCGGACAGGTACTAGTTACCTTTGCCTGCTCTTGATAAGCGGACGCGAACCAGGCGGGGTTTTAATAGTACTACGCCTACTGCAGCGGCAGCTGACAAGAACGCGAACCAAGTTAGTGGCTTGCAACAATAATGTTACTGCATTTTGACCGGCGCAGCAACACAGCCTGCCATGTTGAACTACGGGTACATAATTATGTAGAGTGTAGGAGTCCTGGATATAGCTAGCTAGGTGGGAATAGATAGGGACCATGATTCAGATGACGCTAAGCCACCACGCCTCAGCCGGCTGCGGACTACGCCGCGTGTGACCAGTTTTCGCTCGTCTGCTAGTCCAGTAGTTGGCATCAAAAGCACCCATAATGCCAGTTTGCTGCGAATATGCCACTAGCATTAGCCGCCGATGCCTACCTACAGACGATGCCGTCTTGTTATTACGGATATACAAAGCTTCTAACACCAAATGCAACGCACATCTACCACGTGACAATATTAAGAAAACATTATCACTGTACAACTCACGACAATTGATACGGGCTGACAGATGTTGCTTGATTGACGAGGTGCGATTCTTAGCTCCGTTGGGTGTTGTCTCCTCCTATGTCCCGTCATCTCGCCTCTTCGCGGCACCACCACTATCCGTCTCTGTCTGTTTCCGCGTGTCTGTTTCCGCGGCCTTCCACGTTTCCTGACACTGGCCGTTCTGTGTGCGATGCCCCTGTGTCCTTTCAGCTACTTCTCCTCCATTGCGGTTTTCTGTTAAGCTTCTTACTCCAACTTGTCCGGTGTCCGATGTAGAGGTTCGTTTTCGCGGTCTACCACGTTGTCGAATATTCACGGTTGTTGTCACTTCCGTTGTCGTTGTACGTGCGTCCTCACCAGTCCGTATTTTCACTTGGCTTCGCGTAACCCATTTTCCTTCGAGTTTTGTGTCGTTCTGAACTTGATAATTTTCCACCTTGTCACGAGTGTTGGTATCTCACTATCTTTACGCTATATAAGTTTTAGTCTTTCCAACTTGAGCCATTCCCTGTACAATCCTTGAAGAGAAGGGACCGAAAACGTTCGGATACTTTTTGACAAGTGCCTTATTTGACTGGATGTGTGTTTGCGTGGATACTTGCGACCCAAAACTTACCTTCGTTTGTTAATAGTAATAATAGTCCTGGGAGTACAGTCGGAGGAGAACATGGGAAAAGGCAACACACATGAATCCCTTACAAACAAGCAGTGGCAGCTCTAGCACGAGCAATCGGTTGGACTTACATCCCAGCCCGGCATTGCCGCCGGATTCCCACGCTTCTTCTTCTTCGTCTTCCATCTTTCTTTTCTTTTCTTTTTTACAAGAGCCACAAACCACCATGGTGCAGACGCCGCTTTTAGTGACTTTTTGCACACAATCCCCATCTAGTAGGGCGCAGTCACCCAGTTTCGGTGGAAGTGAAACTGGGTGACTGCGCCCTCAGTACTACAAGTAGATGGGGATTTGTGTGCAAAATGTCACTAAAACTAAAAGCGCCGTTTCGTTCTTAAAAAGCACGGATGACCGCGATCGGTCCATACATGTACAGTATGTTAATTGTAAAAAAGAGAAAGACCAAGGAACTACAAGTTAGTTAGTTACGCTACACTGTACAAAAGAGAAAGACCAAGGAACTACAAGTTACGCTATACTGTCCGCCTCACACCTATCTGTATTTTTGAGCCCAGCTGCCTCCGTGATCTCGGCAGCTACATGTATGCCCGCGACAGAAAACAATGGAGTAACATCTGCTCAGCCATTTAGTCTAGTACTGCTCTTCTTAAATTTGACCTTTATTACAAGACTCTTCTTTTCTTTTTCATTTCGTTCTCCCACTCTCACACACACACACATGCTCACAGTTAATTCTGCCGTCGTGAGTCCCATTCGGGTCGGATACGAGAATAATAATAATTTTTTAATAATAATAATATACTGTCCACTATACTAACACCACCAGTTCAGTACTAAACAATCAGCTCATGCGATAACATTGCACGACTCTGGCCGACGGTAGTACTGACGTGACGTCAGTACTACCGCCGGTCAGTGGCGTGCAATTATGTTATCGCATGAGCTGATTGTTTAGTAACTGGTGGTGTTAGTGGACAGTATAGCGTAACTAACTAACTATTTACTTGTAGTTCCTTGGTCTTTCTCTGGTGTATGCATGAGCACGTGACCTCTTACTCACCCGCGTTCGTTTGGGAATGCGGGCCGAACGCTGCATCGCAGCCTTTTCGAACCAAAACCAGTCGACTCATCGTCCAAAAGACTACAACATACTGTAAATGAATGGACTCAGATGGAGAACCAAGGTTTAATTAATTATAATTATACAAAAGTCACTTGTGAATCTGTGACCTTTTTATTTTTTTATTTTATTTTATTTTTATTGGGAACACAGCCCTACAAAGAGACATGTGGAGACAAACACAAAACAAGACACAGGGGATGTAGGGACGACGTGCCGATGTACAGGGAGCAACTCGACCGACCAGGGGTCTCGGCGTTAGTGTTGCAACCTGGCATCGAAAAAATGGGGGGGGGGTGCATGGTCAAGTAGCAAAAATTTGGTGCGAGAAAGGGGCGCTAGTATTGCACCAAATAATATAAATACACGTGTAATAACTAAACCAGAAAGGAAAAAGAAAAAAGAAAACAATAATCATAACAAGCAAGTACTAGTAGAAAGGTAGATACTAAATGGGTCTCAATATCATCGTCACAGGTACTTTGTGGACCACAGCCATCTTTTTCGGATTAGATCCTTACATACGTTGACCTTGAAGGTTTGGAGGCGTCTTGAATGAGGTTCGTGAAGCAGGAGGTTCGCAGGCAGGTTGTTCCAGGGTGTGATGGCGAAGAAGGGGAAGGATCGCAGGAGGTAGTCAGGGGCTGTGCGAGGGGTGTCCACTTCAGCTGGAAGCCATGGTGCGTCTGACGTTTTTGCCGTGTGCACATGCTAGCTACGGCAGGGAGCTTGGTTGGTGGCAGCATGGCCTTTACCTGGAGAGGCCCTGGAATGTAGTGCGACTTGTACAAGTATGACAGGGCTGCCACCATCCGGCGAAGCTGAAGACTTTGGAGGATGGTTCCAGGTCCCAGGAAATGCAGGGCACCTTGCTGAATCTTGTCCAGCTGGGCCATGTTGGTTGCAGCTGCGCTCGACCAGACCAGTGGGGCATATTAAAGTAGGGGTCGCACGAATCCCTTGTAGACTGCCACTCGACCATGGTCGTCCAGGATGGGTGCTGCCTTTCGTAGGAAACCCAGCCTTTGGGAGGCGCACAGTGCAACACTGCGAGTGTGCGCTCTGTAGGAGAGAGTAGGGTCGAGCATGACTCCCAGCAGCTTCAGGGTATCTGTCTCCTGGAGTGCTTCACTTCCAAAGGCGACTGGTGGAGTGCAGGGGGGAACGTGCTTGCAATGTAGAGTCATGCGCTGTGTCTTGGCTGGCTCAAAGCAGATGCGCCATTTGCGGCCCCACTCCTCAAGACTATTGAGGGACCCTTGGAGGGAGGCAGTGGACTGTTGGAGATCGTCAGTTGGCTGTACTAAGCTGTAGAGTGTGGTGTCGTCTGCAAAAGCTGCTCAACTGCATTCCTGGAGTTAAACATTGTTCAATGTCACAGGTGTATAAAAGGAAGAGGCTGGGTCCTAGGATGCTGCCTTGGGGGACACCAGCCTGTATTGGTTGAGCATCTGAAGTCTGGTCTCCAAGCACAACGCGGATGTTTCGGTTGGTGAGGTAGTCCTGTAGCCATACAAGCAGGCGTCCATCGACGCCGGTCTGCTTTGCTTTGTACATCACTCCTGTGTGCGATACCCAGTCAAACGCACCGGCAACATCCACGGCGAGGACCTGGCCCGGACACAACCGCCAGTACTAATGGTGTGAACCCATTCATGTTGGAGAGCCGTTAAGATATCTGCAGTTCCTCTACCATGTCGGAATCCAAACTGGCTGTTTGGCAACACCTCATGCTTCTCTAGGTAGTTGACCAGTTGCGTGTTTACAATGCCCTCCATGAATTTCGACATGATCGTTGGCAGTGATATTGGTCGGTAGTTAGATGCCAAGGATCTGGAGGACCGCTTGTGAACCGGGACTACATGGGCAAGTTTCCCCAGGTTGCACACCGGCTAAGAAGCAGAGGGCAAAGAGCTTTGCCAGTGGGTCTGCGAGTAACAGTTCAAATCATTGAGCACATCTTGAGCACACAAGCAGAGATGCCATCCGGTCCAGTTGCTTTTGATACAGCCAAGTTCGCCAAGTGCCGTTTGACCATTGCTGCGCGGCCACCGTGCCCGCGCCGCCTGCAGCTAGCTAGCTGCAGCCTGCAGGCTACAATTATTTTTACAGCGATCCTGTCACCTGATCACTGTGGATTTCAATAAAATTTTCTCAGATATGACCCTGTGTGTGATCATGGTGATACGACTCATACGAGTACCCATTTATAAGTATTACCCAATACTAGATAAACCTTGTTATAGTTCACACATATTCTGTTTCATGCTGTCAATCTAACAATCTGAGTACCCACCTCTAGCTCTACAAGAAGCGACTATACTCAGGGGCGTCACACACGGTACGACCACTACGACCATGGTCGTACGACTTTTCGTCCAGGATGGTCCACCCAATTCATCCGAAAAAGCAATAAAAAAATTCAAGGATCTTCGGACTTGTACAAAACATCGCAACTGTTACTTTCATTGCAAGGAGCATACAGACTTGATGCCTAGCACTAGCAGCTAGCCCAAGACTCCAGGCGGCTATCCATTACGATAGGCGGTCGGAGTCACGGTTAGAGACAACCAGGCCTGATACTAGGGAGGTTTAGTTCCCACGTAACGGAAACGCGTACGTGGGTGATCCACGTAAAGTGGATGAAGGGCACCCACGTTGCAATGTTGTCACGGTTTAGTCACACGGAACAAACAAAAGCATGAAGCTAAAGGCCAAAACCTGGTCAAAGACGAAGCTACCCCGGCCTAAGAAGCTCATCCAATATTTTGATTTCGTGCTTCGGAAACTCCTTCAGCTGAGCACCCTCACAGCTCGCACAATGCGCTCCATTCTGATTTTCACCCACGTTCTGGCGGAACGTGGGTGAGCCTCCATACACGGTATGTCGTGAATCAGAAAACGTCTGTACGTGGGTCACTGAGTATCACGTGGTACACCCACGTAAAGTACCCACGGATTACGTGGGACTAAACCTCCCTACTACTACAATATTGAACCCTGAGGATGGCGGCCGAGAAAGGAGCGTCCAACTGGCTCACTTGCCGGCCCCTGAAGCAGTTCGGGTTTGTCCTCCACAAAGGCGCCTTCAGAGACGCACTCTGTCTGCGGTTCGGCTGGGTCCCTCCCCGCCTGCCATCCACTTGTGTGTGTGGCAAGGCATTTAACACCAGCCATGCTCTTTCGTGCCCAACTGGTGGATACCCGGCTCTCCGCCATAACACGATCCGCGACCTGACAGCCGACCTACTGCGTGAAGTGGCAACGGATGTGAAGATAGAACCTCCTCTGCAGCCCCTGGAGGGTGAAAGGCTCCGGTATCGCTCTGCCATCTTGGAAGATGGTGCTCGTCTTGATGTGGCGGCATCTGGTGTCTGGGGAAGTCGTTTTGAGCGCACGTTCTGTGATGTTCGGGTTTTTAACCCTCATGCGCGCTCGAACACTTCCTCAACTCCCGCGTCCACCTATGCCAAGCACGAACAGCAGAAGAGAAGGGCCTACGAAGAACGCGTCAGGGAGGTGGAGCATGCTTCCTTTCTCCCACTGGTATTCAGTGCATCTGGTGGGTGCGGCAAGGTAGCCCACGCTTTCCTGAAGCGTCTTGGCCATATGGTTTCGGAGAAGCGGCATGAACCCTACTCCTCCGTCATGTCCTGGATCCGCTCTCTTGTCTCCTTTGCTTTGGTTAGATCCTGCAACATGAGCCTCCGTGGTCACCGTGCTTCTCCCTACCGCAGTCGTTTGGATGCTGCCACTCCTGTTGTGCTGGCAGTCAACGACTGTCAGTTGCGTGACTGAGACTCTTGCGGAGTAGCCATGTCTAGCCACACTTTTTATTATCCGATGATCTTGTTTTGTTTGTTATGACTCCGTGATTTTCTGTTGGTTGCTTTTCTGCTGTGCGAATAAATGCAGTGTCGACAGTTGTCAAAAAAACAAACAAAAAAAACTACCGTACTAGTTGCCGCGTAACGCGTAACGCAGGGGGGTGCGGCGTAACTCGCGACCAGGCTAGTGCGACAAATTTTCGTTGAGTTCGTAACGCGCGTCCGGCGGGGTGCGGCGATCTTTTCATTGCAGTTTGCAAAAAATGATGCGGCAATAGCAAAAAAATGATGCGGCAATAGCAAAAGAGTGATGCGGCAATAGCAAAAAAAGGACTGCGGCAATATAGAAACCTGTGTAACGGCTCCTGTGCGACTTTGCATGTAACGCCCTGCGTGCGGCAAACATGTGCCAATGTAACGCTTCATGGCCTCACTGCGGCAACATATATTGCCAGTACGGTACTACAAACCCTATGATGAACTAGGAAAAACGCGATTTGAAAAAATCGGGTGAAGTGCCATTTCTTAGGCCTAAACAAAAAATAGGCTTGTTTCCGGTCGGCAACCCCTCAAAAAGGAGACTCGGTCGGCCGGAATGAAACTCTTTTTGGATACTTTTTTTTTGGTTCCTCAATCGTTGTGGTATTGATGGACAAGAGCACCTACACATGTACATTGTACATATATCATGGCAAGAATCAATGTCAAAGTTGACTGACTCACTGTTCTTGTACAGCATGGGGTGTATTCCTGTTTTCGTACATTCTGAGAAATCAAGCAAACAGTTCGAGTCCTTCCAGCTCTGTTATTCTAGCTCGTATCGACCCCGGAGGTTTTCGAGCCGACAGCTGAGAACCTCTGCTACCTTGTAGGTGTTTCGATTCTGGAATTCGGTTGAGATTTGACTGAGTTATGACTCGTTGAGTGCACTTGCACACATGGCATTGCCACCGTTTGTATACATTTCGGACCAAAAAAAAGTTTCAGAATTTGGGAAAAAGTGGCCCGGTCGGGCGACCGGAAACAAGGTCATTATTTGTTTTGGCCTTACCATTATTATTTGCCATGGCGACGTCACGACCGTGGCAACACCAGCCAGCCTAGCTAGCCAAGCTACAACCCGGCCGGCATCGTACAGATCCGCGTACAGATATAGCTAGATGTGTACGTACGTACGTGTACGCACTGTACTGTGCAGAAAAAGAGGAGTACTTTGTGCATAATTTTTTTTTAAAAATAATGATTATTGCGAATAAAAAATGTTCATTGGTTTGATCGATCATTGCATGCATGATATCGATATGGGGAAAGCTGCAAAATATTATCACTCATTCTCAAAATGAAAACATAACATTGTGAGTCTGAACATGTGTTTGAGAGGGATAGTATTGAATTGTTGTTTTCGGAGACTTTGTGCGAGTTGTTCAAGTTCATCCTCTTCTTCTGCATCCGTCGCGGTAGCCTGTTATGCAACGCCAGTAGCACTAGCAGTGCCTGATGTCGGAACACTGAAGAAACGCGCAGTAGGCCAGTAGCTGGGGCGGCAAAAAGCTTTATTGAGAAGCTGCATTCAAGCAGCATTTGCCTCCTTTGTTTTGAATCGGACGAAGGTAGTTATGGCGGACATAAGGTTCCGAATTGGCAATGACCTGCACCGCGATGACAGGCGTAGCAATGGCGACAGAGATGACAGTGGTTATGGTCGCCAGAGCCGCGACTACGATGAGGACGTAGACAACAACAGCTCACGTCGCACGGAACAGGACTACAGGCGAGATGAGGAGCCTCCTCGCGAGGAGAACGGCTTCCGTCGAGACTACCTGGAGAAGTTCGGAACCGTGGCTCGAGAACGTCAGCGTGTAGAGGATTACAGGCGCTGGGAAATGAGCCAGCTGCTGTACGGTCCGGCTGGCAAGCCATCACGCGCTCGCAAGACGCCACAGGTCATGCACAGTAAACAGTTTGAGGTGGTGATGCGGCACATATGCGAGTTGTATGATATAGAGTATGGGCGCATCCGGGAGCTGGTGCCCGAGTCCAAGCGCATTGCGTCGGTGCACGCCAAGGGCTGCTTCATCTGCCGCTTGTGCCGGCACACCTGGGCGTCCGAAATGGCGTGGGTGGACATTGACCTGTGGGAGGGCTGCATCTGCTGCTACTACCAGCAGAAGTGCATGCACTGCTGCGAGGAGAAAGAGAGTGCCGCCATCCCCATGTTCCTGGAGACGCAGCAGCGACGGCTGGTTTGTCGCAGCTTCCTGCGCTCGGGCCTCATTCGCCTGGCGACGCTCAGCCTCAAGGTGTTCCTGGCCGGCCCGCAGCGGCCGAAAAGCACGACAAGCAAGCCGCATCTGGGACTACTGTGCGGTAAGTGTGGTTATGATAACTGCGACCTGCCGCCGTGCAGTGCGGCCGACGAGGGGAAGGCCGACAAAGCGGACAAGAAGCTGGCGGCGCTCTACGACGACATGCGCGACAAAGCCACTTCGGACCCAAAGCAGGAGACGAGCGGCGAGACCATCACGATTTCCAACGCGGCGCAGTCCGCAGACGGCGGCGGGGACTGCGGGCACGGCTGCTCGCACGGCAAGGCCGAGACGACGTTACGGCGGCCAAAGTTTGAGTCGGCCGGCCACAAGCGGTCGCACTTCAAAACAATCTCGGCGCCAAGCAAAAGCACTGGCAAGGCACGCGTGTCCGTACACGACCGCCTCGGACCCCTCAAATCACCCCATAACAGTAATAATAGCAAAATTAGTAATCACGCTAGCAATGCTGCTAACGAGAGCAGCACGGGTGATGGGCCAGCGGCGAAACGTCCTCGCAAACCAATCACAATGGACGGTCTCTCGCCGAGCCCCGACAAGGACCAGTACGTGTCCTCTTTGCCGGACGTGAAGCCTGCCGCCGCCACCAACGGGTCGCGCGGCCGCCGACAGAAGTCTCTGCTGCTGTCGCACCTGGAGCGTGCCGCGGCCAAGTCGCGCATGACCGGCCACCGCGCCGACGACGAGGAGAGCAACAGCCGCAATCTGGACGACGGAGACGAGCCAATGGACGTGGACTCCGGCCACCGTCGGTCGATCAAGCAGGAGAAGGCGTGGCGGCAGTTCTCCTCCGGCGCTCCCGGCGAGCACGACGTGCCATCGGAGAGGTTGCCTGCGCGCACCGAAGAGGAATGGCAGCAACATTGTCTAGTCCGCGTGGAAGATGCTGACGGCGAAGTGGAGTACATGTACACAGTTAATGTGGACGGCAATCCGTTCGGCAGCAACGACAACAACACGGCGACATCATCAGCGACGGCGACGTCACAGCTAGAGCAGACAATGTCAGCGTCGGTGGCGGTGGCAGCCGCCAGCAGCGCGACGACGCCGCCGACGGCCGGTAGTGCTGCAATAGCTGGCGCGGCTGAGCATGTGGTGGTGGGCCTGGACGGCCAGCCGTTGACCATCAAGCGGGAGAAGGACGATCCGGCGTACTACGTCCACATGGCCGGCGACAAGCCGGTGCAGATCAAACAGGAGCTGCCCTGGATGCACGACGGCACCACGCCCTGGAAGGACCCGGCGCAGGCCATCACCGAAGAGGAGAACAGCGACGGCATGTACCTGGTGGAAGATGCGGACGGCGACGTCGAGTACTTGTACACTAAGTATGCCGAGCCGGCGAAGGTCACAGTGGATGACGATGGTAACGCCAATGGTGGGCAAGATGACAGCGGAATGGCCGTTGCTGCAACTCCAACCAGCACCGAGGACATGCCAATGACAACAACAACAGCAACAACAACAGAGTCGAGTGCGACAGTGGCAGAGTCTGCGGCGTCTGCGGTGACACGTACGGCTGGGAGCTCACCACTTGCTCAGTCACCCGTGCCTGGCCACCGGCTGACAAGTCCCGCTGCCACTAGTCCTGCTGCTACTCATGCCGCCGCTCCACCTGCTCACAGCCCTGCCGTCCCAGCGGTAGTCAAGAAAGAGCCTGTATGGGACGATGACCTGGATGTCGATGTCCCAGACGATAATCTCCTCGACTACGACTTTGACGACAGTATTGTAGACCAGGCGTCGGCCAATAAGCAATCCAACGGCTGGTGATTTGACTTGCTCCGTGGCAACACTTCAGCAGGGGTAACGTAACGCGTGCACCGCTTTTGCCACTATTGTGTTCCACTCAGTGAGTGCTGTCCAGCTAGCAATCAGGCTTCGTGCAAACTTGGTTACCTGGTGTAACCAATGCCAGCAAAGTGCTAAAGTTGCGCAAATGCACACATATGTGTGTGTGTGAGCGTGTGCGCTGGTACACACAGCTCCAAAGAACTCACTTCCGCCGGTCTCTCTCTCTCTCCCTCTCCCTCTCTCTCTCTCTCTCTCTCTCTCTCTCTCTCTCTCTCTCTCTCTCTCTCTCTCTCTCTCCTCTCCCTCTCTCTCTCTCTCTCTCTCTCTCTCTCTCTCTCTCTCTCTCTCTCTCTCTCTCTCTCGTTGTTCTTCACCGGCGTTGTGACTGCATTATCGACTTGGAAACTTCCCGTGGCGTTTACAATGCCCGCAGCTACAGTATCACACCTTGGGGTCTTGATATGAGATGGATCCAACCAGTCTACAGTACATAATGTTGCTCAATAGTAATCTTGCGCCATGTCTCAGTCTGGACGCGATTTACTTCTCCGGTGCTAGTCTGTGTGCTGCCGCGATTACGTCTGCCGGTCTATTCCCATCCTGGCCGTGCTTGTGTGTGTGTGTGTGTGCGTGTGTGTGTGCACATGTGTGTGTGTGTGTGTGTGTGTGTGTGTGTGTGTGTGTGTGTGTGTGTGTGTGTGTGTGTGTGTGTGTGTGTGTGTGTGTGTGTGTGTGTGTGTATGTGTGTGTGTGTGTGTGTGTGTGTGTGTGTGTGTGTGTGTGTGTGTGTGTGTGTGTGTGTGTGTGTGTGTGTGTGTGTGTGTGTGTGTGTGTGTGTGTGTGTGTGTGTGTGTGTGTGTATACTCTCCTGACCCACCGATGACTCCTGGGGCTAATGCCGAATCTGTGTCCTGTTAGCCGCTTGCCAGAGACGTTTCTCCATTGTCAGTGTCTTGTGTTCGGGGTTTTCCTTTCCGTGTTGATAGCCATGCCCGTGTGTACATAGTGTCCTGTTTGCCTTTGTGTGCTGCGCCCTGGGGCGCTTGTTCTACTGACCTCGCGTACATCGCGCCGTGAGACCCGCATGCTGTATATCAATCGCCAGTGTGTCTTCTAGCTATCCAGCACTGTACTTTCACGCTGGCCCAGTCTAGGCCTTCGGTCCGTGCTTCCGACATAGGCACCACACGACTATCGTGTAACTTCATTTCTCGTAATGCTGCTGTGATCAATCGTGCCGCTTTCATTTCTCTTTTTTCTTTTCTCGGAAACTGGTCTTTCTTTCTATCTCTTTTTATAATGTGCATTCAAGTAGGTTTGTTTTTATCGTTAGTCTTGTAGCTGGAAGTTTCTCACCCAGCACAGTTGTCAGCTAGCTGGTGCGCCTGTTTTGTTGGAACGCTTTTTTTCGTTGATCGCGGCTCTCCTTCCTCTGGCCATGTGCATGCTTGGGGTAGCACTCAACTACCGTACCTGTTGTTTTGCCGTGCAATGCGGGGCGTATCAGTGCGTTTACGAATATGCAGATGTGTGTGTGTGTGTGTGCGTGTGTGTGTTCCCTGTGGTGTATTACTCAACTATTGTTACCCGTCGTTTTGATGTACACACCTAGACATCCGTACTCGAGCGATTAGAGCCCTCTCTCGAATAATGCCCCTGGCTTTGAGAGCGAATGAAAAATAAAGCCCTCTTTTGAGTAGTGCCCCCTCCAGCTCTCCGGGTTTGTACTCAGGCGGATGTGCACGTTTCGGTGTTGTTCTGCTGATCTTGTCCATGCAACCACCCTGGTGTGTTCGGGATCAAGATCGCAACTACTAGTATTCTTCCGTGTTTCTGTTGAATCATGATAGTTTATCCGGGGCACTACGACTCGTACCGATACTCACGCCAGTACGATTCTGCTGTTTCTCAGGTTCATTATTATCGGCAGGGAGCCATACGACTCCCTGGTGTCCGGTGTGGATGGCTCATACCAGGGAGTACAGTGTAGCAACATACCGGTATTTTACATTTTTACTGCTCTCTGGCTCATACCCATACAAACAGGGAGCTTATACTCTTGCTGAAGCAGCACTAGAAAGCCAAACGTTTTTTTTTAATACTCCCTACTCTTTCCCATGCCCTGAATACCTGCAACAGATGGGCTGGTGAAAGTGCGATGCCAGTCTGGACTGAAGTGCAAAGGGATGTTCCATGTCAAAAATCCTCACAGAAAATGCTATACACTACAGTCGAATCTATTGAAAATCATGATAAAACTTTGTATTCGGCTAGAATATGTCATTCTTCATTTCGAGATGTCACAAGCAAGGCTTCTATAGATAGTATAGTACTTGTAGTGGTACTTGTACTTCATGTATGGCACATTATTCCCACTCCTTGGCTCAGGCCAGCTGAGCAAGGACAAAAGATAAAAAGAAATTCCAGAAAGTAAAAAAAATCAGGGAATGTCGGTGACAAGACAACAACGGAGTGTTCACCGGTACGCGGTGCCACCGTGCTAATCAGGCAGTAATAAAATACCGGTATTTCACTACTCCCTGGTGCTAATCAAGTACTTGGCACTCCGGAGAAGTTCTTGGCAATGAGCCGCAGCTGATCGCCGACACCAGCATGCGGTCCGGAGTCGCAGAACTCGGCGCCCAGATTGCGATAGGTGATTGCGACACGTCGTGACAGGACATGTTGGCGACGGACAGCGTGCAGCCAGCGGTGACGAGCGTCGCCCTCGACGACGAGGAGCGAATGGCGCGGCATGGGCACCTCCACGGTGCACACAGAGCGCGTACTCGCCGAGTGGTTGTGCGAAGTGTCACGGTCACGGCTTCTACCGCCTGCTGCTGCTTGAGCTGTCGATCCACCAGTTACAGATTTCGGTGCAGGCTTTGTCAGCAGTGCGTCGCTTTCAGCAGACTCAGCATCCGATCTGTATGACGAAGCTGCCAGTTGCAATAGTGGCCCAGGTTTCTCTTGGAGCGGCCCACGGGAATCACTATCGGTTGTTTGATGATAGCACAATTCCGCACTAGTCTCTTGTCCGTTGCTCCCACCAGCAGGAATGCCCGTACTGCTGCTGCTGCTGGGACTGGAAGCATTGCAGCAGCGCGGCACAGGATCACGGCAACAGGGATCCGCAGCATCGCGCGTGCTAGCCGGCCGTCCACAGCAGGATCTCGCCGCGTCCCGTGTCTCGAGAGCATCGCGGCAGGACGCGTACGCGACGGGAAAGTCTCGCAGCACGTCCAGGTCCTTCTCCTCCAGGGTGAACGTCAGAACGGAGTCGGAGAGCAGATTCACGGTGACCAGTTGTTCTCCCCACAGCCACTGGTCGTCGCGATGCGGATCAATGGCTGAACCGCGCTGTGGGTCGTAGTCCAAGTGACACTGTTCAACAGGTTCAAAACTGCTCAGCCCATAGCCACCATCAAGAGCAGCAGCGTTGGCCGGGCTGTCCGTACCGTGCATGCGCCGAAGAAGTGCGTCGCTGAACGCCGGCAGTCCGCAGAAGCTGCCCACCTTGACGCGGCGCTTCTTGAAGTTCGGCCGAGGCCCGTAGTCCTGCCGGCGTGCAGTAAAGTATGTAAACACGTGCACACACACACACACGCGCGTGCACACACACACACACAGTCATAAGAAGTGGCCTGCCTCTTCTGTCCCCGGGGAAAATTGCGGAAAAAAATCGCAAAAAACGCGGGGGAAAACGCGGCATAATATGGCATAATTTGCGGTGAATTTGCGGTAAATATGCGGTAAATATGCGGTGAATACTATTGATGTGCGGCAATTTTCAGTGAGTGTGTAGTGAAATCAATCAGTTACAAGTCTCTGGTGTAAGCACTCGTCATATTTGAGTAAAAAGCCGCCACGATGAGACGTTGCTGACCGGACAGTGCACTGTGTGTACGTGTAGTGCAACAAAAAAGTTCAAAAAACGCGGGGAATATCGCGGAAAACGCGGTCTTTTAAACAATCGCAAAAAAACGCGGAAAAAAACGCGGCCGCGGAATTGCAATTTTCCCCGGGGACAGCCTCTTGCACATGTTTGCTTACTTTCCCCCAAACTGACTTGAGTCCACTGGTCACTAGCTGCCTTGACCTGGGATTGGCAAGGGTTGGCAGGTATGGGCAAGCCGACTGCAAAACTTTCTTGCCATGCACAATTCTCTCCTCATAATTCTCACCACACCATGCGCAACATCGACTCATGCTCCTGTCCAGTGCTCATGAAACTAGTCGTGCTGGAAATGCAGCGTCATTGAAAGTTGATATCCCTAGTGACGTTTGGGCTGGGAGAGTTGTTTTCTTATAAATATAAATATTTCCCACCTGTGACCCGGTGTTCTTTTTCCAAACGGGTCCAAGTACCCCCCCCCCAACTGGGTCGCTGACCCGGCTCTGAAGCAGACACTGTCACTGATGCTGTATGGCATGCTATCTACTATACTACTAGTACTATTTTGTGATGTACCTGTTTGTTACGACCAGATTGTGATGGCTTCCACGGGCTATTGTCTATACATTCCATAATGGATTGTTCTTCTTCTTCGCTGACAAACTGCGGATACACACGAACGCCGCGCAAGATCGCTTCAAACTCCGCATGCCTCCGACACGATTGGGTTTCTACATTCTCTCTGATTTCTGAGGCTGGAAACGTTCGCCAGCAATCAGCACAAAGCTGCAGCACCGGGCCTATGCTGTGCTCGCCAACGTGATCTCGGACATGAAGCTCCTTCTGAGCGCCAGAAGCCTCGCACAAGCCACACGAACGAACTCCTTTGCAGCCGCATGGCCGATCAACAGAGGGCCCAACTGATTCTTCTCCTAATTCCATTTCTGGAGAACAGTTATAATAATTCAAAAATCTGTTTGATAATTATTCTGATGATTTTCAATTTTTCATTCAAACATTTTTATGTCAAACGTCTTTGCGTGTTGAACTGGAATTGAAACGTGTTCGGGTGATTCTAGTCTAGAAACCGGGCAGAGTTTGAACAACGTCTCGATTTCAACCCAGGTTTCCTCGAAAATCCAGGTTGGTCCTGGCGCTCGTCATGTTTTCACGGTTTGATGAATGTAAAACATCACTGCGCTGCATCAGGCATCACAGTTTCTTTTGAGAGAGCAATCATTGAAGATTGCTTTTATTTTGCCTATTGGCATTGCTGTGTTGGCTGAAGCTTCCAGTTTGGTGAAGATACTTTTATTTGTAGTGAAGCAGAGAATTAGCATCCAACCATGGGTGTCCTGGAAAAGATAGCGGAAATCGAGTCCGAAGTAAGTGCAGTTCGTCCCCTGAGTTGGTTATCGAGTACGCACGCAGGCCAACCATGATTGCAATTTCCCTGTTCATAGATGGCCCGGACCCAGCGAAACAAAGCAACTGCTCATCATTTGGGTCTGCTGAAAGCCCGTTTGGCTAAGCTGCGTCGTGAGCTTCTCACTCCGAAAAGTGGAGGAGGTGGACCGGGAGAAGGTGAGTGTTTTCGAAATAATTATTTCACAAAAAGTTGGTACAAATTATTCTCAGTGATGACAATTTTAATTCCTAGCAATTCAAGCCTGTTGTTACAGTGTTGTGTTGCTCCGAGAGGTATACAACTATACATGTACCGGTGCTAGTTCTTCCATGCTCAATCATGTAAATGTCTTCGTGCAGTGTGAACTCGGTGCATTTCGTCGTGCTGAGTATTATGGCTTGCATCTTGAGGACTATTTACTAGAATTTAGTTTAACTGCTCATTACTATAGCTTGTTACTGGCTTATGTCCTCTTGGTACAATCATGATCTTGCACTTGCTCCTAGTAACGTTCAAGTGTACTGTACCGTCGTACTGTCTTGTATGAAAGCCCACGTATCTCCAAGAAGCCTGTTTTGATTTCAAGATGGGCGCGTGCCACCTTCACGTATGCCTGGTTTTAGTGTTGGCTTGCGTTGAACCCTGGCACTGACATCGGCTTCTAGAAATCTGCAGAAAATAAGCCAGCGGCCCTTGTACACAACATCACGATAGCATTAGATAAACCTTGTATTGTTTAAACACGCTTTTAGTTTGACAGCATATTTATACAAGGTGGTGGCACTCTACCAACTGTGGATGGTTGTAGTGAGGGACACTGTTTCCAAGCACAGTGTTCCACCACCTGGTATTAATATGCTGTCAAACTAAAAGCGTGTACATTACGATATGTGAAGTGGTATGGTTTACATCATTGTACGAGCAGAACTTCTAGTCTAGTGTACTCATTGAGCAGAAATACTTGCATGCATATTTAGTTCATCTGAAGGGTTTTCTGGTGCATTTCAATTCTGAGCTAGCAGCAATTTGCCTAGCCTGCCGATGGGTTTCATCCCAAAGGTTTTGATGGAGCGAACTACCCTTCAGATTTGGACAATATCATTCACTGGATAATTAATAGTGTGGACTACATCTTCTGCTTGTTCAGTATATTGCAAGGGAAATGCATGTAGTATTTAGCTTATCTACACTCCTCTCTTGGTCTGTCTCTCTCTTAAAACCTTCCAAGTTGGAAGGCTGTTGGAGTGCGCATCTTAGATGTGCTAGAGCCGATTGCCAGGTAGGTGTAGAACGTCAGTACCGTTGGTCAGTCTCATGCAATGTTATCGCATGAGCTGATTGTAAAGTAACTGGTGGTGCTAGTGGATATTATAGCATAACTGGTAGGTCTTTGGTCCTCTTTTCTTCTTTTAAACTTTAATAATATAGAAGTATTCTAATACTGTCAACCATGGTGTGTGTGGTATGCTATTCTTGCAGGATTCGACGTAGCAAAGACCGGTGACGCCCGTATCGGCTTCGTTGGTTTCCCGTCGGTGGGAAAGTCCACGCTACTGACGAACTTGGCGGGAGTTTATTCAGAGGTTGCTGCATACGAGTTCACAACTCTGACGACTGTGCCAGGTCTGTGTGCTGTTTTCATATAGGCAAGCAGTATTGTTTCAGTGAACACGATACACCTTATATGCAGGTAGTTTATGTAAGCATTCTTTGCACTAAACAGTTTCCTCTGAGACAAAAATGCGATAATACTCATAAAAAGGACACACTTCAGGCTCATTATGAACATCTTGAAAGTTTTCTTTACCGTACTACTGATTTACTTTCCCAATGTGGGTTGCGGTAAAAGTCATGTGATAGTTTCCGTAATAATTATAATTTTTCATGATCATATGACCAAGATGGTAAACCATCTGAGTTCTTCATATGACCAAGGAATGCCTTTTATGGAGCTCACACATCTGCTTTTTCTTCTCTGCCTTTGCCATATCTAGGTGTTATTCGATACAAAGGCGCCAAAGTCCAGGTAAAGCATAGCACTTTGTTTCTCTCCCTCTCTCTCTTTCTCTCTCTTTCCCTCTCTCTCCTCTCTCTCTCCTCTCTCTCTCCTCTCTCTCTCTCTCTCTCTCTCTCTCTCTCTCTCTCTCTCTCTCTCTCTCTCTCTCTCTCTCTCTCTCTTTCTCTCTCTCTCTCACTCTCTCTCACACACACACACACTCACTCACGCACGCGCACACACCATGTCTACACTCGTCGCAAGAGAAGCATGCAGATGTGCAAATGCACTGGATGTGCACCCACCGATTTTCTCTTTATAGCAATGATAGCGGATCTGATTCTGATTGAAACAGATCAAGACAAGCGCCAGATAACTGTCTAATCCACACAACTGGCGAAGCGAGCTGGCGAAGCCGTGTGAATCAACCCCCCAATGCACACCTGGTCTACGCCACACAGAGTACATCGGAATAGGACCCAATAACTCCATTTCACACACACACACACGTGCATACACATTTTTTGGCCATCTATACACCCAGCCATTTATCGTAAATTTATCTTCGTCTCCAGTACCTATTCTCGCTCTTGTGGCTCTAAATCATGCCCTTTCGTCTTCTCTATCTGTCCCTTTTTTCCCTTAGCTTTTGGATTTGCCTGGTATCATTGAAGGAGCTAAGGACGGCAAGGGACGTGGTCGTCAAGTCATTGCAGGTGAGGCAAGATGTGTTGCCTGTTTGGACACTGGCTGCTGTCGGCATTGCTGCTAAGATGTGTTGCCTGTTTGGACACTGGCTGCTCTCAGCATTGCTGCTAAGATATGTTGCCTGTTTGGACACTGGCTGCTGTCGGCATTGCTGCTAAGATGTGTTGCCTGTTTGGACACTGGCTGCTGTCGGCATTGCTGCTAAGATGTTTTGCCTGTTTGGACACTGGCTGCTGTCGGCATTGCTGCTAAGATGTGTTGCCTGTTTGGACACTGGCTGCTGTCGGCATTGCTGCTAAGATGTGTTGCCTGTTTGGACACTGGCTGCTGTCGGCATTGCTGCTAATTACAGTTTCTTACATGACACGTGATCGTTGGCGGGGCCATGGCCAATAGGCGATCTTCCCGCCGCGGGCATAATCAGGCCATCAGGACCGTTTGACGTCATTTCGGGAATGTTCGGACCGTTTGACGTCATTTCGAGAATAATTTTTTCGACCTTCGACCTTTGACCTTCCCTAATATGTTGCTTCGCGCTGTAAGAAATCAAATCAAGCACGCTCTGTCTGTCATGATGGCTGAATCTTGCCCTTGCCTGCAGCCCTCGGGCCTACGGCCCTTGGGCTGCAGGCTCAGGCAAGATTCAGCCATCATGACCTCCTGAGCGTGCTTGATTACATACATACAGTGTAAACCGGTCCATACTCGCGTCACTAAAATTCCCCAATCTCTCAGAACCAGCGAGTTTGCGATGGCAGCTGTTCGCGGAGCACTGTGGCCACACGTACGCACACCCTGTTGAAGTTTGATTTCACGATGGTTAATATTCGCGTTGCGTTCTTCTCGCAAAATTAGCAAACACCAATACGCCGCCAACATTAGACAGTGTACAGTAGTGCTTTTCGTAGTATCGTCTCTCCGTATTGTCTTTCTCTCTCTTTCTCTCATCTGTATCATATATGCGCATGCTCGTAAATAAATCAGTCCTTGTCTTGTCCCGCAATGGACTCCTGCGTGGCTTGGAGATCCAACATAGCATGGTGGGAGTGGTTGGAGGCATTGCTGCTGTTGGCGTTGTTCTTGTCCTTCCCCGCTCTGGTTGCGCAGGCTGGTTTTGTTCATCGGGACATCCATGTACTAGTAGTACTACTCTGCCATGTACTGGCCTCATCGCGTTTGAAAGCTCTGTGTGTGTGTGTGTGTGTGTGTGTGCGCGCGCGCGTGTGTGTTTTTGGGTGTGACTGTGTGTGTGCGTGTATGTGTGGGTGTGTGCGTGTATGTGGGTGTGTGTGTGGGGGGGGGGGGGGGCATGATAGTAGTTCTCCCTATATCCTGTGACGTTGTCCATAATGTCTATGGTCATGATTACCTAGATGGCCGAAACAGCTAGCTGTCTACCGTATTGGGTATGTCTATGGTCATGCTAAACTCTGTGTGTGTGTGTGTGTGTGTCTTTTCCTTTGTGTGTCTTCTTTGTCTCTTTTGTTGTTTTACCTCTTCCTATAGTGGCACGGACATGCAGTTTAATTTTCATTGTGCTGGATGTCTTGAAACCTCTGCACCACAAGCGCCTCATTGAGCATGAACTGGAAGGATTCGGCATTCGGTGAGTGTGAATGTTAGATTAAAAGTGCGATAGCTCGCTCACGATTTTGTTTGCCAGCCCATTCTGTTTCAGGAAAACTACATCTGAAGTCCGTTAGATCTACAGATGGGCATTGTGTGTGTGTGTGTGTGTGTGTGTGTGTGTGTGTGTGTGTGTGTGTGTGTGTGTGTGTGTGTGTGTGTGTGTGTGTGTGTCAGCTAGTTCGGTTGGTGGGTACACTTATGCCTGATTGTGTTGAGTCTGTTGCCAACTGTCTCGGCTACTTGAAGGTGTAATGTTGTACCTGCCACCTTTGTTGGTTCCAGGGTTCATATACTTTCTATTTGAAGTATACATACCTGTTAACCATGGACTGCTTCTGGCTAGATTAACTCTTGTGTAATCAATGGTGCTAGTGAAGCTAATATCAGATCCACTCTGATTTAGCCACCCACACTAGTAGCACGTATTACCTTCACTAGGGGCAGGGGTAACTGCAGTTGGATCCCAGGACGGATACCCTGATGCCGTCAATCCTTTTTCTGCACCTTGTCCTCACCCACTTACTGAGGTGTGGTGAGCCCATAAGTGGGATCATTTTCAAGTCCACCCAGAGTTTTGGGGATTTCAGGAGGTGTCGGCCGTTGGGCGGTTCAATAGCCAATTGAGTCATCTTTCCAAGATTCCTTTTGAGTCTCTCTCCCCTCTCCCGGGGAGACCCACGTGACCAGTTTTGGCAGTGTGCAACAAGTACAAGTGTGTGTGTGTGTGTGTGTGTGTGTGTGTGTGTGTGTGTGTGTGTGTGTGTGTGTGTGTGTGTGTGTGTGTGTGTGTGTGTGTGTGTGTGTCCCATATGGTGCAGCGGTATGTGCAGCGATTTCCAATCGATAGGTTGCGGGTTCGATTCCCGACGATTATGGTCTCACACGTCTTTCTTCTCTTTCTCAGACTGTTCCTGACTTTTCTTTCATTCTCCTGGGTGGTTACCAACAGCCAGTGTATGCCGGAGCGGAGTATGTGGTGTGATGTGTGTGCGGGAAAATAAATTTAAAAAAAAAAAAGACCAAAAAGTAGGGATTCACTGGCCAGAAAAAGCCACTTCATAGCTGTGTGGTGTAGACCAGGCTGAATAGTGGCGGCCAATTCTTCAGCCTTGCAAGCTGTTGAATGGTGCAATCCCAGCACAAGTTGCTATGGCTTCTGCTGTAGCATCGCTATCATCGCCTCTGGCGATGGGCGTCCAATGGTCCAATGGTGTGTGTGTGTGTGTGTGTGTGTAGAGGGGGGGGGCTTTGTCTTCTGTCTGTTTCTCTTTCCCCATCTCTCTTTCTCTCTCTCTCTCTCTCTCCCATGTCTCTCTGGTTGTATTGGAGTTTGTTTCATTTACCAGGCTTTTCTTGTATATCTGTGTCCTCCAGGCTAAACAAGAATCCACCAAACATTGGTTTCCGCAAGAAGGAAAAAGGAGGCATCAACTTGACCAGCACTGTACGTATCAAGATGTTGTGCTGCTGCATCTAGGCATACCATGCCATCTCCTCCACCCCCCCCCCCCCCCCCCCCCTTCTCAGCTTGTGTTCATATTGTATGTGCAGGACTGCCCCTTCTCAGCTTGTGTTCATATAGCATGTGCAGGACTGCCCCTTCTCAGCTTGTGTTCATATAGCATGTGCAGGACTGCCCCTTCTCAGCTTGTGTTCATCTAGCATGTGCAGGACTGCCCCTTCTCAGCTTGTGTTCATCTAGCATGTGCAGGACTGCCCCTTCTCAGCTTGTGTTCATATAGCATGTGCAGGACTGCCCCTTCTCAGCTTGTGTTCATATAGCATATGCAGGACTGCCCCTTCTCAGCTTGTGTTCATATAGCATGTGCAGGACTGCCCCTTCTCAGCTTGTGTTCATATAGCATGTGCAGGACTGCCCCTTCTCAGCTTGTGTTCATCTAGCATGTGCAGGACTGCCCCTTCTCAGCTTGTGTTCATATAGCATGTGCAGGACTGCCCCTTCTCAGCTTGTGTTCATATTGCATGTGCAGGACTGCCCCTTCTCAGCTTGTGTTCATGTAGCATGTGCAGGACTGCCCCTTCTCAGCTTGTGTTCATAATTATAGCATGTGCAGGACTGCCCCTTCTCAGCTTGTGTTCATATTGCATGTGCAGGACTGCCCCTTCTCAGCTTGTGTTCATATAGCATGTGCAGGACTGCTTTTTCTCAGCTTGTGTTCATATAGCATGTGCTGGAGGTTGTCAAGAGTATTTCTCGTGATCAATGGTCTGTCGTAGCCTGGGTACTAGTACTGTGAATGTCATGTTCGGAATACATTGTGATGCCGAAGTTTTGGTGGACTGTATCAGGGCCCTTGTGTTCCCAGCTCAAACTATACACATGCTGGCTTTCATGTTTCCTTGAGCACAGGTGACTCAAACCCACTTGGATACGGACATGGTCAAAGCCATCCTGTCCGAGTACAAGATTCACAATGCCGACGTCACGCTGCGAATGGACGCCACTGACGAAGACCTGATCGACACGATCGAGGGGAACCGCGTCTACATGCCCTGTATCTACGTCCTGAACAAAATCGATCAGATCTCTATCGAGGTACTTGATTAGGAACACCGAGTCTTGCTCTGCAGTACTTTTGTTTCTTTCCTTTTTACAATATACACTTAGATTGTTGAAAGCATGGCAGTCACGGAGGTACCGCTTGTCTGTGCATTTCCAAGGCAAAACCTGGCTGAATCGGGGAATTTCCCGTATACGATGAAAGTGGATGCACGTGTAATGACACTGCTTCAGGAGACTCGAAACGGTCAATATTCTGAGTGGCTAAACCCGATCATCCGGAAAGACTTGCAAGGAGAGGTTGACCACAGTCATGGGTTATGCAACTCAATATGTCATCATATGCCTAGTTGTTATTTCCAAAATAGTTGTGTCCTTTGTCATGCGATGCAGGAATAGACTTCTCCTGGTGTTGCTATGGATACAGGGAAGAGGTTGCCTGTACAGCGTAGTCACAAATGCGTACGACAATAGCCACCGTTACTGTACCACACTGGCAATGACGCTCTTCGCTCCCACTTGTGCCCACCTATAAAACATTACCCATCCTCCTCCTGTCTCTCCACACGCACATTAAGTTCCATTTTCTTCTGTTTTCTTTCCAGGAACTTGACATCATCTACAAAGTGCCCCATTGCGTACCCATCTCAGCTCATCACAAATGGAACTTTGATGATTTGCTAGAAAAGATGTGGAATTATTTGAGTCTTGTCAGAATGTAAGTGTGATGTCGTGGAAAGGGTGGTCTGTTGGTGGTCGTTCTTGTGCAGTCAGTTCTCTCCCTTTCTATTTCCCTCCCCCTGTCTCTTCCATTTCCCTGCGTGCTCTCTCTCTCTCTATCTACAGTCAGACCTCGCTTATCCGGTCCTCTTTTATTCGGATCCCTCGCCATCCGGAAGAAAATCGTTGGTTACCGATTTACGGCATATGCCATGCATACATACAGTATGCGTGTTCGATAATCTGGTTCCCTCGCCTATCCGGATATTTTTGTGGGAAACGGTTGTGTGCGGTTTAGCGAGGTCTGACTGTATCTCCTCAATCTGCGGACAGAATTGTTTCGTCCTTTGTGGACTCATCAGCGCTAGCTATCTCTATATCTCTCTGCCTCTCTTTCTCTCCTCCTTCTCTCCGTTCATTTCCTCCCCAGTGATGCTTTTGATGTGTGTGTGTGTGTGTGTGTGCACGTGTGTGTGTGTGTGCACGTGTGTGTGTGTGTGCACGTGTGTGTGCATGTGTGTGTGTGTGCACGTGTGTGTGTGTGTGTGTGTGTATGTGTGTGCACGTGTGTGTGTGTGTGTGTGTACATGTGTGTGTGTGTTTGTGTGTTCCTGCTGCACAGCTACACTAAGCCTAAAGGACAGCTGCCTGATTACGAATCTCCCGTTGTCTTGCACGGAGGTCATCAAACAGTTGAGGACCTGTGCAACCAACTGCATAAGTCCATCATGAAGGATTTCAAGCAGTGAGTTCTCTTGACCGTTTCGAGTCAACTCTAGAGGTGCTGCTTTGCTTCTTCTGTTTGCTTTGTGTGGGTTTACTGGGTGTTGGCTGCCGTCGTGAGTTCCATTCGGGGAACGGACGCGATAATTTAATTTTTAATTTTTTCTACTAGAGGTGCTGCTGCCAATTTCTTGTTGCTAGTGCTGCAGTGGTTACTGTTACTGTTGCTGCTGTGTCGGCTGATGGGCGAGATTGTGTATGCACAGTAAAGTACTGCAAGAGAACACGCGCCAAATCGTCCTTTCGTGATCGTCCTGCGGAGTTTGTGTCCTGTCTGTAGGTCATGCGACGTGTACCTTGCCAGGGAAGAATTTAATTTCAATTCTTCACCACGCAAAGTCACACTTGAGTAGCAACTTGAAAATGTTCTTAGACTCGGATGGAGAGTCCTTTTTTTCTTCCTGGAAATGTTGTGTAGCAATTTTTCTTGAACTTCATGAATTTCAAAATAGTGAAGAATATATTTTTTTTAGAAGAAAAAAGTGTTAAAGGGGAAGTTAAGGCAAAAATTAAAATTTCACCAGTTGTAGTCTTCGGGGTGCTGAGTCGAATGGTCTTGGTCCGAGAAAGCTGAGACGCTCCGTTCCTACTTGAATCCCAATCGAACTCGCGCACTTCCACCGAAACTGGGTGACTGCGCCCTACTAGATGGGGATTTGTATGCAAAATGTCACTAAAAGCGCCATTTCGTTCTTAGAAAAGCACGGATGACCGCGATTGGCCCATATGTTGTACTCTTTTGGACGCTGAGTCGACTGGTTTTGGTCCGAAAAGGCTGCGATGCAGCGTTCCTCCTTTATTCCCAATCGAACATGGTTGAAGAAGCAGTCACGTGCTCCTGGGTGCCCAAATCACCTGGTCACCACGCCAGCAGGCGACAACTTTCACACCAAGGTTCAACTCGAGTGACAGGACTGCACCCAAAAAAGGTCAAACAGGCTAGTAAGTTGTACCCTGCAGGCACGGTGACCAGGTGACTGGCGTACGCAGGAGCACGTGACCGCTTCTTCAACCATGTTCAATTGGGAATAAAGGAGGACCGCTGCATCGCAGCCTTTTCGGACCAAAACCAGTCGACTCAGCGTCCAAAAGACCACAACATATGGGCCAATCGCGGTCATCCGTGCTTTTATAAGAACGAAATGGCGCTTTTAGTGACATTTTGCATACAAATCCCCATCTAGTAGGGCGCAGTCACCCAGTTTCGGTGGAAGTGCGCGAGTTCGATTGGGATTCAAGTAGGAAGGGAGCGTCTCAGCTTCCTCGGACCACGACCATTCGACTCAGCACCCCGAAGACTACAACTGGTGAAATTTTAATTTTTGCCTTAACTTCCCCTTTAACGATGTCACCTTGCATGAGACTCCGTGTGTGACATTTCAACATACGGAATGATCATTGAGACATCAATTGCTATCAAATGTCAGGTTCATCATGCTTCCTCTTGCATGGACCGTAGGGGGCAACTTCAGTTCGTCGAGGCCGCTGTGCGAACGGAACGTGTCACTGATGCATCTGGTTTAGGCTGCGTTCGTTTTTAGCTACCTGGTAGAGTAGAGTCACTCTACCGATAGAGGTAGATGGTAGAGGCAAGTGCACAAACGCTGTTCTACCGGATTCTGTAGTTTACACGATGCGTACGTGAAATGTTTCTTTTTTGTATGGAGTTCTGTACAAATCCTTGATCTTGCTGGAAATCCCGTAGCTCTACCAACTTCTACCGGATTCTACCAACTTTTTCCTGGTAGAGCCGGTAGAATCTACCTTTTTGAGTAGAATTTTTTTCAAAAAAACAAACACCTCTACCGAAAGAAACAGTTTCTACCCAAACCTGTAGATCAAAAACAAACGCCCCCTTAAACTCCGAGAGAGAGATGGACCATAACGCTGATTCTCATTAGGTTATCAAGTGTTAGCAAGCATACGTGCAAACACTCTGAAGGCATCGCCCGCCAAATACAAAGGCAGATGCTTCATGTGGACATCCTCGTCTGCCCCTCCTTTGGCAGTGGCCAAATTTAACAACTTTGCTCAGAACTCTTGTAGGTCATTTCCATCTTTGCCGGGAAACGGCTGGAAAAGGTTACTCAACGATGTCCCTTGGACATCAGGTGATCGGCGAACGGCTGAAGGCCGGTCGCGGTTTTGGCGCAGACGGAACAGCTAAACAACATCGTTGTTGGTTGGTTGAATGGGACTGATCAAGGTGGATCCAATCACTTTTATCCCCGCCCAGTTGTTTGATGTTCGTTGGTGGAAACTTAGACTTGATTCATTCGAATCAGTACTCCACGAACGCACAGTAAGAATGTGCATTACGAACTCACGACTCACACAGATAAATAAAATACTACGCTACTCCGAAAAGCCCTACTCTGTCCCGACTCTTTCCCTGCTCGCCCAACCTTGATCAGGTGGAACGGGCTTTCAGCTCAATGTGTCGGATCACGACCGACTGGCGGCAAAGTGGCAGCTCGGGGAAAGGGCATCGTGCGTCCAGTCACTGAGGTGCTCCTGCATTAAAGCCTGGCAAAAGTGTCTCGCGAAATGCTCTTTTGGATTGCGTAAATCTCTCTCTCTCCCTTGGCCTCCATGGATGCAAGTTCAGCGGCATACGCCAAAACAAACAGCCCGCAATCGGCGCCACCAATCTGCTTTTGCAGCACCATGTACAAGAAGTGTATAGAGTATTCACCTCCCCCGTACAGAGTGAACAGTGCCTTGCTCAAGTCTCTTTCTGCAGTGCGACACCTGTCGAGGCTGTCGAAGACAACAACTTTACCAAAAGGACCATCACGGCCACCCCGGAAGGTGCACACCCAGTGGTCACCCTTGTTCCCTTGGCCTCCATGGATGCAAGTTCAGCGGTATATATATATATATAGCATACGCCAAAACAAACAGCCCGCAATCGGCGCTACCAATCTGCTTTTGCAGCACCATGTACAAGAAGTGTATAGAGTATTCACCTCCCCCGTACAGAGTGAACAGTGCCTTGCTCAAGTCTCTTTCTGCAGTGCGACACCTGTCGAGGCTGTCGAAGACAACAACTTTACCAAAAGGACCATCACGGCCACCCCGGAAGGTGCACACCCAGTGGTCACCCTTGTTCCCTTGGCCTCCATGGATGCAAGTTCAGCGGTATATATATATATAGCATACGCCAAAACAAACAGCCCGCAATCGGCGCCACCAATCTGCTTTTGCAGCACCATGTACAAGAAGTGTATAGAGTATTCACCTCCCCCGTACAGAGTGAACAGTGCCTTGCTCAAGTCTCTTTCTGCAGTGCGACACCTGTCGAGGCTGTCGAAGACAACAACTTTACCAAAAGGACCATCACGGCCACCCCGGAAGGTGCACACCCAGTGGTCACCCTTGTTGTGGAACCCTCAGCAGTGCGTCCTTGTCATCGTCAGCAGCATGACCCGCCAAAGTGTACAGCCTCTGTAAGTCAGCTACGTAGGCGTCGAATAAACCACGTTCAGAGACTCCAAACTCCCGGGTTTCGGCACCAGGTTGTTACGGAATCTCAGCCATTCCGTTCCCCGGGACGCAGGACACAAAGGACAAAACTAGTTTGGTTTACATTATATATTTGACATGACGGAAATTCAAGATTTCACTGAAAGGGACGAACAAGAAGACTGACGAAAGGACTGTCGACTACAAAATCGCGCATGCTCATATCACACATGCACGCGACTAGACGAGACAGTTTGGGGAATGCCATCACACAGGAAAACAACACATCATTTCATAACACCCTCAACATGCACGACCTGTATGGTGTAATCAGAGATGGCCTGTACAGCCCCGGGTACCTTAAGTAGTGCGGGAGGTAAAAGCCCACCTATGTCTGGGTATTCTGCTATGAGCAGAGTGCAAGAAGAGTTGATCACTCCATCGCTCACCATGCTACTGCCACACAAATGTGACCGATCTTCCATGGAAAGGCCATCCATGGGAGATTCGTGTGAATCTGCCTCTTCCTCTTGAGAAAGATCCGCTTCATCGGAAGCTTGTGTCTCTCCACAATCCATGGAGGCTTCATGGGGCTCATTGTTCTCCTGGTTGCCACAAGTGGTGCCTTTGTGGCAAGCAGTACACAAAGTTCACCAGCAAGGAAGCAACGACATTTCTTGCTTGTGCACCAACCCTTTGACTTGCACTGGCATGATATTGCTGGCCGTGATGTGGACGATGTTCCGCGATTAAAATGCCTGCAGGCCTCTCTCAAGGAAACCTTGGGACATGCAGACCAACCTAGGGTGGTGACGCCTACCTCTCCCTGGAAAAGCTCATGGTCATCCACCCGGTCACTGCTGCTGCTGGCCCCGGTGATCAGATGTTTCAAAAGCAGTGGCTTGAAATGCTCTATGACACCTGGTACCTCATCAGCACCAAAGGAGTCTCGGGAGCCGTTGCTGGGCCATGCTGTTACATCCAGGATCTTGACACCCTATATCACGGCTGAGGACTGGAGGTCATCAAACCGATTTCTCAAGCAGGTGGAAGCTGAGTTGACGTACGTGGAACGATTGGTGTGAAAGGCATCGATTACATTCTGTCGAACGGCAGTGAGCTTTACACAGCAGAATTCTGCACTATCTTCATCACAATTTACGGACTCGACAAACTTAGCCAGTTCCACTGCTAGGTCCAGAGCTTCATTCTGGCGGCTCACCAATGATGCCCATAAACGACTTCAGCTTGGCAATACAGAATGCCAGGTCCACTGAATTAGCCTGGAGTGAACAGGAAAAGCTGGCCAGCGGGTTAAAAAGACACTCGTAAAACAGTATATGCAGCACGAACTCGTATGATGTTCGCTTCTTGCAGTAGCCATTGAATCGGGTCTTGTCAACAGGCTTCGGGTTGGACTCATCCGACGACCTGGACTTGAGGTGTGCTTCGATGACTGAATAGCCCCATGAAGAAGGGTGCTCAGGGCACCCGACTTTTGTTGCAGCCATCTTGCTCCACTGGCCTTGTCGGCTTTGAGAATGCTCTCAACCATCGACTCGGCTAAGTGCTGGAGCTCACGCAATCTCTTTGGGCTCTCACCGTACAAACTTATTTCCACTCTGCCTTTTCCTTTCCCTGGCTGTACAATCAAGGTGGGGCGTTCTCGCGCTACTTTGCACTCTACTGTAAAGCTGTGTTCACAACTGGCGCATGTACGCGTGAAACCACGCGTTTGTGCATATTTTTGCTGGCTTTTGGGGCGCCATGCGTACGGAAACGCGCCGAAATGGAAATTCCAACATGTTGGAATTTTCAGCGCGTATCAGCGTACATGCCAGTCACTTTGACTGGCAGGGTCAAAAAATTAGTACTCGAAGGTACTAGGTGTCGCACGCGCTAAATATGACTCGGATTGCTGTTTTTTTGTGAAAGCCTGAGCGCGCGTTCGGGCACGCATGAACCGCAAGCGTGCCGCGTACACTCGCCAGTTGTGAACACAGCTTTAGTCAACAAATATTCGGCGCATGTTTATTTTCGGCCTGGCCATGTTTTGCCGAAAATTTGTTTTGCAAGGTTCAGTGTGACAGTGTATACAGGCGGCAGCAGTACAGGCCGAAAATTTGATGCGGCCGAAATGGGTATTACTATTAGCCCTGGGAGGCCGAGATTTGGATGGGCCGAAAATTTGTACACTTACAGTATTGTACCGTATTTTCTCTAATAAAAGCCCAGGTCTCCAATAATAGCCCAGTCTCCAATAATGACCCGGGGTGAGGGTGGTTTGAAATAATAAGAGCACCGTCTCCAATAGTAGCGCCGGTCGCAATTGGAGTATGCAACAAGTATATTGACTGCATATAAAACAGCAGTACAACATACCAAGAACATATTTGTAAGGAGGTTTTCGGTCTACTGCTTCCTTCCCGGCGCCAATGCTATTGTGAAACATCTGTTTTGACAATATTCCTGAGTTTAGGGGTGAAAATCAGTCTTGATATGGTCAGTTTATGCCTGTATAGACTGGAGTTGGCTTGATAGGTGACAATTGAAAAAATAAGAGCCCAGTCTCCAATAATAGCCCAGTCTCTAATAGTAGTGCGGATAGAGCTGTCACTGAAAAAATAAGAACCCCGGGCTCTTATTAGAGAAAATACGGTATGCCTAAACTGGAGGAGGGGGAGCATTATTTGCTTTATCCTTGCTGTTCTCTTCTAAAACGGGAGCGGTTAATAAGGAAAATCCATTCCTTGGTCGCATGGATATGGTTCTAGATCTTTTCAGCTGCCTTTGATGCGGTGCCATTCGACCTTGAGGTTGAGCAACCTGACATGAATGTGTTTGGTTATGATTAGTTTACTGAGGTCCCAAACTCTCTGTTTGCGTGTGTGTGCGCGCGCGCGCGTGTGTGTGTACGTGTGTGCGTGTGTTTTGCTAACTCTTTACTAGTGCGCTGGTATGGGGGTCCTCTGTCAAGCACAACCCACAGAAGGTTGGACGGGAACATTACCTGAACGATGAAGATGTTGTTCAAATTGTCAAAAAGTAAGAAACTCTCTCTCTCTCTCTCTCTCTCTCTCTCTCTCTCTCTCTCTCTCTCTCTCTCTCTCTCTCTCTCTCTCTCTCTCAATATATGTATGCCTTGGTTGCACGGTCAACATCCAGATGTGAGTCGACTCGATTTTGAAACATTCTGGAATATACCAGTGCTACAGTAATCATGGCGATGCCAAAGTAGCCGACTCGGCAGCTTTCTTTTGTGTGGCCAGTTGGAAGTCCTATTCGCCACATGCTTGCCTCTATACTCTCTTTTTTGAATGCTGTTCACAGTCAGTGCCACTCCTCCACTCATGATTTTTTTACCAAGAGTACATGAAATCCAGAATGTGCTGCTCGAAATGGGTTGCTGTCAGGACGGATTTCCTGGATTACACCATTTTAGTGATGAAGTGTGTTGAAGCAGGATAAGGCCATTGCACGTTCCCGAGTATGGAATGTATGAGTAATGCATGTGAGTACGCTGATATCAGCAATGCACTGTCCACCACCCCACATAACCATTCCCAGGTGCCTGTGTGGGGTGTTATGTGAGTACGCTGACATCAGCAATGCACTGTCCACCACACCACATAACCATTCCCAAGTGCCTGTGTGGGGTGTTATGTGAGTACGCTGACATCAGCAATGCACTGTCCACCACCCCACATAACCATTCCCAGGTGCCCGTGTGGGTGTTATGTGAGTACGCTGATATCAGCAATGCACTGTCCACCACCCCACATAACCATTCCCAGGTGCCTGTGTGGGGTGTTATGTGAGTACGCTGATATCAGCAATGCACTGTCCACCACCCCACATAACCATTCCCAGGTGCCTGTGTGGGGTGTTATGTGAGTACGCTGGGATCAGCAATGCACTGTTCAACGCCCCACACAATCATTCCCAGGTGCCTGTGTGGGGTGTTATGTGAGTACGCTGGGATCAGCAGTGCACTGTTCAACGCCCCACACAATCATTCCCAGGTGCCTGTGTGGGGTATTATTTGAGTACGCTGGGATCAGCAATGCACTGTTCAACGCCCCACACAATCATTCCCAGGTGCCTGTGTGGGGTGTTGGTGGTGCTAACTACGTCATTGCGCAATGGGCTTATTCAAGCAGGTATCCTGCTGCACAACTGCAGCTGAGTCGTATGCACTACACCGCTTCCCGCCGCTTGTCTGCATCGACTTTGATGTAATCTAAGAATTTCGGCGTGACGGACACGCTGTGTTGGAAAAGTCACAAGCTGCAAGCTCTGGATTTCATGTACTCTTGCTTGACTCACACCACAGGCCACCACCTCCTCCTCTCTCATGGTTTTGACTGACAACATAGCGTGTGTGTGTTTGTGTGTGTGTGCGTGTGTGTGTGCGTGTGCGTGCGTGTGTGTGTGTGTGTTTGTCTGTGTATGTGTACATGAATTTGTATCTTGTCTTTACAGGATTTGAGCTGACCTGATCATAGTTTCCAGTTTCTTGCCGGAGTGTTGTGCGGACCTCACGCTCTCCCCCATGCAACCTGGCTGGCCAGGTTGTGACTTACAAGGCAGCTTTACTGCCGGATATATGTGTCCTCTTGCCTATTGCTACTTTGCACATCTTGAGAGCGCACCATGTGCTTGTTCGGTTCTAGTTGGTGCAATGACAGCTGATGACCTGTGCTGTTTGGTTAGCTTCGCCGTCACGCGTCGTCGTTGTTGCTTCTCCAGTCGCGCTCGCCTCCTGGACAACGTCGACCTTTGAATATGCGCGCGTGTCCGGCGTACAGCTGAGTGGAACGCTTATTGTTTTTTTTTATGCTGTGTATGTGCTCCTGCTGCTGCTGCCGCTGCCGCTTACATCCCTGTGGGCTGCGCTGCTATCGCTACTGCTGTGTACATTGCTGGTTAGAATGTGTTTGATGCGTGTACTGTCTGTTCTCTGACAGGGAGGAGGAGGGAGCTTTACGGCTCAGCGCTGCGCTGGCAAGTCCTCGACTTAGTCATCTTTTGTTGAGAATATTTTTTGGACTGTGTACAGTTTTTTTCCTTGCAGTTAATTTGAGACAACCGTACACCTAGGAGTTTATTTAGTATCCGCCGCTGGCGCGCTGTAGCAGCTGCTGGGAAGTAAAGTTTGCTGTCGTCTGTGCCGTCCTCTCTCTCTCTCTCTCTCTCTCTCTCTCTCTCTCTCTCTCTCTCTCTCTCTCTCTCTCTCTCTCTCTCTCTCTCTCTCTCTCTCTCTCTCCCTCCCCGGTCGCAGGCCTGACCCTGCTTATCGGGGGGGGGGGGGGGGGTTGCTGTGAGCGGCAGAATACGGCTGTGTGGGTTGGCAGCATGCCGTGCAGCACTAAAGCTCAAACGTGCATTGCCGCGCCACCGAGCAGCTCCTTTCAACTGGCTTAAATTTGTGTTCCTCTGCGCTGCAAAGCATCCGCTCACCGCCCTCCTCACATCTCTGATTACCTTTATGCTCCTGTCTAATGTGTATCTGCAGCTATGCTGTGTGTATATTATTATAGTTATATTTTTATTCGTTTGCTTGCCTGTCACATCTGTGCCAAGTCTTTGTGCAATGTGTACTAACATTATTGATGCTCTTCAGAGTCAACCCGTGCTGGACTGGGACGTGTGGATCTCTTGAAAATTCTACTTTATTTAAAAGATAAGCTCCAGAGTCCATGTGGACGCGGCGGACTCTTTGCTGTCGACGTGATCTCTATTGTGCTTGGGAGTTGTGATAGAACTTGTGACCATCACCAAGAGTTATGAACTCTTGCCGTCACTTACCCTTGATTCCTGTGTGCGCTCAGAAAGCTCTGTCCTGAGATGGCCCAGACCGTTCTTTCTTGTGCATGAAGACAAGAGTACATAAACATCCGATAAAAATCAATCAATCAATAAAGTAAGTTGAATAAACAAAACAGCCAAAATTCTGTTTACGTTTCCACACACACACACACCACACACACACACACCACACACACACACACACACAATACGCAATGCATGCTTGGCTGCGCTTGCCACTCGAGCGCGCGTTCATCATTGTTCATCATGGTTCATGGCGGCCTGAACTTTGAAGCATGCATGCAGTGGTCTGTGGAGTGACCAGGAATGGATACCTGGTTCACTAGTCGTCAACGTAAGAAAGTGTGAACAAGCCATGCATGCATGCAAGGAAGGACCTGCATGCAGCTCAGAGAGTATCGTATTTACGACTCCCTGGCAAGGACTTCGTTGTTGCACCATGGGGGGGGGGGGGGGTACTAAAAACCTCGGTTTTTAGTACTACAAAATTAGTACAGTAGTTGTCTCCCCGTTGAAAACTGCATGCAGTGCACTACATGTATGCGGTCATGTACGTAGATCTACGTACTGCTTGTGTATATAGTGTAGCTTCGTAGGTACGCACGCAAACTTGTTGAAAAAGAGGACTTTCGAAAAAATTATTCCAAAGCAAGCAGGAGCTTCAAAAAATTAGAATGTTTGTTGTGTGGGTGATGTTTCTTCATCATCGGATGGGTATTATGCTTACAGTTCTGGTTATGGAAAGCTAGTGTCTCTGCTGCCTGAAAGGAGAGAGAGATAGAATCGATACCTATGTCGCAAGCACCGAAAAACACTGTCACTAGGGATGCGCCTCGTATGTATCTGCTGAAATGCAAATGTTTATTTGCCCCAGATTTACCATTGATTGTTGGTATTTTGGTTTCTGTTCTTCCTTGGATACCTTTTACTTCCAGGTCAGTATCAGTGCTATAAGCTTCTGGTGGATCCAGCAATTGTAGGCAAGGGGCGTGCAAAGGCGTATCGCTATGACGGCAAGCCACCCAGTGGGGTAAGAACTCACTGTGGCTGTTGACAGCTCAGCTGATCACGAATTGGGTTACTGAGTGTTGGCAATTTGCCTTTCTCTGCCTGTTGTTTTCCCAGCATCCTTCTGTTCAGGTTACTGATCCGCGTACCAGCTTGTTCAAGACTTCTCTAGCTAACGACCATGCCACGCTTCCTGTCCCACGTTTCAAGGTACAGCCCCTTTTGGGATTTCTTCCTCCAATATTTTGCTGTCAATTTAGTGATGGGATTTGAATTGGGAAGATCAATTTGTTCATTCTTCTGAAAGGCAGAGTGCAGCCGGTTGTGACTGGTAATTTTCTTCTTGGCTACTTAAAGTCTTTCCATCTCGGAGAAGTGATTGAATTTGAATTCCTGATACATTATTTGCGATCACCACCACGATTTTGTTCAGGGATGTCAATTCCTTTTTTCTGGCATTAATTCGGTTGTAGAGCTTTAAGGGGACGTAATCCCAAGTGAAGCGTGTCCTTCAACAAGGTGCACTTGGCACTATGGCAAACTGGTCCAGGTCGCAGCAGTTCGACTGTGCTGCCGTCGCGTTGAAAGTAGAAACGCATGCGATGTTAACCAGTGCTGATCACATTCACATGGATAGTTCTCATTGTGTCAGCAAAACGCATTCCTCATCTCAACCATAGTCAGGGGTGGATCGGGGGGGGGGGGGGGGGGGGGATTCCGTGGATTCCATGGAACCCCCTAAATGTCGCAAGCGTAGTACTGGAAACCCTATGCATGTGCACGTATCAGCAAGAGTACATGAGACCCAGAGTGTGCAGCTCGGATGGGTTGCTGTCACGGTGACATTTCGTGATTACATCATTTTTAGTGATGCAGTGCGTACAAGCAGGATTCAAGCAGGTCTCTTTCTGCACAACTGCAGCTCAGTTGTACGCTCTACGCCATTTCCTGCCTCAGATCTGCGCCAAATATGATGTAATCACGGAATTCCACCGTGACAGACACCCATAGTAGAAAAGGCCCCAAGCTGCATACTCTGGGTTTCATGTACTCTTGGTATCAGCTATTCAGTTTTTGAGGTTTGGGCTAAACAGAACCCCCTGTAGCGGTCTCTGGATCCGCCCCTGACAGTCACTGTCATCTATGCCACCTGCTTTCCTGTTGTTGCAGTTTGACCGGCACAGCGTCGGGACGCCTGTGGCCAGGGATGTGTTTCTCAGCGGCCTTAATGACAATGCCAACGAGAAGTTCTTGCGCGGACTTTGCCAGGGCTATGGCGAGATTGAGAAGGTCCGTATTTATCGCCATCCGGACTCCAAGAAACATCTTGGGCTTGCTAAGATCGGCTACATGTATCCGAGCTGTGCGAGGAAGGCTGCCTCGGCGCTCCAAGGCCGCTCAGTGATGGGGAATACCGTGACTGCTGTCCTGGATGCTAAGGGTAGGACAGTACGTGTGTGTGTGTGGGGGGGGGGGGGGTTGTGTGTGTGTAAGAGGGAGGGGGGGGGGGGGGGAGGTGTGCTGTGTGGGTGGGACAGAGATGGGCGTCCGTCCGTACTGTATAGATAGTAGATACCCAACTTGTTAGCTGGTGCGTATTCACACCAACACAGAAGCTTTGTGCCTGCGTACGGCCATCAGTAAACCCAGCGCACAGACAGTGCTGTACTACTGTCCTGCATATCATTACAGCAACTCACATGCACAATTACCACTGGAAAATGCACTGAGTCCAATGGTGAAGGTCCCAAGTTGATCGGAGCGTCCGTTCCCGAGTTACACCAGCTTGAAGTTTGCACTGAATTTGGTGACATCATGATGACGTCATCGACTTGCCCAGGCTTGGCCGGATGTATGACGTCACAGAGATAGAATTTGTATGGGAGTAGATGAGGAAATTTCAGTATTTTGGCTCTCCATTACCCCAAAGAAGTCGAATGTTTTCACACTTCGGTATGGGACATATGGCACCCTACCAGCATCCCGACTGGAAACAAATTCTAGTACCGTATATCAGCGTCTTTAAAGCCATGGCCTTATTCGAAACACCGCTGCTTTCCTAGCTATTTTAGATGCTACATGACTCGAGTACCCACTACGGCATTCAATTAAAGTCAAAGTCCACACAGAAATTTCAATCTAAATCCACCTGTTCACCCTTCCTGCTGGGCTGTAAGTTTGTTAGCATAGTACTTATTCCTTCATTTTTTCGTTGTTTCATTCTGTTGCTCTACAGGGGAGGAATCGCGCAAAGCCGTTCAAGCGGCCATCAACCCCAAGCCTGCACCGGACAACAGTGCGAGTAGTGCTGCTGGCACTCGTGTCGGCCTATCTCCAACCACTCCACTGCCGGGGACTACCTTTTCTATGCCGGCGTTCCCGACTAGCGGCGCCGCCGTGAATGTGCTGCCGGCATCGTCCACCGTGCTCCTTCAAAACTTCCACCAGCAGCAGCAGCAGCAGCAGCAAGGGAGTATTATTCTCGCTCCCGGCTCTGCGCTGCCCGTGCATGCCGCTACTGGTACTGCTGGTGCAATGCCGGTGGGCTCATCAGCTCCCGCTGGCACGCTGATCAACGGCGGTGCTACTGGGTTCGTTGGCGGCATGACAATGCTCAGTATTGACGGGCATAGCGTGGTGGTGCAGACGCCAGTGCCAGCTGCTGCCGGTGGTGCTCCAGTGCTTACCGCCAACCCATCCGCCACCACCACCGCCGCCGTTCTGTCAGCATTCCCGGGGTCGTCCGGCGGCGCTCTTGCCCCGGGCGGTGGTCAGTTTGTACTGGCCATGGCGCCGGGTAGTGCTGGCCCAGCAGCGGTAGTGCCTGCCACCGCGGCGACGACGGCCAGTGCTGTAAAGACGTACGGCGAGGTATCGTCATCCACTAGCACTAGCAACAGTGCCGGCGGCGGCGGCGCTCACACTCACTCAAGATCAGCTGGAGGATCACGGACAGGCTCGCCGCGGTCAGGGGCCACTGAGCATCACAGTCGTCACCATCGGCATCGAGATCATCGCGAGCATCGTGATCACCAGCGTGACCATCATCACCACCGAGAGTCTCCACCGCCGCCATCGTCCTCCAGTCGGCACACCGGGCGTGGCCGGCAGCATCACCATGACGACGCGCATTCGCATCATCGTCGTCGTGGTGATCCGCCGCCTCCGTCGAGCAGCGGCAGCTCGGCCAATCAACGGTCGCATGACAGACAGCACGACAGGTCGTCACGCGATCGGGAGCACAACTCGCGCTCTCCTCCACCTTCGTCACAGCACCACCGGTCGTCACGGGGGGCAACGGAAAGCCGGCCATCGTCGTCAACCTCACGCCTGCGTAGTCCCACAGCATCAACGTCAAGTAGTAGTCGCTCCGCAAATGGTAGCAGCGGCAGCGCTGGACAAAGCCGGCAGCAGCAGCAGCATCGCCGTCGCAACTCTTCACCGGAACGTTCACCGCCAGTGTCGCGGCGCTCTCACGACTCCCACCGCTCAACACCGCCGCCATCGTCGTCATCTCACCACCGTCATCGCTCACCCTTGTCTCGCGGCAGTGAGCGTGGCGGCAGTGCCTGTAGCAAGCCACACCGCTCACGCTCTGGCAGTGGCGACAAGCCATTGGGAACGGACTCAGCCAAGGCCTCCACTACGGCGCCGGGGACACCCGCCGCACCCAACCAGGGTCTCGTGGAGCCGGTGTCTCCGCCGTCGCCGGTTGCCGACCCGGTGGAGTCGCTCTCGCAGCTGCAGCGTATCAACTCTCTGCTGGCTGAAGCGCGACAGGGAGCAGTGCCCGGTGTGACGGCCGTGCGAGAGATCCTCTCTGGTGGCGGTGCCACTGGTGTGTCGTCCGCATCACCCGCTGACGAGGCTGCAGCTGATGTCCCTGCTGCCAACGCCGTTAGTCCGCTAATGGTGAGTACGAGTGGTGGTGACATTGACCAGAGTGGCAGCGTACCCACTACAGGCACAGGGCCAGCGCCGTCCGCCGCTGCTGGTTCACTGCCGCTCGCATCCTCCTCGCTGCCGTCCGTGGCAACCTGCACAGCAGCATCGCTAGCGGCACCGGTTGCTAACGGCGGCGGGGCTTGTTCTCCGTCACCCCCGTCGTCCGCCTCCACCTGTGGCCGGCGCCTGTCCCGTGACCTGGACCTCAACTCGCCGGCGCTGTCGCAAAGCAGCGGCTACGGTAGCGGTGAAACGCCCAGTGCCGTCGAGAAAACCCCCGCGGCAACCCTGCCACCGCCGCCGCCACCCCCAACGACAGCCGTGCCGCTACCAACGCTGATCGACAATATATCACCGGTATCGTCGCCAGAGCAGCCGCCGCTGCCCGACGACATGCCACCGTTGCCACCCAACTCCGCGCCGGCCAGTCCGCTGCCACCACCGCCGCCGCCACCCGCCGACACGTCGGCGGACATGGAGATGTCTTCGGACGAGGACAGCCCGCCGGGGAAGGCACGCAAGGAGGCCCCGCAGATCACGATGCCCGGCAGTGGCGGTGGTACACCGCTGATTCCACCACCGCCTCTCCATCACCTCAGTGTGCCCCCGCCACCATTCATGCAGTCCGGAGTGCGGCATCCACCACCACCTATGCCCGGTGGCTTCATGCCGATCGGGTTTGGGCCGCCTCCACCGCCGGGTACAAGCCACATGATGCCACCTCCCCCGATCAACAACAACAGCAACTCTGGCAACAACACTAGCAGCAGCAATAGAGCAAGCAGAAACAGCGGCGGCAGTGGTGGCGGCGGACTCCAGAACACTCCGCGCTCTCCCGCCGTGCCCAAACCGGACGCGTCCAGTGCTGCTAGCTTCAGCGGCAGCGGCAGCTTAACTGCCAAGCTGGTACGGCGCCTGCCGGTGGCCTCTGAGCTTGCGCCCATCCTGGGCAACATGGTGATCACGGCCGGTGCCCTGCTCAAGTACAACGACTGCGTGGCGCAGGAGCAGAAGGTGCTGCTGGACCAGCGTCGCAGCAGCAGCAGCAACAGCAGCTCTGCCGCCGCCATGTCCAGCTGCTCCAGCCTGGCGGCGGTGCAGGAGGAGCGCGTACGCGAGATCCTGCGCCAGGGCGAGCTCCTGCAGGCCGAGCAGCAAAGCATTCTGGACGCCGTGCGCGACAGCCTGCGCAAGGCCAACAAGTCGCCGACGCTACCCGACGAGCGAGAGCTTGCCTGCCAGCGCTCCGACCTGGTGGCCAAGAAAGTGCAAGCGCTTCTCAGCACGGAGTTGAAGGAGGTGCTGAAGAAAGACATACGCCGGAAGTTGGTCGAGGGCACTGCGTTCCGTATGCTCACCGACTGGCAAGCCAAGAAGAAGACGGAGGCTGCCGAAGCCATGCTGAACAAGGTAAGGCTTGAAAGTCTGTCTGCCTCCTTGTTTCTCTCTCTCTCTCTCTCTGTCTGTCTCTTTCTTGCATGCATATTCGGCCAGGCGGTAGGTGTTACGCTATGTTATGTTATCTTTGTTTTTACTTCACCCTAGGTACAGGCATTGCTGCCTTCTTGGCAGTTCTTGCTTCGGATCATGCATGCCGCCACAGCTCCAAGGCTATGATTAAAACGTACAGTTGCGCTCACTGAAATCCGACCCAAAGTGCATACCGTACTCGCGCGATTAGAGCCCTCTCTTGAATAGTGCCCTATCTCGAATAGTGTGCCAGTGAAAAATAAAGCCCTCTCTTGAATAGTGCCCCCCCCCCCCCCCCCCGGTCTTGTAGCCAAGACCATGTGCAAGTTTGGTGTTCTTTTGCTAATGTTCTTGGCCATTGCTTTGCACTGGTGTTTTCAGGAACAAAATCGCAGGTCTTGTTCCTGTTTCTGTGGAGTCGTGAGTGTTTACAGGACACTTTAGGCTCTGTTTTTCTTTGTTTTATGCTGGATGACGCAAATGTACCAGCAATAAAAATAGTGCCCTCTCTTGAATACTGCCCCATCTGTGATTGACATTGAAAAAATAGTGCCCCAGGGGCACTAATCGCGCGAGTACGGTAACTGGCGTCCTGGCCCAGTTCCGAGTACATCACTGGTCATGCACATGCATACATGTATACGTTTAGCTGTGTTCGTACCACTTGCAGGGCGTCAAGGGCCGTGCGAGTTCAGGGCGCCAGATACGCAATTTTGGGTCGGATTTCATCGGGCACAGCTGTATGGAGAGCTGTTTGTTTTCACAGCACACGTCCTTTATTTGTATCAAAACGAGTGTTAATTTGTTTTGTCTTTGGTGCTGCTGCTGCTGCTGTGGGGGAGGGGTGGCCGTGATATTCTAGTGTCAGTGTGCGAGTGCACGCAAGCACTTGCTATCTTGCATTCCCTCATGGCTTACTCTCTGTTGCCGATAATCTCTCTGACACTTGCAGGCCGGCAAGTCGTCGCAAGCCCCGGCGGTGGCTACAACCCTGTCCTCCAGTGACACACCATCGTCGTCGGCAGCCACCACCACCACCACCACAGCCGCAGCAGCAGCAGCAGCAGCAACCTCGAGTTTGGCAGCTACAGTGGCAGCACCCACGTCGAATAGTTTGGCAGGGACGGTATCTTTGCGCGTCCGTGGCTGCAGGGTGTCCGTGAATGCCCAGGGACGAGTCAACCATAGTACAAGTAGGTCCTGGCATGCGTTGTTGCTTGTGTTCGCTGTGTGCTGCTCATGCTGACCACGTATGGTTCTAGGTTGTTGTCGATGTGTCCCGTTATCCTCTGTGTCCGTGTCTCTCTCTCCCCCTCTCTCTTTTCTCTCTCTATCTCTCTGTCTCTGTCTCTCTCTCTCTCTCTCTCTCTCTCTCTCTCTCTCTCTCTCTCTCTCCGCGCATTTTACTTCTCGCTGTATTGAACGATACATCATTGGAAAGCTAGGTTCAATGGCTTTCCAATGAGCCGTGATATGTTGAATAGAAGTAGGGAGACCGAAGCTCGAGCAGTTTGTACTTGTACAGCCGTCTATGCTTTTTTCTTCTACATGCTCCTTGTACGTGACAAGTTGTCTCGTCGCTGACACTGGAAGGGCTAATGATGCGACGATTCCATGACTTCTTCAGAATGCTGATGATAAGAGATAGGGATGGGAAGGCAAGTTGTGTGATTATTTTTCAAGGAGCGAAAATAGGGCATGATAAGCATGAAGCAAAATTATAACAAATGTGACACCATTAGCTGCTCGACTTAGAACTAAGAACATGGAGAAGCAACTGCAAGGGCACCCAGCAGAGCAGTGATCAGGTGAGAAACAGCAGCAGTAATTGAATAGCAGCAGCAGCAAGAGGCGAATACCAGTGTCATCGTGTGTGTGTGTGTGTGTGTGTGTGTGCACGTGTCTGTGTGTGTGTGTGTGTGTGTGCACGTGTGTCTGTGTGAGTTCTGTCGCCTCTTGCTGATACTTTTCAACCATCGCTGCTGTTTCTCACCTTGTCACTATCTTGCTTGGTGTCTTGGCTTCTCTGTGTTCTTGTATCTGCGGTGTGCATCTTTTGCTGTCGCATTTGTTACAATTTTTACTTTGCGCTTATTCATGCCCTATTTTACGCTCCCTGCTAATCATCACACCGACTTAGTGCTTTCGCCTCCTCTGTAATAAGTGCGCCCTCCCTCACCTATCATCATCAGAGTGCTTTTATCTACTGTTGCTCTTATTCTGTGCTTTGTCTATCTACTTTTGCGTTTAGTGAATCCTTGTTGTGACCTTTGCGTGTTTCTCAGGTGTTGGAAAGCTGAGCTGTTGCTGGATGGTCTGTGTATCTGTCTGTCTGTCTGTCTACAACGATATATAACCGGACCACACAACAGGAGCATGACGGATACTGATAGATTTAGCGTTTCGACAGTTCAATGTCTTCCTGTACTGTGGTCCGGCTATCTGTTGTTGTATTTTATGGATCCCTTGCCGGAGCCTTTGCTGGTACCTCATTGTGAATAGTCAAGCTTTTGCTGAATTGTCTGTCTGTCTGTTTTGTCGGTCTGCGAACGTACTTGTTTGATTTCAGTTGCCCCGCTGCCCAAGTTTCAGAAGAAGGCCGGAGCGGCAAACGTCTCGATTGGCAAGGCCTTGCAAGCTCCGTACAGCCGTCACCACTACTCACCGATCAAGCGCCAATCAGCCTCTCTGTCCGGGCCCAGCTGGCGAGAGCAGACATGGTCACAACGGCACCACAGCGCACCGGAAGAGCTCCAGCCGCAGCCCAGCAGTCGTCGCTCCCTGTCCAGCATGATGTCGGCGGCAAGGTTTGAGCCGGCCACCGAACCGATCTCCTCAGCCGAAGAGGAAGAGGAGGACGAGAGCGACGCCAGCTCAGCTAGCGAGGACGAAGACAGTGACAACAGC
>NC_088654.1:26038227-26113227 GCF_964019385.1 Sycon ciliatum
AGAGCACGCGAAATCTACACGCAGTGCAAGCCTGTCTACAAAAAATGCCACAAGGACTTTTGATTTGAGCTGTTTTGTTTTTGTTTAGACGTCTTCCTTTTTACGACTTCAGGATGCCTTCTCAGGATCATTGCTGCGTTCCTCACTGTCAGAAGAGGAGGACGAAGCAAACAAGTCATTTCACTCCTTTCGTCGTGTGGAGCCACAGCGGCCTGGAGCAAGCGGATCCAGGCTATTCCCCGTGAGGAAGGACGTAGTTTTAGGGTCACTGTGAATATTTGAGATGCAGCGATCATTTCGATCCCGAAGTCGAAATCGTTTTGCCCAGCTCTACAAGGGCAGGATGAGTCCAGGAAACCAAACAGCTGTCCTACGGTACCAGGTTTGCTTTTCGCAAGAGAGTGGAGTCTGGACGCTCTGCTCCCCATGCTCGAAAAACAGTATTTGCTGAGCCTAGTGCAGTTCGGTCATGGAAGTGCAGCGTCTGCATCACGAGCTCCCCATGCTCGCAAACCAGTATTTTGCTGAGAGGCAACGGCATTTTGAGTTGGAAAGGAACCTGGCTTAGTGCAGTTTGGTCCTGTAATGGAAGTGCAGAATCTGCATCAGTAGTTGGCAGCAAGTAGAGCTCGTGTACAGAGTCTCGTGGAGCAGTTGGACGATGGGGTGAAGAAAGCCGAAAAACAGCTTACGTACAATAACATAAAGAAAGACTCTGAGCCGCGCCAGTTTCTGACTGGTTTGCCTTCAGGTGTTTGGACCGCGCTCTGTGGGACTTCTTTGAGCCTAGCCGAGAAAATGTACTGCGCCAAGCCAGATCTGCGAAGACGGAAGCTGAGGGACGGCGGATACAGTTGGAGGTGGCCGTAAATCGCCAATGAGCATGTAATGGAGGATCAGCTGCTATTGGCATTGATGTGTCTAAGCCTGGGCCGAATGGGACAGAAGCTGTCATGCGTGGCACAAGTTAATCATCCGTTTCACGGTATATACTATATAGCTAGCTGAGCTGGTAAGATGTCTTGTTCCTCCGTTTGGGCATGATCCCCATTTGGGCGAGCTGGCGAGATGTTCAGTCTTCAATGCCATGTACCGCAAGACATTCTGCATTGTGGATGAAACAGTTCTATTTTGCCATGCACTTAGGGTTCTCGCACCGGCACAAGACCCAACAGATCCTTGCGCTCTTATTTTCTCCCATGGTAACATTGCTGATCACAACACCCGGTAGCCAGTCGCAGATGCAACCAAATCAACCAGGTTCTCTTACTCTTTTTTTCCAATACTGAAACCAAAGGTATACCAATATTTGCATCGAATGCAGTGATGATTTCAATACTGTCCACTAGTACAACGCATTACCAGACTGGCATATAATCATGATAATATTATCCATTTCGCAATCACTGTCATTGCTTTCTTAGATCTTCAATCATCAATATCGGACCATAAACCGTCTATCATCTGATATTATATCATCATTAGTATCCTGCTACTATCCTCCTCTAACGATGAGCTCGAAGAAAAGAAACAGCGGTCTAGAGGCGTAAACAATATCTGTCAACGGAAGTGTCCTTGCTGTGCTGGTGTGTTTATGCTTCGTGCATAAGTTCGGCAAAGAGCGCATGGTGGTGGCGGGTTGAGGATGTTAAATATACTAGAAAATAGTTCACTCTGAACGTGCAGGGGGGGTATATTCATAGGTTCGAAAGCACCGCACACACACTTTGCTGCAGACAGCGGCAAGCTTTGGCTCTCGTGCTTCGAAGAGGGAGCAATCCACTGCACTACGCTTGCGATTAACAGCAAGCTTCGACTTTTCAAAGGTACGACTCATCATTGGCTCTGGGGTAATGTTCCTGGAACAAATGCCCCATAGCCAACTGAGGGCCAGGGAGCACGCAATCTGCCTTCCTGGGCGAGAAGTGTTCCAGCACAAGAAGCAGCACGAATACATGCTGACAAAGACCACCATCACCACCAGCCGGCACACAGCACACTGTTCTTCAAACACCATCCACTCCGTCCATGTGTTTGCACTGTCCTTCTCCAGCTCTTCACGCTCAACAAATAACACGCACTGCTCATCGTTTTTTTTATGCTTCCTCTGGGTTGGCTAGCCCTTCGACTTGACAAAACAGCGATCACCACTGCACTGCTATCGTCACCTCATAGCAGTCCCTTCCACCAGTGGCTTTTCCTGTCTTTGCAGGGTGTCCAAGGATGGCTGCTGTTGTCACTACAGGCAAATCAGAAGTACTTTAGTGGCTGATGTCCAACCAGATCGTTGGAAAATCGACTTTTCCACTTCAGGGCTGCTGATCGCGACTTGGTGACTTGGCAGCACCACGGTTACCTTCATAGAAGATGGCTCTGGAGAGGAAAAGACAGACCAGAAAAAGGTTACTATTATCTTCAGCACCGATCGGAAGGAGAAAGAAATATGGTCTGCTGTAGCCTATGCACAAAATAAATCTCACAACACGATTCGCGATTCGAATATTTCAACAAAAAAACTCACCTCTGGAGTAACTCCTGTTTGTGGCCCGAGATCGTTCCCTCCCGCGCCTTGAAAAAATCCTGCAGCGGCATCACAGTCCATGTCTCTCTCGGAGACTCTGCTCCTACCAGCAGGAGGTTTAGCACCGCTCGAACCCATCGCAAACTACTTGAACTAAGCAGAAGACATTCCAAAACAAACCTGAAACACACTGTCAAAGATGCTGTCACGTTCAAAAACTAGCTCGATCGCGAGTGAGGTTGCCCCCGTGCTCGAACCCAGTATAATAAGGGGATCGGTCTATTGCATGAAGAGGTGAAGCGAAATGTAACACTGTAGTGGCCCTACATTTTTACTGCATAAATAACCAGTTTTCAAAGCTTTTTTTTTCTTTCGTTCCTACATCATAACACGCATGCTCGGCCAGTCCTTCCTCGGCCTTGTTTGAACGCGTCAATGGCCAAGATAAAGCCCATGGGCACTCCCCGGTGCATAAGTAAATGGGATGGGCGGGAGGGACTACAGTGTTACATTTCGCTTCACCTCTTCATGCAATTATGATTATACATCAGAACAAAGTTCCTTGTATAATCGTCAATTGCACATCAGAGGCTCCGCTCCATGTAACACTGTAGATTTCAACGCTCAAATCAGAGGTGAAGCGAACACCACAAGACCGGAGAGAGGGACCAACGCAGGCCATGAAAACCCCCAACCGAGCATGCAGCACACCATGCACACCACCAAATCAGTAAGGAACAGGGTAAACCGGTGCCACGGAAACTTGCCGCAGAAAGTGACAAAAGGCCTGTCCAGAACAAGGACACAGGCGTAATGGCAAAAGGAAGAATAAATGAGGAAAGCCGTGTACTATACACATACACAGATAGAACGGCATTGAGAAAGCCAGGCACAGACAGCAATCGGATTACTGAGGTAGACACAAAGTCACAGACTCAGAACCTGGCCAGGCCAACATTGGTAGCGCTACGGCGCAAGCACGGAGCGGCAGAACTGCTGATGTGCCGATGGGGAAGAGTCGCTGGTCTCACCCTCCCACGGCTTGAAATAGAAGCGCTGGAACACGGATGCGCAACTCCAGTCAGCACATTTCATGATGTCCACTGTCGACATACCTTTACGCTTCGCAGCAGACGTAGAAGCGGCACGAGTGGAATGGGCACCAAACAATGATGTATCCACACCAGCCTTGGACATAACCTGCTTGATCCAACGAGCAATCGTTGCAGAGGTGACAGGGTGGTGCGGACGCTTTGTGCTGAGGAACAGATGTGCAGAAGATGCCTGCCGCAGGTCGGCGGTCCGACGCAAGTACTCCCTGAAGCACTCCACAACACAGAGTGCAGGAGTCACAGGAAAGGCAGCAAAGGTGACAGGTCGGGCTGGTTCCGAACCAGGGCGATGCTGCTTAGGGGGTGTGAGATAGTCAAACACCACGCCCTCGGCAGAGAAACGATGAGAGTTGAGGCTTAGCCGGTGGAGGTCCGAAGAGCGCCGAGCAGCAGTCAAGGCCATCAGAATGGCCAACTTGCCAGACAAGACAGGGAGAGACAGGTCCGTGTTGGCAGGCAGTTTAGAGAGCCAAGAAGTGACAATACCCACATCCCAAGTATGTGAGTACCGCGGCTGCGGCGGACGCTCTAGGCAGATACCACGGAGCAAACGCACCACCAACGGGTGCTGGCCAATGGGTGCACCATCCAGCTCAGGCAGGGTAGCAGACATCGCTGACCGATAGACATTCAGGGTACTGTAGCTGCGGCCGTCCTCAAAGGAATCGGCCAGGAACTGGAGCACCATAGCTAAAGATGGGCGAACGGGATCCACTGACCGTTGACTGCACCAGCCCAGCCACTGCTCCCATGCCGATGCGTAAGCGGCATTGGTTGATGACCGCCAAGAGGAGGAGAGGAGTCGCACGACCTGTGGAGAAAGTCCTGCTGCATTGAAGCGCTGCTGGAGATAGGCCATGCGGCGAGGCGCAGGTGGCGGGATAGTACCAGTGGGTGTGGATGGCCCGAGGGTGAGAGTAGCAGGCAGTCGAATGTGGGCAGAAGCATGGGGAAATCGACCAACAGCTGCAGCAAAGTCGCGTACCATGGCTGCGTATCCCATACTGGTGTGACCAGTATCATCCGGCAAGTATGGAGTGAGGCCACACGATGAAGCACCCTGTCCAGTAGGCAGAATGGTGGGAAGGCATACACTAGGAGCCGCACAGTTTATTTGAAATTTATATACAATTTTAGAAAAGCACATGCACCCTAGTATCACATAGGATGTGTCATATTTTCAGCACTAAGTCCAACGTTCATGACTATACATGTATGCTTGTATCAATTGACGATTATACAAGGAACTCTGTTCTGATGTATAATCATAACTGCATGAAGAGGTGAAGCGAAATGTAACACTGTAGTCCCTCCCGCCCATCCCAGCCGATCTATGGCGAGTACGTGTACGTCGTTCACATGAAGCAGAACGATAACCATGATAACGAGGGGGAGATCGTGAGTGGGGTGGAGATCTGTCCCGTGAGCATGATCTAGATCTATCTGTACGTAAATCACGTGACCCGGATACGTCAGTGACGTCACCCCTAATATGGCCCCGGCCGCCATTGCTGGAATGGCGGTCCGTGGAAAAACCGAGGCTTGCCGAACGACGTTCGGCCAATGAGACAAAACGAAAAGGCTCCCCGCCGTCTACCCGAGAGTCATCCTGGTTCCCTTCCCTGTTGGAAGAGTTCCGAGCCTCCTCCATTTCTTGACCGCCAGAGGCTGCGGTGGTGCCACGACCAGTTTCTAATCCGCCCGTGGGTGCGGAATTTGAGGAAATTTGTATACCGTTCCCCGAAACGGTGTCTCCTATTTGTTTTCCGCGGGAGTGGGCGGATGCCGCGATGGCAGATTGTACCTCTGGCTGCGCCAGGGTATGCAGCAAATCCAAAACAGCGTCCATCGTGGAGATATTTTGGAAAAACTCGAAGAGGCATACAATGCAAACTACGCAGAAAATGCAGTAAAAACAAGGCCGAGCATGCGTGTTATGGTGTAGGAACGAAAGAAAAAAAAAAAAAAGCTTTGAAAACTGGTTATTTATGCAGTAAAAATGTAAGGCCACTACAGTGTTACATGGAGCGGAGCCTCTGATGTGCAATTTTACATTTATCCAGAGACTTCTGGATAAAAATGTTTTGTACGTACATGTACATGTGCAGTCTTGCTCGATGAAATCCAGTCTCGTCGCTCAAGTTAGTTTGCGCCTTCCATCGTTCCGCAGCCTAGTGCTCGTTGGTCTATGGCAGCGCAACGCCCGGCGCGTACTTGAGTGACGCGACTGGATTTCATTGAGCAATACTGTAGAATGTCATATGGTAGAATACGGTGGTAAACACACACCTGGCAAATATGGTAAACCGGTGGCAACTGAAATCCGACCCGCTGGGAGGTGCGTTCACTTTCTAGCGGCCTCTATTTCGTAGTGTTACACTCCCTTGCCGGGTCTTTGCGATGTGAGCGCACCGCTCAGGGGTCGGATTTCAGTTGTCAGCACTGTGTATGTAGGCGCAACAAAGCACCACTCCCTGCTCAAAACACAGTGTGTTTCGGGGGAAAGCGCGAGCTCCAGTGTGGGGAGCAAACGCTTTCCTGATTCTTAGAAGGCGTGGAAATGTAGCGACGTGAATACTGGCATTGGGCACTTTACAGCATGTCACCGAATTTGTTTGATGACTGTGTGTACATGTTGCTACTGCTGCTGCTGCTGTTGTTGCTGTTGTTGTTGTTGTTGTTGCTGTTGTTGTTGCTGTTGCTGCTGTTGTTGCTGTCACAGCCCAACTGTTACGCTAAGATCATCACGGTGGGAGATGAGAAACGCATTGTCATCTACAGCAAGCATGAGATCCAGGTAGGGCAGGAGATTACCTATGATTACAAGTTCCCGCTTGAAGACGACAAGATCCCGTGCCTGTGCGGTGCTCCGAATTGCCGAGGCACGCTCAACTAGCCTGCCAAGATTCACGCTTGAAGACGACAAGATCCCGTGCCTGTGCGGTGCTCCGAATTGCCGAGGCACGCTCAACTAGCCTGCCAAGATTCACGCTTGAAGACGACAAGATCCCGTGCCTGTGCGGTGCTCCGAATTGCCGAGGCACGCTCAACTAGCCTGCCAAGATTCACGCTTGAAGACGACAAGATCCCGTGCCTGTGCGGTGCTCCGAATTGCCGAGGCACGCTCAACAAGCCTGCCAAGATTCACGCTTCAAGATTCTGTGCCTGATCCGACGTTCCTGATTGTCGACGCACACATCCCAGTAGAGGTGATGATGTCGGACGAGGAGGTACGCGATGTGCTCGCTTCATCACTGTATAGTGTTCACGAGCAATGTGGGAGTGCTTGTGTGCATACATCTGTGGGAGTGCTTGTGTGCATACATCTGTGGGAGTGCTTGTGTGCATACATCTGTGGGAGTGCTTGTGTGCATACATCTGTGGGAGTGCTTGCGTGCATACATCTGTGGGAGTGCTTGCGTGCATACATCTGTGGGAGTGCTTGCGTGCATACATCTGTGGGAGTGCTTGTGTATCTGTGGGAGTGCTTGCGTGCATACATCTGCACATTCTTACACATATGATCGTCACGTGTCACTTTGTTTTCCAGTCTCATCGGTGTTCTTTCCTCTTGCGTCTCGATCCCAGTAACTGGCTTGGTTCACATCGGGGAGTAGTTATGTACCGATATTTTTAATACTCCTGAGTTCATTATTCCGTGGCCAGTGTGTGCTTGCTGTCCGGGGGAAAGTTCCCCTCATGAAACCCATACTAGTTCACAGCCGATAGTTTCGCCCCGCATCCTGCCTGCTGCGTACACTCTGTACTGTGTGTATTGCCTGTGTGCACAGCTAGCCGTGCACGTGTTCTGTGCATTCTGTTCGCCCCATGCACCCCGCCACGTGTTGCCGTTGATTTCCCAGCTTCGGTTTATTATCCGAATCTCTTTTTCTTTCTTTTTTTTAATATCTCCTCCCGTTTATGTTTTTGTGTGTGTCTTGTCTGTGTGTGTGTATCTTGTTTGTTTGCCATTTCTATGCTAAACGTGAAATATTGTGGCGGGTCCACTTGAACTCTAATGCGGATGCTATGAGCCGGCTTTGTGCATGGAGGGGCGGAAAAAAGAAACAGGAGAACCGGATATGTTTTGACTAGCATAAATACCATAGGGGATATATGTAAATAATCTATGTGGCAGGAATCTTGATGTTGAGCCCTGGGCTGTGTGAACGACACTCTACTGGCTGCATGTCTGCCGTGTATTGTAAGCAGATGGGGATGGGGGAGGGGATTGGGTCTTCTGCCTGTGACAAGAGAGAGCGGAGAATAACAATTGGTTGCATGCTGGATCCACTGAAGAGGGAGGGGGGAGAGGAGACTCGGAGAGAGAAGAGAGAGAGAGACAGACAACAATGTCCAGCTGCTCCCACCAAAACAAAAAAAGAAAAGGGGAGAAGCCAGTGCATGCATGTACAGCTACGCAGGCCTAACCGAACGGCAACGTGCATGATAGTGCAAATAAACTAAACATGGCCTAAGCGTGCGGGCGGTGAAGTAGCAGACGAGAGGCACGTCTCAAGCACAGTGGCGATACTTGTCACGTATCTCCGCCAATCGCCTCGCTAGCCTTGGCTGGCGCCTGACGACATAGGATGACGAGCGGAGAATGCGTGGCTCCGTTTCGTTATTCCGCTGCTGTTCTCGGTGTGGAACTTGTGTGGTTGGGTGAGCGGGCATTGGTAAAGCCGTTGTTGTTCTTGTTATTGTTGTTGTTAATGCCACTGATGGTGATGGTGCTGCTGGTGATTCTTGGTGTGGAACTCGTCCTTGCTGTTGCTTGGTCTGAACTGCAGACGACGACGATGATGACGGTAGAGCTGCCGTTGTTGCTGCCGTTGACGATAGCGGTGGTACTTTGTGGCAAACTCGAGGTTGCCGCTGTGGCTGTACACGAGAGAGTGGCGGATATGCGGTTGCCGCAGACCTCGATGGCGATTTAAGCAGTGCCTTTGCAGTCTCAGCAGCAGCAGCAGCAGCCGCCGCTTCTATTATAGATTGCAGGCAAGGTGGCGTGGATGGAGTGCTTGCTGTTGTTACGGACGTCTCCATAGATAAGTCTGACTGCATTGGCAGCACTGGTGAGACTGCCTCTGCCGCCGCCACCGACCCTGCTGTTGTTGCTGCTGCTGGTGGTGGTGCTGCTGTTGTGGCTGCTGTTGGCGTTGCTGCTGGTGCTGCTGGATTGGTGTTCAGTGGCAGAGTCGCAACAGGCATATGCACCGATCTAGGTCTCGTTGGCGTGTCCGAAGCACACGATGATAACGGGCACACTGGCGACGACGCTCTACCGACGTGTGAAGTGTCGTCGGCAATGGAGTCGGAACACAGCGACGAGCATCGCCGACTGCGTAGCTGCCAGGCGGAGAAATGCGGGGATAGCTGGCGCAGACGCATGGCTATCACGCGCTTTTGGGCGCAGGTCAGCCGCGACAGTGACGTTAGTTTGCCAGGTGTGGCAGGGTCACGACAGGTGCTGCTGCTGGTGCTGGTGGTGGTGCTGGTGTTTGCTGGTGTGCTCGGCTGTCGTGACGCAGAGCGGAGAAGTTTGTGCGAAGGCAGAGGCTGTGTGACGGGTGTCCGGTCAGGCGGGAGGACGTCTACAACTGAACCACAAGCTGAAATAGATGACGTGGGCGTCGACGGTACATAACCTTGCGCTGATGAGGGTATACATTCTGGAAGCGGTGTCGCAGGGCATTGCGTTGTTTCTGATGATGCGGTCGTGCCGACTGGTGATGATGCTGCAGGGCGCTCGGAAGGCGCAGTACGTTCAGCCGTCTCCGATAACGTCGCAGGGCATTCGGGCGTTGCAGACATCGGCAGCACACCGCATTCTTCCGCTCGTGTCACAAGGCACTTTGGTGACGGTGTCATTGCACGCACAGGTGATCGTGCGGCTGTTGCGGACGACGGGGCTGGTGAACCGGACAACGCTGGGTCCTGCTGGATTGCAGAGTGCTGGGCCGATGGTAATGATGCACGACAGGACTTGTCACCTGCTGTGGTGTTGCCTGACAAGCAGCAACACACATATACACACACAGAACGTGCACGCGCACACACACGCGCCCACACACACGCACACACACACACACACACACACACACACAAACGATCACGATAACAGCACACCACAACGTCGGTCAGCACAGGGTCTTCAGGGACCGCGACACCAAAGATGCACATGTATACACAAAACCATGATCCATTGCACGCCACCACTGCACAGACAACATGCATTGCACGCCACCACTGCACAGACAACATGCATTGCACGCCACCACTGCACAGACAACATGCAGCTTTGTTCCACAAGGTGCTCAGCACTGCAGCATCGTACACATAGGATCCGGGCAGTAAACATAGGGACGGCGTGGAAAGCGGTCTGCAGCATATGCCCTCCAAACGTGAATAAAGCACCGTGGCGCGGCACCACAGCCCACTGTACAGGTACGCTAAGCTACGCTAAGCTGCAGTGACAGCATTATTAGGGAAAGCAAAGGGTACTGCCACGCCATCGCTTCTCTATCATCAGCCAGGAAGGGACCTACAAACAACGAGACAACTTATGACACTTCAGACCCAGCAAACATCGGACAAGCTCTCCGCTAAAACCCCTCTTCTTCAGACGGAAACACAAAAGAACAAGCAAACGCCAGCAGCACCTGACAGTTATAGAAAGCAGGCGACGACAGGTCGCACAATGGTGAAACGTTGCACCGACATGCATGCTACACACCTCCGCAGCCAGGTGCCCGAGGGCTACATGCATGCTGCACACCTCCGCAGCCAGGTGCCCGAGGGCTTACACTTTAGGCACACGCAGTCATCTCGGATACAGACGGCGACAGAGGTCAGGTGACAGGGTCACGCATGCACCCACCCACACATGCACCCCCCCCCCCCCCCACACCCACCCACCCACGCACTAGAAAGATCCAGCACACAAGCGTGAAAGCAATGTGCTGACACCACAGAACGCTAGGCCAGCACCACAGGCACAGGTGCCAAAACAACAACAGATCAGGAGATGTAAGCGCAAGGTGGTGCTTCAGAAAGATTCAGCACCTCTAAGTTCCCCACATACTCTTGGGGCTACTTGTCAGTTATAGCACTCTGGCAAGGTACGTTCGGGCCTGGTTTAAATGCTTAAAGTTGCATATTCTTGTTTATGCACTCCTGCATGTAGTAATAATTGTCTATAGTGATCACATCACTCTTCTTCAAACACCAACACTATAACAGATCTCTAGTAGTGACTACACCCAATTTCCTAAACTTGCTCCGATCGCTTCGATTTTGGTCTCATTTGATTCTCCCAGGCGTAGTACATAGGCAATCTGCAAGTATTATTCAAATCGGCCCAGCCATTCTTGAGTTATAGGCTATTCACACTACGTTACAATATGCGTCACGTTTTGGAATACGACGTACTGGCAGACGTCGTTTTCATGCAGGAGCATTCACACAGGCGCGCACACGCTGCTCGTACAACTGTGTGTACAGCGTCTTTTGGACACAAACTGCTGGGAACGACAGAACGAAACTCGGTACAGGGGTCTGGATACGTCGTCTACGTTTTCGTATCAGGGGTACGATTTTCCCGCCCTGTTCCATGTTGTCATGGCTATCCGGACAAAAACGTCACGTACGCCACATTTTGGGCGTAGTGTGAATGGCCCATTATAGTAATTTGAAGTGCGCCAAGTTGGACTTTCGCTGGAAACAGAAATGAATGGGAGTGATGGGAGTGATGGGAGAATCGAGACCGACCCCACACTCAGTGCATGCCGTATAGTGTACAGACTGCCAGTGCACACGCCTCGTCACTCGAACTGCGTACGAAATCGCATACTTTGGTATGCTGGCGCAGAACAAATTCGCTCGTAGAGGAAGACGAAAGCTTCTCACCGCCTTGTAAGTTCACATGGCCAGTAGTTTTTCGACGCTGAAGACGATGGAATAGTCCGCGACGCTGCGACCCAACCAGAAGAACCCGAAATTCAAACCCTGAAAAAGCGCGGAACGCAGAGCTCCTGAAGTTTGTCGTATGGAAATTGGACTTCGGGTCTCAAGGGCACGAACATCTCCTCTCTCAGATAAAGCAACCCACTCGATGCGATATTCTACAATTTGACCTGGCCACGCCGAAAAGCACTGCAATGTCGGATTCTCCCATCGGAAGTACATGAATAACAACTTGTTTCCAAAAAAACAGCGTCTGGGTGCGAGGGAGTAAAGTCAATATCTCTAGCTGTACTGCCCCAAATCGATTCATGGATGGAATCTCGTCGTTCGATTTCATGTCTTGAGCCCTGGAATCGGTTCGTAATCGATCCATCCTATTCACATGGGGTGATGCGAATAGCCAAGGGTGATTCATGAATAGATTCAACATCGATTCGTCGGCAAAATCGAACGCACCCAGTGGGTATGCATACTTGCCAACCTCTGGCAAACAGTTTCCTCGGCACCGAGGAGGTTTTTCCTTGATTTTGCCCATTTTTCCTTGATCTGCACAAGCATTCGCAAATAGTACAGCATGTACGACAAAACGTACTTGTTCAACCGCTAACCCAAGAGGACATGCTCGCTATAGAGCTTCGTTGTGGGCACAGCACTTGTAGCTGCTATGCACGCGAGCATTGAAAAACTGAAAACAACAAAAAAAAAGGTGCTGACGGACATTTTTCGAAAACCCAGTAGATGCTATAGCTTTTCCGGTATGCCGGGACGAAAGCAACTTTTTCCTGGATTTTCCCGGAAACTCCAGTGGGGTTGGCAAGTATGGGTATGTGTTCGCGCATAGGACAATGTCAGGCGACAAGCAGTAGATAGGATTCATAGCGACCTCGCTGCATGACGTCAGCTCCCTCACCAGATACATACGCATGCGCATGAAACATTTCTTCCTCTTTGTTCTAAATAAACACCAACCATTAGACAAAGTTGCCCTCTCCCTCGCAGTTGTATTTATTAGGCACCAGGGTGGTATGTCCCGGGATTCATCTGTCTCCCCGTGAGCAGATACGACATCTGCCATCTTGGGCCTAAAGATTCAAGACAGTGGATAAGGAAGTTTGGTCGGTCGCTTTACCCCTACTTGATTTCAATTCTTTTCTGACCTTTCGATGTTCTGTCAAAGGTGAGATTTTCTAAATTATTCTGTATGATCATAATTATAGGGGTTTTTTAAGGGCACGTTCGATTGGTAGGATCGGGATCCCGATCCACCGGATCCACTGGATTCGCACCCTTTCGATTGGTCGAATCCGGATCCAGATCCTTTGGATTTGGATCCGGTCAACCCACCTCGGGGAGCAGGGTTGACCGGATCCAAATGTGACCTTTGTGCGTATCTGGCGGGTAAAAATCATTTTTGTACACATTGTGGTACGCACACGTGGATGGATATAGAGCTTGTTGACTTTTTGTACGACGCACGCGGTGAGTACGACGCTCACCCTTTTTGGGTGACTTGTCAACATGGCAACAGTCAAGGTCCAAAATAAAGTGTTCAGTTGAATCTGAAGGATCCGAAGGATCTAAGATCTGGATCCCGATCCTTACCAATCGCACATGCCCTAAGACTAGAGTTGAGAAGCTTTTTAGCATCATAAAATGAAAATTTGCAATCACAACATACCTGATTCTGACCAAAGAGCAAGCTCGGACGGGTCCAAGGCACGATTCTGCGACAGGACTTTGACCATCGCGTCACTTCTGTCCCTCAGACAACTAACAAAGTGCTTGACGTCGACGTCTTCAGCCTCTTCAACATCGTCTGCCCAGCACGGCAACGGTGCATTCTCCACGAACATGTCCAAAGAAGCATTGCCAGCCTCCACCTCTTGCCATACTGCAGCGCATCCAACACCACGCCTTTCTTTCATATTCCGTATCTGGCCTCTGTCTTTCACAATTTTAAAAGTTCGCAAGTCGACCACATCGGACGGAGTGTCGTCTGAGTATTTCTCAAAAATGGCCGTAAAATTGGCCCGCACCTTCCTTTTGCTCTCTTGAAACATTGTACTTTCCTTGCTGCTCCAGCAAGTAAATTGAAAGCATGCAGTGTAATTGATAAGGTATTCAAATGGCAATTTCAAGTAACTAAAAACAATTATTTGAAGTTTGAAATCAATACTGCATGCTTTCTCCATTATTTTCCCGCGTTTGTGGAATCTGCTCATGCGCGCATGCGAACCGGACTTCTTCCAGTCCGCGAGTAGTAAATTACCGATATTTTACTACTCCCTGCTTCATTGTACATCGTGCGCTAGCGCTCCGCAACGAGTAGCACGATCAAAACAAAAGGACTCGTTCCGACTTCCACGGTGGCGCACTGAACACCCGCACACCCAGCCTAGCCGCAGAGAGCGGAAGCGTGTGTGGAAGCGTGCATGACAAGATCTGTGCAGTGCAGAGTGCAGAGACCTGCTGTACTGGGGCACTGAATGAGGGGCAGATCAGAGTTTGAGTGTCAGTCACACGGCCGCCAGTCGCCCACAACTTCACACCAGTCCAGTCAACAATGAATTTTCGGTACTTTCTTGTTTGTTTACCATGGTTTACTGTTTCGTAGTTTTCATGTAGGCTCGGAGAAAAGGTGTGAGGAGTCATTTGAAGGTCGCATCTGCGACACAACTAGACAGTAGAAAGCTCGTTTCCTTTGCCCGCACGATGTCCAATGGAGGAGGCAGTGCGGATAAATCAGGCAGCCATACGTATCACAAGAAGACGTTTCGACCTGGCAGTGTATGCCATTACTGTGGAGAGCATGTCTGGGTTTCCGGCTATACCTGCAAAGTCTGCCGGTTTGTCACTCACGAAAAGTGCATGAACGATGTAACAACACCCTGTACAAGCGTGGCTCCTGTTCTTGTCAAGGACCCCGTCGCGCACCGCTGGGGAGAGAAACAAAAGTTCAAGCGTACTTTCTGCAATGTGTGCAGGAAGCGAATGGACGACAGCCTTGGATATCGCTGTGAAGTCTGCAAGTACTATGTACATGCTAGCTGTAATCAGTTCTGCGTGCAGGACTGCAAGCGTGTGGCCACGTACAATCCACATGTGCCCCCAGAAGAGTTGGGAGTGCAGCTGCATCACTGGAGAGAAGGCAACCTCAAGCCATCCTCCAAGTGTGCTGTGTGTAAGAATGTCTGCAGCTCCCAGGAGTGTCTAGTGAGTCTACGCTGTGCGTGGTGCTGCAAAACCGTGCACTCCAGCTGTCGCCAGTTTCTGGATATCTCCTGTGAGTTTGGAGCTTTGAAGCACCTGATGTTGCCTCCAGCATCAGTGTCGATGCCGAACATGGCCATGACTGTCTCGGGCCCCTCATCATCCCGGAGTAGTATGTTTGGCAGCCGCGAGGACTTGTCAACTGACTGTGTATCGTGTTCAACAGCACTAGAAGATACAGTGAGCATCAGTGATGCAAACAGTGATGGAATGTCGATTTGTAGCAACACGATAAAGCTGAAAGTATACGATGGCCATTCCCGGCGTCAGTATAAGTCTATACGTGTGTCGTCTGATGCTACGGCAACGGAAATCCTGTCCTGTGCCCTGCAGGAGTATCAAGTGCCGGCATCAGATAGCAGAATGTTCATGATTGGCGTGGAGAGAGGCGCCATGGTTGCGCCACTCGATGACCTATCAGAGTGTACCGTTGCAGCGCTCCAAAACGGCCCACCGCTCGTCATACGCTCGCGTTCGTCGGAGAACGAGGACATGGTTATTCGGGTCTTCCCAGGCCAGTTCCCCTCCGCTGCCGACTTCAAAACGCTGTCAGTATCGCCAATCACCACGGCCCAAGAGGTAGTGGCCACTGCGCTAACCAAGTATGGCATACCTTTCGCAGACACTGACCTGGATGACTTCGGCCTTATCGAAGTGAACCTTTTCGAAGGTGTTCGCGAGCGGTTGCTGGACACTCACGAGAAGCCATGGAAGATCCTGCACGACGCCGGTAAGCGGTCTGTTCGCCATGTCCAGCTGACGCGCTTCTACCTGAAAAACCTGCGCACGAAAAACAGCGTCCACCTCTATGTAGGCAACCTGCCCACTAGCTGGGAGGTTGAGCGTTACAGCGAGAAGCTGAAGCAAGCTATGGGTCTCATCGGCACCGGCAAAGTGGAGATCGGTCCTATCTTCCCAACGTTTGGCGCGGTTATTATTCAGTTCACGAACAGCGCTGACGCGTTAGAGGCCTACCTTCAGCTGAAGACGGCTATGCTGATCGAGCAGAAGAAACCTGTAGTGATTATCATTCCGGAGATTGTGCCAGAAATTATCAAGGACGACTGCTCGCCTGTGCTGGCCTTTGTCAATGAGCGCAGCGGAGGCGGCCAGGGTGTCAACCTGCTGACAGCATTCCGCCGCTTTCTCAACCCGCACCAGGTGTTCAACCTGTCAACCGGTGGCCCACTGCCGGGTCTGTACGCGTTCCGCAACGTGCCGTCCTACCGCCTGGTCGTGTGCGGCGGTGACGGGACCGTCGGTTGGGTGCTCAGCTTGCTCGACGAGCTGCGACCGATGCTGAAGTGCCAATCGCCAGCGGTGGCCGTCATACCCCTGGGTACGGGTAATGACCTGGCGCGCGTCATGAAGTGGGGCTCTGGTGTCGGCACGTCCAGCAGCAATGTGCTGGAGCTGCTGATCGGCATCAACGAGAGCGAGACCATCTCCATGGACCGGTGGGTGATCCGGTTTGAGAACGACGCCGGGGCCACGCGCAGCGCCGTCGACAACCTGATCACGTCCGATGGTGAAGCGCACGTGCCAGGAGAAGTGGACGCCGGCCTCATGACAGTCGAGTCCTTTCTTGCGTGCTCCGTGAACCACTGGTCCACGGCCATGGAGGAGCAGTCGCAAACGTTCATCATGAACAACTATTTCGGCGTGGGCATCGATGCCGACATTGCCCTCAAGTTCCACTTGAAGCGCGAGGAAGCCCCGGAGAAGTTCAACAGCCGCATCCACAACAAGGGGATGTACCTGAAGATGTCGCTGGCCAAGATGATGCAACGTAGCGGCAACCTCTGCAAGCAGCTTCCGCGCGTGCTCTCGATCGAAGTGGACGGTGAGCTGGTCAAGATGCCCAGCGGTGTGGAAGGCATCATTATCTTGAACATCAGCAGCTGGATGGCCGGGTGTGACGCGTGGGGATCGGATCGCGACGACAAGTTCAAGCCGGCAGCGCTGAACGACGGAATGCTGGAAGTGATCGGTGTCCAGGGCGTGATGCACCTTGGCCAGATCCAAGGTAACATACGCGGCGGCCTGCGACTTGCGCAGGGCTCCAGCCTCGTCCTGACCATGGCTTCGCCAATGCCCGTGCAGATTGATGGCGAGCCGTGGCTCCAGCCGGTCAGCCGCTGCACGGTGCAGGCCGGTCACTCGGCGCAGATGCTGCGACGACTGAAGAAACAGCACTCGGGGGCCACCGCTAACAGCTGAGCAGTCAGCCATAATGTACGTGAGTCTCTCTCCTATTGCTCCTTGTTGATAGTACGCTATGTCGTTGTGGCTGCATTGGATTGCCATGCTCGGCTGCCTTGCCATGGGCACATCGTGTTCTCTCTTCTCTCTCTTTTTTTACGAAACCCGTCCGCTCTTCCCAGTCTGTACTGAAACGACTTGAGCCCTCGCCTTGAGTGTACAGCTCCCCCCCCCCCCCCCCCCCGGTCCGTCTGTCCGTTCCTGTTTCCCTGAACTTGGCTTCATCCATCTTCATTCTGTCTTTCGTCAGCAAGTCACTGTCGCTGTCCTGCATGTACATAGTAGCTATCTGAACACACATTTCTTATCCAGCTGGCTGTCTGTTAAACGCTCTTTTTTCGCCCCTGTTGTATTCCGTCTCATCCGTCCTGTTCGTGCAACCTCCCTGCCCATACTCGACACATAGCAAGCAAGCACACCCGTCAAATTATAGTTTGTACGACGTACACGCAGTAAACATTATCATTATATTTAGAGAACGTTGTACAGTCCACCTCTCATTCATGCCCACCACGTATCTGTTTTCTCTGGCATAGGATAGCTGTGCAGTGCAGCATGCGTGCGTGCTGTCGTTGCTCGCTCGCTCTCTGCACAGCGACCACCTTGCCAGCCATACCTTTATCTACTATCCAGCATGCTAAACATCCTAGGTTCATGTGCTTGTTCATAACTACAATCTAAAATCGCTTTTCTTCTCATCAAATCCCATACAGCTAATGATAAACTGCTCAGCTCTGTGCTTTCCTTCGTCTGCATTAGAGGAATTGTTTCTCCCTATCAAGCCTCTTCTCTTCCATTATCCCTATCTTAGAACTTAATCGTAGCTGTGTATGTGTTTCTCTTCTCTCTCTCTCTCTCTCTCTCTCTCTCTCTCTCTCTCTCTCTCTCTCTCTCTCTCTCTCTCTCTCTCTCTCGCTCTCTCGCTCTTCTTTGTCGCGTCATGGACGTCGTAATCGTTGCATGCAGGATTGTGCCCTCTGTGGTCCATGACAAAAACTAGTTCCTCATTATACCTAGCTGGCTGTGTGTTGTACGGTGCTTGTTGGCATGCGGTTGGTGTGTGGTGCTTGGCATGCAGCAGAGCACGCCGGTAGCGTCTGGTGGCGAAGGCACGTTCATCCAGTCTCTCCTACAGTGTGCCGTGTAGCTGGTGGTCACTGGAAACTGGCAAAGTTGACGTCTGGCGGAGACAGAATTTTCAAAATATATGTAGGTGCCCGGTTGTATCAATATAACGGTCGTTGCCAACATCATTATACAGTAGGTATCGGTTATACCAAGAGTACATGAAAACCAGAGTGTGCAGCTCGGATGGGTTGCTGTCACGGCGAAATTCCGTGATTACATCATTTTAGTGATGTAGTGCGTACAAGCAGGCCTCTTTCTGCACAACTGCAGCTCAGTTGTATGCACTACGCCATTTCCCGCCTCAGATCTGCACCAAATATGATGTAATCACGGAATTTCGCCGTGACAGACACCCATAGCAGAGTAGACCCCAAGCTGCACACTCTGGTTTCCATGTACTCTTGGATAGCGTGAGTGTTTGAAAAACGACTTTCTATTCTTATTTCCGATATTTCTTACACGCGATAAATACACATGAAACCCATGTTATGATTATGAAAACATGAGAGTTCATTCTTGTAGGCAGTATATTCTTTTACACGACCACGCTATAACCGATACGCACTGTACTATCATGATGAAATTGATTATTATGACATGTTCCCTCCAGTTGTAGTAACCTGATAAAACTGCTGAAATCAAAAATCACCAGACTAGTGGAGGCAAAAGTGTAAATTAACCCTAGAACTACCAGAGGCATCATGTGATGCATTTGCGAATTTCAAAATGTGATTGCCGTGATATGGGCGGTTAGAATCCCCCAAATGTTGTGACTCTTATTCATTTTGTATTGTGTTAGTGGCCTGTATCTCCAAAATTTGAGTACTGTTCCGAAATGCCAGGGGGTGCTACCTAGAATTACCGCACGGCATCATATGACTCCCACATACTACATGCATCAATAAGAGGGCGAATTTGGCTCAGGAACACACGTGAATATTGTAAAGAGGAATACGTTGAGGAGCAAGTACATGGGGAACCATGAAGGTGGCAATTTGTACATATGGAAATGCTAATACGCATATTTCACGCGTAGTTATGGTCAATATCGTAATCCTGAAAGCTGGCAAAACAGACAAATTTGTTCGCTTGAAGTGGTGGAAAGTGATCCACTATATCATCAGCAGCATTGAACAATATGAAGTGCCAGCGCAGGTATAATATTCTTGGAACTTCCTTTGAATTTAGGTCGGTCTGGCGGAAGCCATGTTCGGCAGGCGTAGTGTCGCTGCCGATAAAGCATTTCGTTTGATTTTGATAAAATTCGGGGCAGGAGTTTGGGGATGAATGCGAGGAGAGTGACTGGATCATTGTGGGCGAAGAATTAAGTGACCGAACATAGAGACACATAGTTATAATTATGCTCCAGATGAAGATGAGTGAATACTAATTGCCCCGGCTTCTCGATGAGTCTGATACAAGAGAGATTGTGCACACTGTGCTGCTGCTGCTGCTGCTGGCGGCCCAGGTAGTGGCTGCTGCTGCTGGCGGGCCAGGTAGTGGCTGCTGCTGCTGCTGGCGGCCCAGGTAGTGGCTGCTGCTGCTGGCGGCCCAGGTAGTGGCTGCTGCTGCTGGCGGCCCAGGTAGTGGCTGCTGCTGCTGCTGGCGGCCCAGGTAGTGGCTGCTGCTGCTGGCGGCCCAGGTAGTGGCTGCTGCTGCTGCTGGCGGCCCAGGTAGTGGCTGCTGCTGCTGCTGGCGGCCCAGGTAGTGGCTATAGAGTGCTGGCGGGTGCCGAAGCACAAACAGTCGGTTGAAAGTCGGAAATCCTCACTGGAACGTCCTCACTGCTGCTGCCGCTGCTGGCGATGGCAGTAGTACCCTAGTCGCCGTCGCCATGGCAATCTCTACGACAGGCCGGGCATGGGCTGGAAGCGCGGCGACGGCGGCAGCGAGGCGTACGCAGCGTTGATGACGGCCACGCCGCCGCCGAGACGCCTGTTGATCATCTCGCCCGCGTCTGTCCATCTGTCCGCGTCGGGCTCGTACAGCTCCACTGTGCGCAGGTACAGCGTGCCGTTGAAGCCGCCGACAGCAAACAGACGAGCGCCGACAACGGCCAGACCCACGCCACTACGATAGCTACGCATTGGCACCACCTGCGACCACATGTTGTTGATGGGAGTGTAGACTTCCACGGTTTTCAGCTCCGAGTGTTCGTCGCGACCGCCGGCGACGTATATACGGTTGTTGAACGCGGCCGCGCCGTGGTGCTTGCGGCGCGTGAGCATCGGCGCTATGCTCTGCCACACGTTCTCCACCGGGTCGTATCTGAATGAAACACACACACACACACACACGTGCACATGTATGCATGCACAGTACACACATTCACACAACTCAGACGCACCATTGCTAAAATAATAATGACATGTGTGCATGTGGATGTGTGTGTGTGTGTGTGCGCGTGCTCGCGCGCGCGCGCGTGTGTGTGTGTGTGTGTGTGTGTGTGTGTGTGCGTGTGTATGTGTGTGTGCGCGCGCGCGCGTGCTTGATCATTTTTCAGACCCGCTGGTCTCAACTCCATTTCCGGCTGAATTAGAATTGGATTTCTGCGCCGGATCTGAAAACAGGCCGGTGCTACAGGCTTCTATTCAAGTTACAGGGGCGTCGGAACCGCAACGGCCGGGGCGGCCATGGCCGCCCCACTTTCCGGGCCAATTTGGGGGGAGGGGGGTAAGTGCATGCAGTACATGCATGCATGCAGTACATGCAGTGCACATCTGTACGTGTGGTGACGTGGTGCAGTATGCCGTATTTCGCTGAACTTTGAAGTGCCTGCGTAACCTCTGGGTTCAGCTGCTCTAGCTGCTGGCTGCTGGTCGGTGACAACCGGACATGTCTAGTAACTGTTGCACATCTAACCTAATCTAGCATGCACCGTCGGATTCGCAACATAATCGGCGTTACTGCAGCAGGCAGGTTTTCCCTAACACTAGTCACTACAGACAGCACGCCGTTCTGCTCCAACTTACTTAGTTTGATAAATTTAATTTGGTTTGATTATGGTGCGCTCATCATGGCGGAGGCTGAAGTAGTTCCTGATGCGCCCCATCAACCAAGAGGTTTTGACTTCCCGAAAAGAGAGTTTGAGAAGAAGTCTGTCGTGAAACGTGCTTTCCAGGCCAAGTGGTTTGATCGTTGGTCATGGCTGCATTATTCTGAGGCCAGAGATGTAGTGTTTTGTTTCACCTGCTTCCGCGCTCACGCAGAAGGAAAGTTGGTGTGGTCAGCTAATGCAGATGGCGCGTTCATCGATATAGGCTTCTCGAATTGAAAAGATGCGACGATAAAGTACGATGCGCACCAGAACTCCAAGTGTCATAAGGAAGCTGTCCTGAAAGTTGTGAGTTTACCAGGCGCGGTAGTGGACATGGGAGAGAGCCAGTCAGCGCAACACCAGCGCGAGAAAGTAGAGAACCAGCACTGCTTCCTCAAGATACTGTCCTCGCTGCGCTTTCTCGCACGCCAGGGACTACCATTACGTGATCACAGTGACGACTCCGACTCCAACTTCATACAGTTGTCAAGACTTGCGCTTGTCAAGACATAACTGGCATGCATTCGATCTCTTCCTGGCTATGATGGTCTTAGTGTGCACTGGTGGGCTGACAGTATCCCCCCCCCCCCTCCTAGGATCCTGCTGTAGTGTTCATTGTACTATTGCGTTCAATTGCCTAGCCGCCGTCCCCCCCCCCCCCCCCCTTCACAATTGGCCGCCCCACTTGCAATCTCCTTCCGACGTACATTTTGTAGTTAGGCTTCTATTCGAACCAGGCCTTACTACGTATGTCAACACTAACACCAGGCTCATATGTCGACAGTGAATCTTGAAAATCAGTCTTCTACTTGTATTCAAAACAGGCTTCAATACGAGACAGGCTTTAATACAAGACAGTACAGCGTTTGTGAATGAAGTGTGGCTGCACTACTCGCACAGAAATCACACAACCAAGTCCTTTTCTGCCGTTACGCAGACTTTCGTGTTAATAATATTAAAAAAAGAAGAAAAACTCATCAGACAGCATGAAAAGGACTTGGTTGTGTTATTGCTGTGTGAGTATGCTATTACTGACTGTGTCCACTGGACACACATAGAGAGCACTATACGCAGCCTGAGGATCTTATTCCACTGTCTAAACAGTAGTTGCATATCGCCGGCATACCTTTCAGCCGAGCACAGCGGCAACACGCCACCGTTTCCGCCGCCGATCGCGTACAGGAGATTGTTGAGCACGACGACGGCGACGCCGAGACGTTTCTCTCTCATCGGCGCCAGCCGAGTCCACTGGCCAGTCTCCGTGTCGTACCGCTCGGCAATGTTTAGACAGCTTACTCCATCCTGTCGGCATAGCAACAGCAATGACAAAACTCGTCACACACCTAGCTGCGTCTCATGTTTGGCATTTAAGTGTAAGTGGTCTTTGTAAAAATAAAAAATAAAAAAACAGTACCTGTGACTTGACATTCTGCCAAGATCTTCATCTGCTAATATATGGAGAGGAGGAGAATATTCGTTCGGTCATTGCACCGGCATTAGAGCAACTTGAATATGTTTGGAATAACAGCCATCAAAATGCAGTCACTCCTATTGAGTCATAATGAGTCATCAGCCTCCTACAATGGATTACTGTAAAAGCCATAATATTTAACTAACGAAGTGCTAATCCTTACAAGTTAACGAGGAGAAATCTGTCGTTAAAATAGAAATCGATAATCGATACATAATTATACTGTTCCATTGAGCGTTGAGAATGAGTTGAGTGAGAATCATGCGTTACCTTTGGTACACGTAAACCAGTCAATTTACAATTCCCTCATAAGCAAATTCTGATAATTCGAACCTCGAACTGGACATGTCCGGTTAATTAGAAGTCCCACAGATTCCACTTACATAGAAAATGCGCGGGGTTTGTGCTGATAATTCGAAGTTAGCAAAATGTAATCCGAAGCCTTTCAGTGTACACTGTACTGGTCAGTTCAGTTTGCATGAGCAGGCTGTGCCGGTCAGTTCAGTATCTGTGAAATCTGTGTCTAAGGTCCATAGCGCAACCGAGTCTGCGTGACCATGAGAGCATTTTGGCATACATATTGTGTTGTGGGTGCATGTTTGGATAATTCGAATGTCCGGATAATTAGAAGTTTTTCCTGGCATTTTGAGTAGGGCTGAAACAATTATACCGATAACTCGCATATCGATCGTTAACCCTTATCCGACCGGCCAGTCAAAAATCGACGACTATCCGTCGATGACTTTAACAAGCTATAACTCACTTATTTTTCCTCGAATCTGCACCATTTTGGTCTCAAAAGAAGCTGGAAAGACCCACCATTCATTTGCAAAAGACCGGAGCGTCTTAGCATCTTTCAAAGAGAAGTTATAGGTCTCTGAGTGAGGTCTGTTTTCATACCGCGTACGAAACAAGTTTGCAGATGGTGTAACATTGGAAATGATTATATTGCCCTCCTAAAACTTTGCCTGGATGCTTCCCTGATGGTATATTCAAAACGTGTCACCATGAAAGTACAAAATTAAGACTACAAATGGTCCACATGTCGATGAGCCGCACTTCTCTTCAAAAAATGGAATTGGAGATGGATTTTGTTCGTCTTACAAATAAAGGCTAGACTTGAAACTGCTTCTAGAGAATTCCTCATGGCTCAAGCTTTCCAAAAAGCCCAAGTTTGCCAATATCACCCAAGGGAAACTAAAGTTATCAACAAAATGAGTCGCGGCGTCTCGCTAGGACTGAGAATTTGGCCACTTTGACGGTCGGATAAGGGTTAAGAGTGCAATCGATAATCGTTGGTGTTCAAAACGAGTGCTAACGATTTTTTATGCATGTATATGAGTGACAGTATTCTAGCCCTTGCACTCCATCCGATAGTGAATACGAGTACAATCATGTACTTTCAAGCGCAGTAAAATTGATTTGTGGCTTTGAAAGAGATCAGGAGAGAATACTCTTTGTCTTTTCAGTTCATTTGCGGGAAAGGTCGGAGATAAGAGCAGTTGCCGGAGGGTGATGACAAGATTCTTCGCTCTAGAAACAACATGAAATTCTCTAGGTCATGTTGATAAACCAGCCAGATGTCTACAGATGTCAACAGTGCAGTGCCACAAATTTCTAACGTAGCAAAGGTATCGTGGAATTTTTTCATAAACTGGTGTTCGAGGTACACGGTAGAGCCGACAAGAATCGATAAAACCAATATATCGATCGTTAATGATATTGGTTGATCGTTTCAGCCCTAATTTTGAGGTTCGAATTATCAGGATTCCACCTGTATTCACCTCGTTAGAAAAATGGCTTTTACAGTGTGCAAGTACTTTCAAGTGCGGAGCACAGTTAACGCAGGCAAGCACTTACCTGTCCGCCAACAGCGTATATACAGCTGTCTATGACGCCGATACCAACGCTGGTGCGCACCTCGCAGCTGGGTGACACGACACACGCCTGCCATGTATCGTCCTTTGGGTTGTACCTAGGCAAATCACATGACCAGACAGGCCAGTCACATGACCAGCCAGGCCAGTCACATGACCAGCCAGGCCAGTCACATGACCAGCCAGGCCAGTCACATGACCAGACAGGCCAGTCACATGACCAGACACATGACCAGACAGGCCAGTCACATGACCAGACAGGCCAGTCACATGACCAGACAGGCCAGTCACATGACCAGACAGGCCAGTCACATGACCAGACAGGCCAGTTTCAGTTTAGAGAGAGAATGCAAGTTGAGCACATACATGTGTATGTGGCATGGCGATGGAGAGTGAGTGCATTGTCAGTTGTATGCCCTTGAAGAGGGTGGAGAGCAGAGAACAGCACTTGTACGCAGGGACGTAGGAGGGGTTTTGGAAGTGGTACGACCGAAGGTCGGTGCGGCCGAAGGCCGTGTTGGAGGGTGACCTCCCCCCGGGAAAATTTTGTAAAGAGACACAAAACCCTGCGTTCTGGGAACTTCTGGCACACTTGTTTGTTTTGTTTGTTTAGCTATATTTTACTTCACCAGAACAAGCACAGGCAAAATCTGCCTTCTCACTGGGCGTATTGCCACAGTTCTCGCAAAATGATGAAGGTTCTGGCGCAGTGTGCAGTCGAGTCGAGTACAGTACTCAGTACGACTGCAGATGCATAGCAGATCTACGAGTACGAGTCTAGAAAAAGGTCAAAGTCTGATGCGCATATGCATCGATGGATCCTGATATTTTTATTACGGTTTTGCACGTTCCGGACAGACCACGCTTTTCGAAAAGTGGTACGGCCATGGTCGTACCAGTCGTAGCGGGTACTACGCCCCTGGGATGCATGGGTCAAACCTGGCTCGGCCAACATTGCCAGGGAGGGACGGTGAGGGATCGAGAGAGGAAGGGAGATAGAGATAGATAGAGATAGATAAAGAGAGAGGGGGGGGGGGACAGAGACGGGTCACACATTTGTCAGCTGCAAACAACCTCTAGCTGTAAGTACATGTACGCGTATCATCAATGCATGCACTGTGCATGGCCTGTATGCAGGCCAAGCTGCACTGTGCATGGCCTGTATGCAGGCCAAGCTGCACTGTGCATGGCCTGTATGCAGGCCAAGCTGCACTGTGCATGGCCTGTATGCAGGCCAAGCTGCACTGTGCATGGCCTGTATGCAGGCCAAGCTGCACTGTGCATGGCCTGTATGCAGGCCAAGCTGCACTGTGCGTGGCCTGTATGCAGGCCAAGCTGCACTGTGCATGGCCTGTATGCAGGCCAAGCTGCACTGTGCATGGCCTGTATGCAGGCCAAGCTGCACTGTGCATGGCCTGTATGCAGGCCAAGCTGCACTGTGCATGGCCTGTATGCAGGCCAAGCTGCACTGTGCATGGCCTGTATGCAGGCCAAGCTGCACTGTGCATGGCCTGTATGCAGGCCAAGCTGCACTGTGCATGCGGCCTGTACTGATGATGCAGGCCAAGCTGCACTGTGCATGGCCTGTATGCAGGCCAAGCTGCACTGTGCATGCGGCCTGTACTGATGATGCAGGCCAAGCTGCACTGTGCATGGCCTGTATGCAGGCCAAGCTGCACTGTGCATGGCCTGTATGCAGGCCAAGCTGCACTGTGCATGGCCTGTATGCAGGCCAAGCTGCACTGTGCATGGCCTGTATGCAGGCCAAGCTGCAGGCTGTGCATGGCCTGTATGCAGGCCAAGCTGCACTGTGCATGGCCTGTATGCAGGCCAAGCTGCACTGTGCATGGCCTGTATGCAGGCCAAGCTGCACTGTGCATGGCCTGTATGCAGGCCAAGCTGCACTGTGCATGGCCTGTATGCAGGCCAAGCTGCACTGTGCATGGCCTGTATGCAGGCCAAGCTGCACTGTGCATGGCCTGTATGCAGGCCAAGCTGCACTGTGCATGCGGCCTGTACTGATGATGCAGGCCAAGCTGCACTGTGCATGGCCTGTATGCAGGCCAAGCTGCACTGTGCATGGCCTGTATGCAGGCCAAGCTGCACTGTGCATGCGGCCTGTACTGATGATGCAGGCCAAGCTGCACTGTGCATGGCCTGTATGCAGGCCAAGCTGCACTGTGCATGGCCTGTATGCAGGCCAAGCTGCACTGTGCATGGCCTGTATGCAGGCCAAGCTGCACTGTGCATGGCCTGTATGCAGGCCAAGCTGCACTGTGCATGGCCTGTATGCAGGCCAAGCTGCACTGTGCATGGCCTGTATGCAGGCCAAGCTGCTATACAGGCCGGTGTCTAACCACTGTGTATACGATTTGTAAAGTGGGCATGTCGTGAAAACAAATGGTGCAGAAATGACGCCGACACTGCATTCTGAAGTGTGCAAGCTGGCTGCAGATTCCTTATTTCTGTGAGTTGACTAACCTCTCGATACTGTTGAGGTAATGTGTGCCATCATGACCTCCCATGGCATACAGGTATCGACCCACGGCGGCCAGACCCACACCACAGCGCTTCTTGGACATGCTGCATATGCTGGACCACTCGTCTTTCGGCCAATCGTACCTGCACACACGCACACACATATTCATACACACACGTACACACACGCACACACACATATATGCACACACAGACACACAGACACACACACACACACACACACACACACACACACACACACACACACACACCGCAGATCTGCCCATCGCGAAACCGATGATAGCGAACAGCTATGTTAGACATAGCAATTTGTGCTGGGAGTACACCATTCAACAGCTTGCAAGGCTGATGAATTGACTGCCACTGATTTTACACACACACACACACACACACACACACACACACACACACACACACACACACACACACACACACACACACACACATACACACACACACATACACACACATACACACACACACACACACACACACACACATACACACACACACACACACACACACACACACACACATCGGCAACGTGGAAAGAAAACGCTTGTTAAAAAAAAGATGGGAAATGACAGTTCGCATGAGCTATCGTCAGATTAACTTACCCAAAGCCATAGCCAGAAGCTTTTTTTGCGATGCGACACGCGATGCGACGTGATCTGCAACGGATGTGTGCGATGCGAACTCGCGAAATACCATTCACAGAAGAAGTCAGCGATGCGATAACGTCTTGCTGATTTGGGTACGTCACCATGATATTCGTGCGGTTTGGTACAACTTGTACAAATTTATAGGCAACTCTTGAACCTTTGTACAACTTTGCTGTAGAAATGGTCAAATCGTACGCCAAATCGCTTGTCGCATCGCAAAAGTTGAGCAAAGCTCAACTTCTGCGATGGCCCAGTTGCGGCAGTTGCGTGGGGTGCGAGATGGCTGCGATTTGGGGATTTCCCGGTTTCGCGACAGTCGCATCGCGAAGCTTCTGTGAATCCCGCTTAACATCTCATACTGTGGGTCACTAACCTCTCTGCTTCCGCCAGCGCCTCTCCCGCACACCACCCGCCCACCGAGTACAGCACAGCGTTGTGTCGCGGTTGACGAGGCTCGGTGCTTAAGACCACAACGCCGGCACCAGCGACGGCTGCTGCACCAGCGACTACCCCGGTACCCGTACTGGATGTCTGCAGGGCAGATACAGATCCAGCAGCGGCCGCTGTCGCCGCTGATGCAGCAGCAGCCGCCGCAGCCGTGGCAACAGCGGTGCGCGTCCTCGTCTCCGGCAGCAGAAGAAAGTTCTTAGCCTGGTCGACGAGATCGCGACAGCGCTCGCACTGGCGTACTTCCGGCTCCATGCCCAGCTGAACTAGACACTGCAGCCACAACGGCACACAGTAGGACAGTATGAGAGATAACAACAGAACACAGTATGAGTGACAACAACAGCACAAATTGTGTGCGCCACAACACAGACAGCATCGGCAAGCGTGATCACACTCGAGGAAACACAATGACAACAGAGCCGTTGAAGTGTTCACATCTTTGCGGCGTGTGTGCGTGACAACGACAGCAGGCACAGGCATTGGTGCACGTGATCACATAATATGATGACAGGGCCTGTGATGACAGGGCATGTGATGACAGGGCATGTGATGACAGGGCATGTGATGACAGGGCATGTGATGGCAGGGCATACGATGCCAGGTCATGTGATGACAGGGCATGCGATGACAGGGCATGCGATGACAGGGCATGTGATGACAGGGCATGCGATGACAGGGCATGTGATGACAGGGCATGTGATGACAGGGCATGCGATGGCAGGGCATGTAATGGCAGGGCATGCGATGCCAGGGCATGTGATGGCAGGGCATGCGATGCCAGGGCATGTGATGGCAGGGCATGCGATGCCAGGGCATGTGATGGCAGGGCATACGATGCCAGGGCATGTGATGACAGGGCATGCGATGGCAGGGCATGTGATGGCAGGGCATACGATGCCAGGTCATGTGATGACAGGGCATGCGATGCCAGGGCATGCGATGCCAGGGCATGTGATGACAGGGCATGCGATGCCAGGGCATGTGATGGCAGGGCATGCGATGCCAGGGCATGTGATGATAGGGCATGTGATGACAGGGCATGTGATGGCATGCCAGCAGGGCATACGATGCCAGGTCATGTGATGACACGGCATGCAACGACAGGGCATGTGATGGCAGGGCATGTGATGAACACTGAAACCAACATACCGTATTTCCGCAAATAAAAGGCCTTCCTCGTATACAACGCCTTCCTCGTACACAAGGCCGGGGCAGGGGGGATTGAAAAAATAAAAGACCGTTTCCGATTAGAAGACCGGGCCTACTAAATGAGTCTTTGTTCTTGTGTTAAAAATAGAAGACCGTGCTCAAACTGTGGGAAAAAATAGAAGACCGTGCTCAAACTGTGTAGAAGAAAATGGAAGAACGGGGGTAAAACTGTGTGGCGAGAAATAGAAGACCGGGGTCAAACTGGGTTGAAAGAATAAAAGACCCTCCTCGAATACAAGACCGTCCTCGATTATAAGGCCGGGTTAGGACGAGGTTGAAAAAATAGTAGGCCGGCCTACTATTTGTGGAAATACGGTAGCCAGATGCCCTCTAGAAGACCAGAAGCACCAGGCATGGTTTCTCAGTTTAATGAAATAGAATTCACCGAAGAAGTGACCCATGCAAATCATTTTCTTACAATAATATCCCGATCTCATTTTCCCCTTTCACTTCCTTTCTTTTCTGTCTGACATGCACACGCACGCACATAGACGCACACGCACACACACACGGGCGCGCACACTCACTCACCCACGCCACATTAAACCCAGATAACAGCTTACGGCTGGTGGCAGGAGTGCCAGGCGGACTTTGGCCAGTAACTCGCAGAGGTACGCTTGCCTCGTCTCCGCGTCCGCTCGCAGCCACAGGAAGATGTCCACAAGCAGGCTCTCTTCACTCACGGCGTTCACCTCATTGTTGGCCAGCAGGTCACGGTACAGTTGCCACGGCAACTCCATGAAGTCGCGGCGACAGTGCGACATCAGCGAGGCATAGTTCTCGCATGCGCACGCCTCCGCCTGGGTGCGCAGCAGTGCGCAGTCGTACGTGTGCGCAAAGCGCAGCACACCCAGGCAGTTGTGACTGTCCAGCTGGCCGGACAGGTAACTGCAGCACATGTCGACGACGGGCAAGATCTGCAGCTGACGGGCCGCCGGCAGCAGAAACTGGACGTTGTTGTTGCCAATGGTGATCTCACCCGAGTACAGATAAGCCAGCAGGGACTGGAGACAGTTGGCGGACACTCCGGGCAACTCCACGACGTCCTGACTTGCCTCGCGTAACTGCCCCATGAACATGGCGTTGAAGTACGGCGATCCGCAGCAGAGCACCACGCGGTGAGCCGCGAACGACTGTCCCCCGCCGGCCGCCACCAGGCGTACGTCGCACAGCTGGTGGCGTGCGCGGAAACCGTCCAGCGACGTCGCAAGCTCGTGCGAGTGCGCGTACCGCGTCTCCGATACGGCGCCGGGGCCAATCCACTCCGCCAGCGTTCCCGCCGCTTCGCCCTCGTCCTCGCCCTCGCTGCTGCGGTCGTGGCCGAGTGTAGAGCTGCTGTGACGTGTCAGAGCAGCCTGTGATGCACTATGTGTACTGGACGCACGCTCCACTGGCGCTGGCCAGTTCATTAGCTCTGGCCTATTCTGTTCCTGCTGCTGCGGAATGGGATGCTCACCAGAGATACTCCCTGAAGTGCTTGTGCCCGATACCTGGTCTTCCGTCGATTGCGCAGACATTGTTGGTCGCTCAGCGCTCCGGCCCGGACGGAGGGACCTGCGGTATTAGTGTCAACGGGTCTGCTCGCGAGGTGCAAGAGAGTTGCCGCCAGCATGTGTGTGTGTGTGTGTGTGTGTGTGTGTGTGTGTGTGTGTGTGTGTGTGTATGCGTGTGTGTATGCGTGTGTGTGTGTGTGTGTGTGTGTGTGTGTGTGTGTGTGTGTGTGTGTGCGTGTGTGTGTGTGTGTGTGTGTGTGTGTGTGTGTGTGTGTGTGTGTGTGTGTGTGTGTGTGTGTGTGTGTGTCGGTTCGTGTGTGAGCGGCAGGCTAGTGAGTGTGTTCCAAACTACCCAACGACTACATAGCGTTAGACGGGCTCAACCGCCACTGCACTGGCACGGTCACCAAGCTACGTACACAGCCACAGTGCGCTTTTGCGATTGATCGTGCTAGCGGTACTGGTTGATGTCAGTGAAACCCAACGCTAGAGCGCTAGTAGAGGTCGAGTCTCCAGACGGGAATCGCCGAGCCACCACCGGTCACGTGTCGGTTTGCACCTCTGCAACAAAGGCCACCACTGCCGCACTGGCTCTGCAGGCTACAGCACAAGTAAGTTTCAGTAATCTTGCCCGGCCGGCCGATTTGCCTGACATGACATGCCCAACCATGAAAGCGACTATCGCGCGTTTCAGTTTCTTTTATTTTTCCTTCTAACTTTTGGCATATCTCCTGCACAGCTCGCTTCGAAAGTTTACGAAACAGCCACTACACGGCTACACGCGTAATCGAGTCAGGTCAAGGCCAGCTGCAAGAAGCTGGCGGAACAGCGCTCGATCTACAAAATTTAATAATTGTAGGCGGCCATGCGCCAGTCTTTGACCAGCGACACACTACATGTATGTATTATGTGCACAGACAGTAGTAAGACTTAGTACTCGTAGTCGTAATTTTATTAGACGTTCGACGCTAGATCCAGTATTTTTTTAGGCCTGCGATATGTGCGTGCGTGAAATCAATATTTTTTCCAACTCGAAATTTTGTCTCCAATCCAGGCGCGCATACATGCCCGCGCCCGCCGATTGCCCGGCCCGCGCCCTGACATGATGGTAGTGCTCATTGACATTGGCCATAATATTAATAATGCAAATCAGGGACAAAAACGGGGTCTACCGTAGATCTACGAGTATGCAGCATGCATGGTTCTGAACGAGTACCGCGCAGGTGTTGACGCTGTGCGACATAATAATATTAGTCGAGTACGAGTACTATTTCGAGGACGATCGAGTGAAACTAAAACTAAAAAAATGAAGAACGTGTCTGCTCCGAACGTCGGAGCTCGCGCTTCCTGCCGACTGACTTGACACTTGACTAACTCACGACTGTGTCTGGAGCACACGAGAAGCCCGTCGAACCTTCCACTCGGCAAATCTGCAAGAGAGCAACACGCCCTGCTCAATGCACAGACAGTTTTGGGGAATTCGCCCCTCCTAAATGAAGGTGAGTGTCCAATCAGTGCCCAACTGAACTCCAATGCCCGCCCCATCGTGGAAACCGATACGTCATCGGAGAGATCCTCGGAGGCGAAGGTCGACAAGCGAACTAGGTGCTGATGCGAACCCATTCCATCACAGACGAATACGACCTCCCCCATGGCCCACTTGTACTTGTGTGCAAGCTGACTGGCCAGGCGCTAGGCGCCGCTGCAGCGCTGGCAGGCAGTCATGTACTACACTAGTACTGACGATGGAGTCCGGCATCGGTGGAGTAAACCATTGCCAACGATGCACGCAACTCCAAGCTCACCTGGCCACACTCTTCCTCTTCTTGCTTTCTGCTGCTTTCCAAGCGATGGCTTCCCAAGATGACTGGTGGTACTGCTACAGTAGTAACTGGGTGTATCAGCATCTAGGATGCGGTTGTTGAACAATGCCACCGGGCTACTGTCGCCGTGCAAGGAGGGACCGCAGATCTCTAGCAGTAATCCATGTCTCTGGCGATCGCTTAGGCCTAAACAAAAAATAGGCTTGTTTCCGGTCGGCAACCCCCCAAAAAACAGACTCGGTCGGCCGGAAAAAAAATTATTTTTGGGCAATTTTTTTGGTTCTTACAATCAATGATCCTGGGGCATATTACGCAGTAAAAGCAATGCAGATATACATACTTGATGTATAATTATGTACATGGTATAGAGGAATGTCAGTTTAACATCACAACAGAGACCTGCATGTCTCATAATTCTAGCGGCTATCCAGTATTCACAACTAATACTTGACACAAGTCAATGACAGACTGTGTGCTCCTGACAGCGTGAGTCCACCACCAGACGTACAAGACCGCGGATGCATGCAAGCTACAACTGTACAACAAGCGTGCTTGCACGGCGCAATACCTACAGTCATTATACAGCGCTAGCTTTACAGGCGCACACATGACATGTACTACATTACGCGGACCAAAAAAAGTTTCAGAATTTGGGAAAAAATGACCCGGTCGGACGACCGGAAACAAGGCTATTTTTTGTTTAGGCCTTACTAGTATTCAGTTGAATGCTTTTCATCACGTATGTATCCAGCACGTCGAGGACATCACTAATGCTGCCTTGCCATTTGTCTGCGAGGTCATCAACAATAGTGTTAGCGGTGATTTTTGTTTCCGGTCTCCGTGAGGGCTGAACCTTTCTGACATGTCTTCAAGGTCCAGTGTGGAGAGAAGCTTCTTTCGAGTTCTGACACGGATACATTCTGGTCTGTCCACCTGGCTTCCTATTGCAAGTCTAGCCTTTACAGCAAAGTGATCAGGGGATTGCCCTATTCAAAATATAAAAATTAATAATAGTAGTAGTACAGTGATCCCTCTATAATCCGGCACCATTTGTGCCACGAAAATCTGCTGGATTAGGGAGGGTGCTGGATTAACAAATCTGATTTACTGCTGCAATGTACATGAAGAGGACATTTTGGCTACTGAAAATTGTGCTGGTTTATCGAGGGTGCTGGATTATAAAGTGCCGGATTAGAGAGGGACGACTGTAGTAGTAGTAGTAGAATTTAATAAGTGAAACCTGTCTAAGACGACCGCTCAAGGGACCTTCAAAACCTGGTCTCTGTTACCAGGTGGTCTCCGTATCCAGGGTCATTTGACTGGAAATACATGTAGAATCCCTTGGTCCTGGTTGCAGTGGTCTTCTAGGACAGGTGGTCGCCTTGACAGGTTTTACTGTACTTGTCAAGTAATCCCTACAGTAATGGGATCCGGGATGACATTCACATTGACATCAGTGACATCAGTGACATCGCTTGTAATGCAGATCACATCCAAACAAGACGTGGACCAGAATCTGGTTGGCTCAGCCACTACATTACGAACCTTGTGGGCAGCACACGTGTACACATACAATGTACATGTATCTCTCTGTCTGAAGTGGGAAGGAAGTACTACATGTAGTATTTGGATATTATAACAGTCTACATTTAGATCTCCTAGAATACACATCGAGCTGTGCTTGATTTGGCCAGTCACATCATCTTGATAGACGACAAGCCTTTGGGCCATCCTAATAATTACTTCAAGTATTAATTTATTATTATTAGCAAATCAGAAGTACATGTAGCGACAAACTCGGACATTTGAAAATAATCACCTCTCCATACTGCGCTTTTGGCCCGCATCCACAACACCACTCCATAGCGAGGAAATTCGTTCTTGGGTAGATGAACTTCCTCGCTATGGTTGAATGGAGTGGTGTTGTGGATGTGGGCAAGAGCTCAGTGTGGAGAGGTGGTGTTGTGGATGTGGGCAAGAGCTCAGTGTGGAGAGGTGGTATTGTGGATGTGGGCAAGAGGTCAGTGTGGAGAGGTGGTGTTGTGGATGTGGACAAGAGCTCAGTGTGGAGAGGTGGTGTTGTGGATGTGGGCAAGAGGTCAGTGTGGAGAGGTGGTGTTGTGGACGTGGGCAAGAGCTCAGTGTGGAGAGGTGGTGTTGTGGATGTGGGCAAGAGCTCAGTGTGGAGAGGTGGTATTATTAGCAGCTACATGTACTTTTCTCTCTAGCTCTTCTCTTGTACCTTCTTGCTATTATTCACCTAAATGTGGTTCTTCGAATAAAACAAGTCCAACATGTACATGTAGTGAACTTTCTGGGTCGACATTCACCATCGCCACTGCGCTCTGTGGCTGACCACATACCTCTTTTTTTGTTTTTATTGTATTTCAAGGATCACCCAAAGGCTCTAGGCCTGTCAAGGTGATCTCCTACTCAGAAAAATCATTTTGGAGTCTTGTTGCCGTAGTGGGCAAGTGAGTGTATGTATGTGGTCAGCCACAGAGCGCAGTGGTGGTGGTGGACCTGGTGGTGAATGTCAACTAGGCATGGGCGGATAATGCTCGAAAGGGTGGCAGATTCTGCTCGAAAAGCAGTGAAATTGGCAGAACCATACAACCTTATGGCGGGCAATTCCTCAAATTCTGCTCCATTTCTTTATCCAAATACTAAACATGCATGAAACTTACCAGAAAAAGTACCGAATTCTGCCAATTTTTCTGCCGCCATTATCCACAAAGGCCTAATGTCAACGCAGAAACTTTCACCGGCCGAATGCTGCTTACCCTTTGTAGCTAGTACATTGTTCCCAGAATCCTACTCTTGACGACGCAGGTCGGTACATGTACATGTGCTGTATACACAAGCTATAGACAGGAACCACGTGATGCGTCCGGGTCTGCGGAACTCGAGTACCACGCCTCAAGCCCCTCAAGCTGGCTATCATGGGCTTTGGTGAATGAAAACCACCCTTCAGCTTCTCGAAAGGAAAGGGACCAAGGAACTACAAGTAAGTTACGCGAGACCACCGGCATTACAGTGGCCTATGTTTCTTCGACCTGGCAAGGGCGTTTCATTCAGTTTGGCATCGGGGGTTACTAACCAAGCTGCATGCTTATGGGGTCATCGGCCGCCTGCCGTCGTGGCTCATCTGCTATCTCAACAACAGGACTCAATCAGTAAAGCTTAGTCAAGTCCTCTCTGACTTTCTCTCTGTTTGCTCTGGTGTACCGCAAGGGTCCACCCTAGAACCGCTACTGTTCCTGGGCCGGCATTTGTCAACGACCTCCCTGTCCTCAACGCTGGCGTGTCTCTGTTGCACTTCCCTGTCCTCAACGCTGGCGTGTCTCTGTTGCACCTCCCTGTCCTCACCGCTGGCGTGTCTCTGTTGCAGACGACACTTGTAATAAGTTGTATGTTGTACAGCAGTCCCTCTAGCTCTGCTATCTGTTCCCCCGTCGTACATTGGACCTCCAAGCGGGCATCACGGATGTCACCTCGTGGATGACATCGTAGAAGCTAAAACCCAACATCGGGAAGACCAAGGTAAAGACCATTCCCCCAGTGTTTGCTACCCTCTCCCTCGGATCCCCTAGTATTCCCCTTGTGTTCCATTACAGCCATCTTGGTGTCCTTCTTGATGCCAATAGTATCTTTTCTGGAATCACCATGCTGCCCACGTATGCAAGAAGACTAGTCAGGCCATAGGTGTAATATACTCACACCGCGCCCACCTTCCTGAAAGCTGTCGTGCTCTTTTTTATAATGCATACCGTAATTCCGCGCATATAAGCCCATGGGCTTATATGTGAAACAATGCAGTTTGGGGATAAAATATCCAGTAAAACATGTTCGTTTTTTAGCCCATGGTATACCGTAAAGTACCGTTGACCCCCCCCCCCCCCCACGCCATGTCGCTTCCCAGCTGGTTTTTCAGCAGGGGGCGGGATCAAGGCTGTCAAGTGCAGCACGATGTACAACAACTTGGAGGATCAGACTCGATGAGCGGAAGAAGCTGGCAGAGAGAGTTGAAGCTGCCCGCAGAGGAAGCCACTAGTGCAATGAAGGTAATTACGGTCCGTCAGTGTTAACTATGAGTAGTATGTGTTACCTTTCTTTCTTTTTAATACTTACTGCACTTGCTCTTAATCCCCGTGCTGATCCCTTTTTCCCTCGTGCTGCTATGCAGCCTCCCGCTTCCCTTTTCCGGTGAGCACCCAGGACACCCGAAGTTTTTTGAATGTCTGTAGCTTGCGCTACAAAGTAGATGAAGTAACAGCACTCCTCCAGGCGTAGGACCTTGATATTTTTGGATTGGCCGAAACCTGGCTAGACAGCACTATTGGTGACGGAGAAGTAGCCATTCCTGGATACAACCTCACAAGGACAGACCGCGTGGGTAGACGAGGAGGAGGTACGTGTATATATTACAAAATCTTCTTTGCCAATCCGACCTTGTCCTAAACTGTCTTTGAATGGCCTAGAAGCTGTCTGGATATCGATCAAAGGCGGCCAGGGTCAACATGCAGTGGCCTGCGTCTACTGAGCTCCAGACGTGGGGATTGACTACTGGAACGACCTTGAAGAGTCACTGCAGCGGGCCCAAGCGCAAGCGCCACACATGACCATTATTGGCGATCTCAACGTCAACATGACAACTCACAGTAACCATCGTACACACCTGCAAGACCTCAGCAATATGTTTGGCATCTCGAATTTGGTGAAGTCCCCCACACGGCCGACTCCAAGTGGGAATCATGGTTCAGTGATCGACCTCGTACTAGCAGACCATAACTTTGTCTCGAGTTGCGTTGTCATGGAATGTTCGATTAGCGACCACCACGCGGTGATGGCGAACCTCCATATCGCCATACCCGCAACTACAGTGTAGTCCAGGTAGGAAACGCCAAAAGCGTCGCCACTTACGCAACATTGATATCGACCAGTTCTGGTGTGACCTCGCCGAAGCATTCAGCGCTAATCCTACATCCGCCCACATGGATGTTGACGACATGTGGACGGCTTTCTATGAAGGGTTCAAAACAGTTCTAGACATACATGCACCCATCATGCGCTCGCCAAGACGCCAGAGAGCTGCTGCGAGATTACCTTGGCTCGACAAGGATACGTACCAACTCACGCAAAAGAAAAACAGATTACACAAGCGCTGGCTAGGAGATAGAGGAAATGACATCCTACTCTCCCAGTATAAAACAGCCCGGTCTCAGGCATCCAACGCAATCTGCAGGAAAAGAAACGCTTTTTCACCAGACAATGTGAGCAGCACTCTCATGATCCAAGGAGAATGTGGTCAACCTTGAACGCGGTAACCGGCCGCTCCAAGGCAAGGCAGGACCCAGTGTGCGACGTTTCTGCGGTGAGCAGCTCCTTCAATAGTATTGTCACTGATCCAAGTCGTCCGGACACCCTACAGATACCCCATGGTCCCTGCACCTGCACCTCACTATCAGCTCTCACGCCAACGACCTGTCCCGCAGTACAGCGATTACTCGCCACAATCGATCCTGACAAGGCTACAGGCAGTGACGAGATCCCTGGCCGTCTGCTGCGAGCCTGCAGTGATATTGTTGCCCCGCACTTATGCGACCTCTTCAATGCCTCCTTGCATTCCGGTCGCCTACCGAAGCCGTTTAAACACGCCCTGGTAAAGCCGCTTTACAAAGCAGGGGACCCAACAGTCGCCACTAACTACAGACCCGTGTCATTATTACCAATTGTTGCGAAGCTGCTTGAAAAGGTAGTACATCGCCAAGGTTCCTCGCGGCAAACGACGTGCTGCCGACCACGCAATTTGCATACCGCACAAACCACTGCACTGAAGACGCTTTGGTACTCCTGACGGAGAACATTCTCCATGCAAATGACGCGCGACTAGCCAGTGGTGTGTGTTTGCTGGACATGTCGAAGGCTTTCGACAAAGTCAAGCATGACATTCTTGTACGTGATCTTTTCGAAGTTGGCCTTCACGGCACTGCACTCCAATGGTTTGCAGACTACCTCGAAGGACGCGCCCAACAAGTGCAAATCGCTGGATCCATTGTTGTCAGTGGCACATGCTCATGTGGCGTCCCGCAGGGTTCCGTTCTCGGACCCGTGCTTTTCAACATCTACACCAGGCATGTGCCCACCATTGCCAGTCCGTCCCTCTCAGTGCAGTTTGCTGACGATATTGCTCTCACTTTCAGCCACCCTGATTGCCATGAAGTATCGCGAGTTCTCACAACGTCTACAACCGAGATTGCTAACCACCTCCAGGAACGGAATCTAATCCTGAACACTAGCAAAAGCCATGTCCTGCGAATTTCCGGCCAAGACATTACTGTCAAATGCCGTGGAAACCCGCTACCAGCAGTTCCCCATGCGAAGTACCTGGGCGTCACGATAGACGAGCACGTTCGATTGACGAACACGTTAACAATGCTGTGAAGAAGGCCTCGCAGAAGGTGGGAGCACTCTGGAGAGCCCGCCGTTGCCTTACAAGAAAGTCCGGAGAGCAGTACGTGAAATCCGTTGTGATGCCAGATTTGCTCTACGGGTCCGTGGCGTTCTCTGGGTGCCTTCGACAAGACCAGCGGTCCCGCCTTCAGGTCCAGCAAAACCGTGCGGCACGCGCCGTATTCGGCCTGCCACCTCGCACAAGCGCCCAACCTCTGCTTGCTCATCTGCAGCTGTATGGCATCGAAGAGCTCCACAATCAAAAGACCCTTAATAATATGATCTGGCGTTGCTCGAATGGTCGAGCAAGCAATGCACTGCAAGCCCTTCTGGAGCGTCCCAGTACTCGAACAACGCGCGCGCAACGCAGCTTGGGCCTTCGAGTGCCCACATCTGCCTCCAAAGCCGGCCACGACCGCTCGACCGTGCAACCGCTCGCGGGTCCATTTTATGGAACACCCTGCCATCCGACGTGCGTGGTATTACCCAGTTCCACCAGTTAAAACAAGCCTGCCTCCCGTTCTGTCTTGCTAGCAGTAGCACCCACTGGCACTACTGAACACTACAGGAACCTTTGAACGTTCGCGGTACTCCACAGTACCAGCAAGAGTCCATAACCCTGGACTCTTGGTACCAGTCATGTGCTGTTTACCGCCTCTCCGGTGCCTCTCCGGTTGTATTCTAACGTTAACGTTATTCATTGACTGAGCGTTCTTTGCTTTGTACTACACCCTGCTATCATGTTAGGCTATTTCCTACAATATTTTACTGTTTCCATTCGCTTCCATGTAAATTGGGCGACACCGCCCGTTTGGTTCTGCGAATTCAAATAAAAATGTACCTACCTGTACCTACCTATGTGCTAAGTTGTGCACATCATCCTGGATTGGCACATCATCCTGGATTGGCACATCATCCTGGATCGGCACATCATCCTGGATTGGCACATCATCCTGGATCGGCACATCATCCTGGATTGGCACATCCGATGATCCTGGATTGGCACATCATCCTGGATTGGCACATTATTGTGTACAGCAGTGCAAGCGTCGGTTCAACATATTATTATTTCGTTGTACTGTATAGCTATTCACAACGCTGCCACCTCCAACATCTAGTCGCACGTCCGCGTGAGGGATAACAATACGAACTTAAAAGTTGCGACTTCGACTTCAGTTTGAGCAGGGAGTGGTGCTTTCTTGCAGGTTTGCCGAGTGGAAGGTGCGACGTGCTCCTCGTGTGCTCTGGATGGCAGTCGTGAGTCAGTCAAGTGTCAAGTTCGGCAAGAAGCGTGTGTTCCTAGTTGGAACAATCAACTTCATGACAATTACCGCCGAAGTCGCAACTTCTAAGTTCGTATTGTATACCACCTCCTCCACCCTTTCCTCCACCATACTGGCCAACCCTCCCGTTTTTCCCGGGAAAATCCCGGAAAATCAACACTCTTCCCGGGGTCCCGGGGATTTCAAGCAAACTCCCGGAAAAACCAAAGTTTTGTCTGATACAGGATTTTCCTGAGAACTCCATGGTTTCTCCCCGAATGTCCCGGTTTTTTGAACTTTTTTCAAAGGTATGTACCATGTGTACGGTGCTCACTCGCACTTCGAACTGTGCACAGCACTTTGAAGACCTGACCATGCAAGATCTGCACGGACAAAGTGACAGGCGGGCGCCGACTGATCAAACCAGGGAGTAGTACTACTCCCTGGATCAAACTGCACTACAGCCTAGTACAGTACAGGGTCGATCTGTGCTGTACGCACAGCTGCAGAGTCGAACGTTTTTTTGGCGGGAAAAGCTCTTTTTCACTTGTTTTTGTGCCATCCAGGGATTTTGAGAGAAATCCAGGGATTCTGCATGTCTTGTCAAGGGATTGAGATTGTGGTGGTTGGTCAGTATGCTCCACATCTGTTCCGGCGAACGAGTATTGCGGACTTCTGTCGGGCCCGCGGGATCAGGGATGGTATTTCGCGAGTACACACTGGTCTAGTTGCCAGGCCACCAGGCCCACCACCCAGGGGTACCGGGTACGTTGGATAGAGCCGTCTACTCTAGACACAGCTCAGGTGAAGCGCCATAAACGGCGAGGGTGAGGTGGTAAGTCCTTCGACCAATGCCCGTCGGGGCCGATATGGCGATAAGGAGGCGAACCTCGTCTCTATAGAGTACAGCGCGGTATTGTTACCCTCACGATTTGTTAGAGTACGAGTAGAGAGGGTAGACCATGCATGGTAGACTACGCTATACGACTCGCTCCTTGCTCCCCGCGCGCGGGTCTCGAACTCGGGACCCTGTGATTCGCAGGCAAGTCCACAACCACTCGGCCAAAAGCGCTGGTACGGCACAACAGCCAGGAATCCGGGGTCCCACTTTCTGGCTCAGAGTTTTGAACGTCACGATGGGCACTACTACAAGGGTTGTTCCTCTAGCTCTCGGCTTCTGGCTGGCCGCAGTGTGTGTATTGGTGACGAGTTCTTTGGCTTTTGCCCATGATACCGGAACTCTGGACCTTACTGATCCAATCTGGTTGACCAAGAAAGCCGAGGAGGCCCATCAAGAAGATGGGCAGACCCCAGCTGGTAACCGGCATGATGGCCAGCAGCGGGTCGATGCCGCGCCGCGGGTACCCAGACCTGACCTGCCCAAGGTGCGCCGGCGTAGGGATCATGGCAGCAGACATCGCAGACGGTCAGTGTCACCCACAGCTAGCCAGGAGGCTGGCCGTTACTACAAATCAGCTGTAAGCTACACGCATGAGAGTATGCTACCAGACCTGAACAATGCTTCTCACGGCATCCTGCACCAAGGAGACAGCACACGGACGGGAGCACATATACACGTGCAGCTGCCATTCAACTTTTCCTTCTTTGGACATTTTCATGATCATGTGTTTGTATCTACTTATGGCTTCATCTTTGCACACCCACTCCCGAGTGACTGCGCGCCGTACGCCTGCAGACTGGTCCACATGGTGGAGACAAGTTACATTGCGCCGCTCATAGGCGTCTGGGCCGGCCTGGCCAATAACAACAGCCAGCTAGTGCAGTACACGGCAGAGGACAAGACATTTGTACACTTTGTGTGGTCTGTGCGCCTCCTGAGTGGTCTGTGCCACACGGATGTCCGTGGAGTCAGAACGTGTGGTACACGCCAGGGCACGGAAACACAATTCTCAGCAACTCTCTACAGCGACGGCGCCATTGAGTTCCACTACGACAAACTGGGTGCGAGGTCTGCTTACGACAAATTCAATTTCCACAGTGCCAGCTATGGTGGCACGATTGGCCTGCGTGACTCCAGTATCCACGATCATGCAGCCGGTGTTTACGATCACCGCTATGTGCGTTATGCCGACGCTAACATCTCAACCGTGTTCAACGGCAGTGTTCGCCCGAAGAGCATCACATTTACGCCGCTAACAACGCCCGTGTGCTTTACGGCATTGGACGAAACGGAGTGCAAAGCACGCTCGCCGTCGCTTGCTTGTTTCTGGTGCCCGTTGCCACCCGGGTACAATCTAAAGACTCGGCCATTTTGCACCGACGGGGGACATGATCGCAACTACTTGCACTACCGGGCGACTGGCTGCTCAAACACAACGGACGGCGCAGTGCTGAGCTTTGCCAATGACACAGTACTGAGGCACACATACTACACGGCAAGCATGTCCACTGCTGGGCTCCGCCTTCCTGATCTGCGCAATGCCAGCCTTGTCCGAAAGCGCCTGTCGTCGGCCCTTCGTTACTTCGCAACTTCCGTGTCGCTGCCATTCGACTTTCCCTACTACGGACACCGGGTCCGCCACATTACCGTTATGTCACTCGGCTTCATACACATGCACATGTGGCGCTGCCATACGTGCTATGTGAGCGATCACTTCCAAGCCAGCCATGTCTCGCCAATGTACCACCCCTGGTTCTTTGTGAAGGACCCGGTTGGCGTGGATCATGGCGGCATCGACATCTTTCAGGACAAGAACAAAAGATTTGTGCACGTTGTCTGGACAAATGCCGTCCGAGAGATGTTCGCCATCTACTGCAATTATCTGAACTGTTTATTTTGCGCCTGCCCAGATTTCAACTCGCCAAGGGTAACTTTCTCAGCGACCCTTTTTAGTGATGGCCGCATTATATACAACTATCAGAAGCTGACAGATCGCAGTACGTTCCCCCTCAGCTCTAACTTCAGAATCGGCCTTGGAGAGTCGATTGTGGCAGAACCGATACACGACCCGGAGGATCCCTGGCACTTTGTACACTACTCGCCAGTGAGTATCTCTGATCGTACTGCCTTTAGCGGCCAAGCCAAGGTGAAGAGCATCGTGTTCACGCCTGTCGCCAACGCCACTTGCAACTCGGCCGCGACCGTTGCCGAATGCTCGGCAACGCCGCCCGCTCTCGGCTGCTTGTGGTGTCGCGTGACGCCATCGCACACGTTTCAGCTGCGACGCACGTCATTCTGCACGGACGGCTACGGGAACGGAAGCTCCATTACTGTCCGCCACACCAAGTGCACTTCAGTACACCCCGCAGCAGCAGCACCGCCGACAGCAGCCTCCAGCCATGCAAGCACCGCTACTGTGCGTGCGCATACGAGCAAGCGTGATCACGCCCCAACAACTCTCCATCACCAGCAGCCTACTGGTGCACCGGTGACGCCATCAGGAGGCAAAGGCAAAACGCAGCCTCCTCCGCCGCCGCCGCCCCGTCCCAGTAGCCGGCCTCCGTCGCATCCTACAATGCCGCCGGGAAGCGGAGACAAAACACAACGTCCGCTGCCTCATCCCCGCGGCCAGCATCCAACACATCCTATCGCTCCCACTGCCCATCCTGGAAACGTTGCCCATAGCGACTCCCCTGGTGTTCCGACGGGCCGCCATCCTGGAATACATACTACTGTCACTAGTAGTAACAGTGTTGCCCCTAGCAACGGCGCCATCGGAGGAAGCAAGAACCAACAAGACGGTGCGCCGCCGCAGGCGACCAGCAGCTCTGCCGTGGGTGTTGGCGTTGGCGTCACTGCGGCGTTGCTGTTCGTAATGGTATCCGTGGCTCTGTTGGTGCGGCGGTATAGGCTCACCAACGGAAGTGGCGGCTTTTCCAGGTTCTAACGAGTAGCGAGCAATAATTTGTGCAGAAGAAACCCGCTTGGCTATGCTTGCACGTATTGGCTGGTCCAGGACTACAGTGCAGTGTCAGACCCAGGCGAATGTAGTGCAGCTGCCAGGACTAGCTCTCCGTGTGTGTATGTGTGTGTGTGTGTGTGCGTGTGTACACGTGTGCGCGCATCCTCCTTTCTTTCTACTCTTCAGCGTATTCTTAGTAACGTTGTGTTGGGATTAGCTGCTGGCCATTGCACAGCGTTATTAATATTATTGTCATCTTCGGCGAGATGTGATAAGATTTCCTCTGAGAGTGACAGCTTCACTGCACGAAGCTACACCCCCCCCCCCCCCCTCCTTGTGTAGAATTTCCATCGAAATTGGAATTAAAACCTCTCTTTGAATTTCTTCACGTGCTGCATTCTACTGACAGCCTCGCGTATTCTTTCTCTCTTCTAGATAATATTATGTGGTCGAGAAGGTGCTGGTGCATTAGGACAGTTTGTACATCTATATTTATGAATTTATCTACTTTGGAATTATCTATTTTCCTTTTCCACTAGTTTATGAATACATTTATTTACTTCTTCGGAATTATCTATTTTCCTTTTCTACCCACTGTGAACTGCCTCTTCTAAGGGCAACAGAATAACACAATGGTGTACAATTTTCTCGTGTATGATTGTTCTCTCGACTTCTGTCCAATGACGCACAGCCGCACAGTTGCAACCAGGGAGCTGGAGCTCCCACAACCACACCCAGACTACGTGTACAGTAAAAGCAAGAGGATATAAGTCCCCAGCGGGATTACCGTATAATTATATTCTTGGTAAAACCTGTCAAGGCGACCCCCCCCCCCTGTCCTAACGCTAGAAGACCAGTGCAACCAGGACCAAGGGATGCTATTTCCAGTCAAACGACCCCGGATAAGGAGACCACGTTTTGAAGGTCCCTTGAACGGTCGTCTTAGACACGTTTCACTGTACTTGTCGGCCTCCTTCTGTAGTTTCAAATCTTTATTCTCACGATAGCCAGTGGCTAATAGGGTACAGTGTAGTTGACTGGGGTGGCTGGGGTGGTGTATGGCTGGGGTGGCTGGGGTGCTACAACTTTAGGAGTAAATTAAATTATTTGACCGCATGTTCGAGTTTATCGGCAAGGGCGAAAATCTGGAGATGTATATTTACGCTTGCAGTGGAGAAGACCTTGGTAGCTCAAGGAGGAGATCAAGACATAATCAATTGGCTGTAGTGGAGCCTCTGCATATTGAAGAAGGTAGAGATGAAGTTTGAAACTGTTTTCGGTGAATCTCTGGAGTCCGCCAGGCTAGTAAAACATCGTTGAAACGTTTAAAAGAGCACACGGAGCAAGCAGGCCTTGCAGGGATAGCAGGCCTTGCAGGGATAGCAGGCCTTGCAGGGATAGCAGGCCTTGCAGGGATAGCAGGCCTTGCAGGGATAGCAGGCCTTGCAGGGATAGCAGGCCTTGCAGGGATAGCAGGCCTTGCAGGGATAGCAGGCCTTGCAGGGATAGCAGGCCTTGCAGGGATAGCAGGCCTTGCAGGGATAGCAGGCCTTGCAGGGATAGCAGGCCTTGCAGGGATAGCAGGCCTTGCAGGGATAGCAGGCCTTGCAGGGATAGCAGGCCTTGCAGGGATAGCAGGCCTTGCAGGGATAGCAGGCCTTGCAGGGATAGCAGGCCTTGCAGGGATAGCAGGCCTTGCAGGGATAGCAGGCCTTGCAGGGATAGCAGGCCTTGCAGGGATATTGTGCGGCCTTTAAAAGTAGTGCAGTATGCTAGCCGCGGCTATGTCAGGATGAAATGAGGTATAGTGGTGGGGTGGGTGGGTGTCTGCAACAGCATACCATGATATGGCCCGCGCATACGCTCGTGCAATACAGGACACAGTCTACTAGCGATAAGTCACGCACTCACGACAAGCTGCACACTCGCAACAAGTCGCTCACATATCGCAAACAGACGCCATGCGCATACAGATATGCATACAGTCTCTGTGTAAATACTGGTGCAAGGGATCGCCAAGTACAACTTGGCCAGTGCCAAGTAGGTAAGTTGCAAAGAGGTCATGATGTCATTGTTGCTGCATAGAACTCCGGCAGAATGATGTCATAGTTGCTGCATACTACTCTGGTAGGATGATGTCATAGTTGCTGCATACAACTCCGGTACCATAATGTCATAGTTGCTGCATAGAAGTTGATAGAAGTTCATAGAACTCTGGCAGAATGATGTCATAGTTGCATCATACCGTAGAACTGTGGCAGAATGATGTCATAGTTGCTGCATACCATAGAACTCTGGCAGCATGATGTCATAATGAGAGAAGGCAGCCAGCGCGACCGGTCGACCCGACAACTTGCCGTTTCGAGAGATACTCTGGTATGCGGCCGTCTACGCAAGGCACATCGCTCCTTCTGCTGGAGGATAGCTGTGAATGTCAGCACTATGAACAGTGATCACTGTACGGCATCATCACTATACGCCATCATCACTGTACGCCATCATCACTGTACGCCATCATCACTGTACGCCATCATCACTGTACGCCATCATCACTGTACGGCATCATCACTGTACGCCATCATCACTGTACGCCATCATCACTGTACGCCATCATCACTGTACGCCATCATCACTGTACGGCATCATCACTGTACGCCATCATCACTGTACGCCATCATCACTGTACGCCATCATCACTGTACGCCATCATCACTGTACGCCATCATCACTATACGGCATCATCACTGTACGCCATCATCACTGTACGGCATCATCACTGTACGGCGTCATCACTGTACGCCATCATCACTGTACGACATCATCACTGTACGCCATCATCACTGTACGGCATCATCACTGTACGGCGTCATCACTGTACGACATCATTACTGTACGACATCATCACTATACGGCATCATCACTGTACGCCATCATCACTGTACGCCATCATCACTGTACGCCATCATCACTGTACGGCATCATCACTGTACGCCATCATCACTGTACGCCATCATCACTGTACGGCATCATCACTGTACGGCGTCATCACTGTACGCCATCATCACTGTACGACATCATCACTGTACGCCATCATCACTGTACGGCATCATCACTGTACGGCGTCATCACTGTACGGCATCATCACTGTACGGCATCATCACTGTACGACATCATTACTGTACGACATCATTACTGTACGGCATCATCACTGTACGACATCATCACTGTACGACATCATCACTGTACGACATCATCACTGTACGACATCATCACTGTACGCCATCATTACTGTACGGCATCATCACTATACAGCATCATCACTGAACGCAAGTGTAAGCTGTGCATTACTGTGTCCGTAACAGATATGGTCGCACTCCCACACCAGTATGCAGCCATGCTGTCAACCAGCATGTCACACACGTGTATACCGACGCGACGGACAAGGCACTGAAGAAGGTTCGTGTTGAACAGTCAACAGCGACGACGACGAGAGCGGCAATGGCACCCAGCGGTAATGGGCGAATGCGCTGCAGCTAGGAGACGGCCGTGCAAACATGGGTAACTTGAGGATTAGCGGACACACATACACACCTGTGTACACACACACACACACACACACACACACACACATGCACACACATGCACACACATGTCCAGATAGAGTGTACGCAGAAGGGCAGCATCCCTGAGCCCACAGCAAGGAACACCACTGTCACACAATGGTAAGAAAGAGATATGCCGGAGGGATGGTGTGGTGCAACAAGCACCAACACACTGTATGTGTGTGTGTGTGTGCATGCAAACATACACACGTCGCGGACGGCAAACCAAGCCGCTGCTAGCAGGGTTGGCACGCATGCCAGTCGCTGTATGATCACGTTTGGTCGGTCCACGTGTGCTCCGCGTCCTCATTACCATCATCTAACTCCTCATCAGGCCCGCACTGTCAACAAGTACAAACATACACACGCATACGCACGTACACACACGTACACACGCGTACACACACACATACACACTCAAAAGAGTCATGTACACACACGCGCACACACATACACACACGTGTACACACATATGTACATGTACATCACGGAAGGTGGTCAACACGAGGCACACAGCAGGCACGTTGGGACCACTGAAGCATATGCCCGGACCTCGAAGTTACAGGCTCCTCAATCTACCCCTTTGGGTCAGTTTTCGTGGAAATATTATCACCATACAGGCCAACCCTCCCGGTTTTCCAGGGAAAATCCTGGGAAATCAACAATACTCCCGGGATCCCGGAGATTTCAAGCAAACTCCCGGAAAAGCCACATTTTTTGTCTGATCCAGGTTGCTCCTGAAAACTCCAATGTCCCGGTTTTTTCAAACATGTGTACGGTGTGCACTCGCACTTCGAACTGTGCACAGCACTTTGAGCCTACAGTCCATTTCAAAACTATAGACGCGTACCTAGGCAAAAACCGTTATGCCAGCATCTATACCACATAAAATCTGTGATCACTTTGTGCATAATTTTTTCCAAATTGGGCGTCTGTTATCCAATCGTTTAGAAACTATATGAGAGCAATTGTGGAGCGGACCTGAGAAATATTCCGAAAACTATTCTCAAAAAGTTCCAGCCAAATTTGAAATAATTTCAAAAACACTGCGCGTCTATAGTTTTGAAATGGACTGTAGATCTGGACAAAATCGGGTTTCGAGCCTAGATCTGGACAAAATCGGGTTTTTGAGCCTAGATCTGGACAAGATCGGGTTTTGAGCCTAGATCTGGACAAAATCGGGGTTTGAGCCTAGATCTGGACAAAATCGGGGTTTTGAGCCTAGATCTGGACAAAGTCGGGTTTTGAGCCTAGATCTGGCTAAGATGGGGTTTTGAGGCTATATCTGGCCAAATTTGGGTTTTGAGTCTAGATCTGGACAAAGTCGGGTTTCGAGGTCCTTTGGTCCAACTAATTCCCAATGCACTACTGCAGTGGTGGAAGATATCCGGCAAGATCTGCGCCCTAAACACAACACCTGCTTCAAGTACAGTAAAACCTGGGGTAAGCGACCTCTGATTTTAGCGACCACCTGCTCTTAACCCTTTGGAACTGCACTGATCACACCACGCCAAGACATAGCTGCAATTGCAACTATACTTGTTCCAATTTCCATCATAACGCTGCTTCTACTTCACCGATTTTGACGATCTTGGGCTCGTTGGAAAGCTCTTGGAACGAGGATAACAGCGAGCCCAAACTCATTCAGGAGAGCGATTGCTGTCTGCTACTGAATGCCAGGAACGCCAGCTGAATACCAAATCTAAAACGGGAATAGTCCTTGTCTCGCCATTTCACTCGTGCTAGCTCAAAATCATTCAAAAATTTTCTAACAGACTCACAAAAGCCGTGACAAAAAGCGCTGGGAGTGATGTCACACGCTGCGTGGGCAGGAAGAGGGAAAATCCCACTTTTGAACGAAATTTGCACTTCGCTGACGCATGAGAAATCGAGCGAACGTTCGAGCACTTGCCGCTCTGTCGTACTAGCTCGTATTGACCCCGGAGTTTTTCGAGCCGACAGCTTAGATTCTCTGCTACCTCGTAGGTATTTCGATTGTTGAATTCAGTTGAGATTTGACTGAGTTATGACTCGTTGAGTGCACTGGCACACATAACATTGGCATCGTTCGAATTCGAACGATGAGCTCCAAAGGGTTAAAGGGGAAGTATACCCTAAAATCAAATTTTCACCAGTTGTAGTCTTCTGGGTGCTGAGTCGAATGGTCTTGGTCCGAGGAAGCTGAGACGCTCCCTTCCTCCTTTATTCCCAATCGAACTCGCGCACTTCCACCGAAACTGGGTGACTGCGCCCTACTAGATGGGGATTTGCATGCAAAATGTCACTAAAAGCGCCATTTCGTTCTTATAAAAGCACAGATGACCGCGATTGCCCCATATGTTGTGTAGTCTTTTGGACGCTGAGTCGACTGGTTTTGGTCCGAAAAGGCTGCGATGCAGCGTTCCTCCTTTATTCCCAATCGAACATGGTTGAAAAAGCGGTCACGTGCTCCTGGGTGCCCAAATCACCTGGTCACCACGCCAGCAGGCGACAACTTTCACACTAAGGTTCAACTCGAGTTCAACTCGAGTGACAGGACTGCACCCAAAAAAGGTCAAACAGGCTAGTAAGTTGTACCCTGCAGGCACGGTGACCAGGTGACTGGTGTACGCAGGAGCACGTGTTTTTATAAGAACGAAATGGCGCTTTTAGTGACATTTTGCATACAAATCCCCATCTAGTAGGGCGCAGTCACCCAGTTTCGGTGGAAGTGCGCGAGTTCGATTGGGATTCAAATAGGAAGGGAGCGTCTCAGCTTCCTCGGACCAAGACCATTCGACTCAGTACCCCGAAGACTACAACTGGTGAAAATTTGATTTTAGGGTATACTTCCCCTTTAACGACCGTTTTTCCATGCACGGACAGCTCTACACTGAACCTGTTGGACCTGGTTCTAAAGACCACCTGGCTTTAACGACCGCTTTTGCTTGCACCGCGGGGTGGTCACTTAAACCAGGTTTACTGTACATGCACATGTACATACCAAGTACTCGACAAAGCACACGTTGCCGTCCTCGTTCTTGATCATGTACTGCAGCGAGAGAAAGCCGCGTGTGTCCACGCGTAACGACACCTTGCTGGAGATGTGCAGAGCACGTGTGGACGGCTTGATCAGAGCAACCTTGTACCGATTGAGCTGTGCGTACAGACAGACAGACAGACAGACGGACACGCACATACATAACACTTTTGTCATTATCATCATCATCATGGCCGTCCAAAGATAGTTGTTGGTGTGTGTGTGTGTGTGGGCGCGCATGTGTGTGTGTGTGGGCGCGCATGTGTGTGTGTGTGTGTGTGTGTGTGTGTGTGTGTGTGTGTGTGTGTGTGTGTGTGTGTGTGGCGCTAGTCTTGATCTGTCCCATTCAGATCTTGTCCGCTATCGTTGCTATATTGAGAGAAAATCTGTGAGTGCACATCCAGTGCATTTGCAGATTTGCGTGCTTCTCTTGCGACGGGCGTATACACGGTATGGTGTGTGTGTGTATGTGTGTGTGTGTGGTGTGTGTTTGTGTGTGCATGTGTGTGTGATTCGGCCACCCACACTGATAGCACGTATTACCTTCACTGGGGCAGGGATAAATGGCAGTTGGATCCCGGGACGGATACCCTGATGCCGTCAATCCTTTTTCTGCACCTTGTCCTCACCTACTTACTGGGGTGTGGTGATCCCATAAGTGGGATAATTTCCAAGTCCACCCAGAATTTGGGGGTTTCAGAGGGTGTCGGCCGTTGGGCGGTTCAATAGCCAATTGAGTCATCTTTCCAGGATTCCTTTTGAATCTGTCTCCCCTCTCCCGGGGAGACCCACGTGACCAGTTTTGGCAGTGAGCAAGTACAAGTACAAGTACAAACGTGTGTGTATGTGTGTATGTAAGAAAGAGTTCAGACAGATAGACACCCATTCTCTCATCACACCCACACCTGCCCGCACACACGGAGACAGACTAAAAGGGACATTAACAGCCTGAGTCTTACTTGAGTCTGGCGGCACTCAAAGCAATCGACCATGTCGGAATCTTTCGGATAGTCTGCATGTGAGGAGCCAATATAACCAAACGTGGACAGGCGAAGGTAAGGCGCATCCGGAGACATCAGAACCTCCAGGCTTTCATTGCTCATATCCAATTCCGAGAAGGCCTCGCGAAGACATTCCGACTGCCATTGTCGTAGTATGTAGCAGCAACAGAAAAGGCACAGAGGAAGCAACAAACAACATGGGAATGTTACAATGCCGTCCATGGCCGCAACTTCACAAAACGCCATGGGCTACGAAGAAGTGTACACTTGTACCTCGTTTATCCGGGCGGTCCGGGACCGGGCACCGCCCGTAACTTTGAAATGTCCGCAAATCAGAATCACATACATTTTGATGGTGAAAGGCTATGACGTCGCTATTTCCACGAAAAGTAACAACATTTTTTTGTTTACAAAAGAGTAGTAATATTTCCACTAAAATTTGCCCAAAGGCATGCCCGGTAGACCGAAGTGCCGGTAACTTCGGGGTACGGATAGTGACTGAGGCATGAGTGTACCAGGCAGTCTGCAAGTCTTCACAGCAAACTGTGAAGTGTTTGCGTGAATCAGTTCAGTAGAGCAGGTCAGTGCTGGCTGCTCAACTACAATCTCAGATATATATATATATATATTTCGCTCCTGCTCTTGTAGCAGTTGAGCACTCTTGCGTGGGGTAGTGCCTTTGCTGTTTGCGTTATGCAGAGCTCACTGACTTGTCAGTTTGAGCACTCTGGCAAGGTACGTTCGGGCCTGATTGGAAATTTTTATTTTCATTGCTATCAGGTTCGGCCTCATTTTCTCTGTGCTGCGCTGATGAGTTCAAAAAGAACGAAACAGCATGCTGTCCGCAGATTGAGTATATATATATATATATATATACTCAATCTGCGAATACATGTACTGGGTAAATAGCGTCCTGGACTAGTACCGTGACCAGCCCTATGTTAGCAGGTATGGGACTGCACAGCCCGGTGTTTGCAGGTCTGGGACTGCACAGCCCGGTGTTTGCAGGTCTGGGACTGCACAGTCCAGTGTTTGCAGGTCTGGGACTGCACAGCCCGGTGTTTGCAGGTCTGGGACTGCACAGTGCCCTGTACCAGTGCACAGCCCGGTGTTTGCAGGTCTGGGGCTGTATGGTGCCAAGCGCTAGCTGGCTCGCACGATCAGATTTCCCTGAGTATCACAGTGCAATGCATCACAGGTTTGGCATACAGTAAAACCAGTGTTTGCCGGACCAAGCGGAATCCAGACTGGACAAATTTTCATGCACCAACGTGCTATGGTCCAGTGTGGATCGATTGTGCTTTCTTGGATCAAGCGGAATTCTGTCATATCAACACCGTCTCCGCTGCACCAAAGGTGTTCGTTTTCTTCTTCTACAAAATCCACGCATCTCCAGACACTGAAGTGCATAAGGGAGTGTGGTGGTTAGGTGCATTAAGCTCAGCCGCTCAGAGGTCTCAGTTAGGGCAGGTCTTACTGTACTTCCAGGCACCTACATGAAGGATAATCTTGTTGACGACGTTGGCGCTCGTGAAGTTGAAGTCGAGTGTGTCATCCGGCTCAAACGTCCGTATTCTGCAGTCCGTCAACACACCACCTTCCTCCAACCTGTTGTGTTGTAATGCATACACACATACACACACACACACATGCATACATACACACACATATACACACACACACTCCAGCACACACACTCCAGCACACTCCAGCACACACACATATACACACATATACACACACACACTCCAGCACACTCCAGCACACACACACATATACACACATATACACACACACGCATGCATACACACACACATATACACACATGCACACATGCATACACACACATGCATACACGCACATATACACACATGCATACACACACATACACACATGCATACACACACACATACTTGTACTTGTTGCTCACTGCCAAAACTGGTCACGTGGGTCTCCCCGGGAGAGGGGAGAGAGACTCAAAAGGGAATCTTGGAAAGATGACTCAATTGGCTATTGAACCGCCCAACGGCCGACACCCCCAGAAATCCCCAAAACTCTGGGTGGACTTGAAAATGATCCCACTTATGGGCTCACCACACCTCAGTAAGTGGGTGAGGACAAGGTGCAGAAAAAGGATTGACGGCATCAAGGTATCCGTCCCGGGATCCAGCTGCAGTTACCCCTGCCCCCAGTGAAGGTAATACTTGCTACTAGTGTGGGTGGCTAATCAGAGTGGATCTGATATAAGCTTCACTAGCACCATTGATTACACAAGAGTTAATCTAGCCAGAAGCAGTCCATGGTTAATAGATATATATTGTATACTTCAAATAGAAAGTATATGAACCCGGGAACCAACAAAGGTGGCAGGTACAACATTACACCTTCAAGCAGCCGAGCCTGTTGGCAACAGACCCAACACAATCTGGCATAAGTGTACCCATCAACCGAACTAGCTGGCACATACACACATGCATACACACACACACACACATGCACACATGCATACACACACATGCATACACACACATGCACACATGCATACACACACATGCACACATGCATACACACACATGCACACATGCATACACACACATGCACACATGCACACATGCATACACACACACACACACACACACACACACACACACACACACACACACACACACACACTACTACTACTACTACTATGTACAGCTACCCTATCGGGCCACGCCGCTCCCAGAAACGGGAGACAACGACAAGAAGAGAGAAGAGAAGAGAGAGAAATCGCAAAGTCAACAATATTTGGCATGGCGTTGCAAGTCCTGTGGCCTTGAGAACCGTCTTTCGCAATGCTCGCATTCATGACGGCAGTTGTTCCTGGCTGCACGTGACATCCGTTTCGCACGGTCACAGTGATGACGGCTCAAACCAGAACGAGAGCGGAAAGAGCGGAGACAAACATCACATCGAAAAGAGTCAGATTCATGGCGAATAGATATAGTGGGGACATCCGTGGACACAGGACAGCGATGCACAGCCAGTCCTCCAGCGCTCCTCAACCACCGCATGCACTTCATACATTGCCTGGCACCCTTCTGTTGTGACACAGGCAACTTCCGCTGTGCAATGCACTTGTGTCGGGCCATGTCGTTACGGCGGCGGAAGTCTCTGGCACACAGCAAGCAGCGCAAAGGTGGCGAATCATCTGTGTGCTGTGGTGGCTCAGCAAGGAACATCCTCCAGTTCTGCCGGTCTTGGGCATTCTGAAACCAGGAATCCACGCCAGCTGCCTTCATGTCTCTCTGGACAACGTCTTTCCAGCGCCGCCGGGGACCACAAGGAGGGCGACGACCACTCAACCTTCCAAACAAAATCTGGACGGGAGCACGGTCTGCAGGCATGCGCGCGACGTGCCCGAGCCATTCCAACCGCCGACGCCGAACAAGGTCTGACACCGGTGTAGTGTCACCCCAGCGCGCACGGAGCGTTGTCGATGAGATTTTCTCCTCCCATTGCTGACGCCGAGATACACATAAGATGGAGCGAATGCACCGGTGGTGAAAGTTGTCCAGCAGATCCAAGTCGTGCCGAAGCGGAGCCCATGACTCAGCACCGTAGAGTAAAACCGACAGAACACAGGCTGTGTACAAATGACGCTTTGTTGCCACCGTCAAGCTGGTATCCCGGAACACTGGTAGGAGGCAGCCAAACGCCTTTGCCGCATTGGCAATCCGTCGCTGGATGTCAGGTGAGGATCGGGTGTCTGGCGTGATGAGGGAGCCCAAGTACACAAACGATTCAACATACGAAATGCTGTCGCCACCCATGTCCATCGGCATCCTGTCCTCCGGGGAATTACCAACACCAACTACCATGAATTGTGTTTTCGACGAACTGACGGACAAACCAAACGAGGATGCAACACGATGAAAAGTCTGAAGCGACTGCTCAGCCTCAGCCCGACTCATTGACAACAAAACGGCATCATCTGCAAATTCAAAGTCGTGGAGTTGCACTTGAAGGGTACCCTTAGCACGGGAGTAAAGCTGACCATTGATGTTGTAGGACAGTGATATACCAGAATCAGGGCTGGCCTGACGCATCGCATCTCTCCAGCACATCATAACAACACCAAAGAAGAGATTGAACAAAACCGGAGCCATGGTGCATCCCTGGCGCAAACCATTTTCAACAGGAAACGAACCACTGACTTCAGCACCAACACGCACCTCTGCTTCCATGCCGCAATGGAACTGCAGGATTAGCTCTGTGAGTTCCTCAGGTACGCCCAGCTTGAGAAGGCATGCAGCGAGAGCAGGGCGCGGCACGGAATCATACGCTTTTCGTAAATCCACGAAAACGAGGTAGCCCTTCTGACGATGCTCATAAAACTTCTCTACTAGTTGGCGTATACAAAAAGTTCCATCCGTGCAGGATCGTCCACGGCGAAAACCGCACTGCGATTCCGGCAGCACCTTCTCAGCAAGCCTCTGAAGACGGGATTGCAGGACACGGCCCACCAGTTTCCCTACAACATCAAGCAGCGATATTCCCCTCCAGTTATCAAACCTGGAAAGGTCTCCCTTCTTCGGAATTGGTACAAGGACTGCGTTACGCCACTCAGCAGGTACAGTGCCACTAGTCCAGATTGAGTTCAACAGGTCGATGAGATAGGGGCATATGGTGCCGAACGCAGCTTTAAGCAACTCAGCAACAATTCCGGAACCTCCAGCCGCTTTGCCGTTAGCCATGTGCCGCAATGCCACAACAAGTTCTGCCGATGTTGGTGACGGTTGCCACAATGAGCGATCGATGTCACGCTGCGTGATTGAGTCAAATATTGCAGGGTTGAATGAACTTGGTACGTTCAGCAAACATTGAAAATGGTGTTGCCAGCAATCGCGTTCCTCATCAAGAGAGCTGCACACATTCCCATCACTCTTCCGCATGCTGCGACATGGAACAGGCTGCAGACCGTCGTAGCACTTCTTCATGGCTGAGATTGCTGACCAAACTTTCTGCCCACTGAAACGCCCATGCTGAGCCAGGTCAGCCTGTGACTGCAGCCACTTTCGCTTCGCGGCACGCACTGCAGCCCGAGCATGGCCGCGGGCCATTTTGAACGCACACAGATCGACGTGAGTCTTTGACTGCAACCACTTGCTGTATAACTTGTTCCGGCGTGTGAGTAGAGTATCAAGATGCCCTGCATTTGCAGCAAACCAGTCTGGCTGTCGACGACCTTGCCGGCCAAGAGTAGCATCGGCAGCTTCAGTGACGGCACACTTCAACTTCACCCACTGGTCCTCCACAGCACTGCAGTCTGCCCATCCGTCAAGACCAGTGGCAACATTAGCAGCGTATTCTGCACGCAAACAATCAGCAACTTCATGATCAGTGGCATCAGCACCCGGCACCTTGGTCATCGCGCTAACATTATACCGACCAGCAGTCTTCTTGTTAGCGGGTCTACGGCGCCTGGACACACCGAGACTTAGCATGTACGCTAGACAAACCAAGCGATGGTCAGTTGAACACTCAGCGCTGCGGATGACATGACAATCTCTGCAGTTTGAAAGCTGACGTCGTCGCACAATTACATAGTCAATACAATGCCATGTTTTTGTACGGGGGTGTTGCCAAGTTTGCTGGTGAATGCCGCGCTTTTTGAACCATGAGTTGGTGATGACCAGGTTATGCATAGCAAGAAATGACAACAGTTCTCTACCAGCCTCGTTTAGTAGTCCAGAGCCATGCGGACCACGAACAGCTGACCAGGGATCATCAGGTGCAGGGCATAGAGCTGATCCTACCCGAGCATTGAAGTCACCAAGTAGTACTAGATCATCAGTAGGGTGTACAGTGCAGAGCAAATCCTCCAAATCATTGAAAAATTCACTCTTCACTGAACGAGCAGAACGGAACGTCGGTGCATAACACACTATGACTGTCATCCACGAACATTTAGTTGGACTATGTACGAAACGAAGACGAGCTGACACTAAACGCGACGACTTAGCCGTCCACTGTCGACCTCCTGCATCCCATGCATCAGCACCTCGCCCTCGAAGGACAACAGCGACTCCTTCTCCACGCTGAGCACCACACACACACACACACACACACACACACACACACACACTCCAGCACACACACACACACACACACACACACACACACACACACACACACACACACACACACACACACACACACACACACACACACACACACATGTACACACACACACACACACACACACACACACACACACACACATGTACACACACACACACACACACACACACACACACACACACACACATGTACACACACACACACACACACACACACACACACACACATACACACACACACACACACACACACACACACATATACACACATACACACACACGCACACACACACATACACACACACATACACATACAAACATACACGCACACACACACATACAAACATACACGCACACACACACACACACACACACACACACACACACACACACACACACACACACACACACACATACACACATGTGTTACCACATTACAGAGCGCCAGCCAGTGAAGTTCGCGCTCGAGAACCGCACCATGAGCTTGAAAGCGGATGTGGCGGCCGATGGAGCATGGGTGTACAGGTGCCCAATATCAAGGGTTGCTTGGCTCGGGGTGCACACAATGTGTGAGTGCATGGCTTGCAGTCATCACCACTGGGGGTACCATCCTCACCGCCTAACTTACAGCAATATCAGCGGGCACCCATAACCACCATAGCACATTCGCAGAGCAGTTGGACTGCCAGGGGTGTTGCCAGCAAATATGTTCAAGCAGTCCTGGTGAAAACAAAAGCAGCAAAAACAATAGTACCAACACAATAGTACCAACACAATAGTACCAACACAATAGTACCAACACCCCTACCACCACCAACAACAGCAACAACAGCAACAACAGCAACAGCATGACCAAGTGTCAAAACTCCAAAGATTATGAGTGCGACAACAACATCACTGGTGACCTGATGATGTCCAGTGGATGACCTATTGGCAGTTTATTTTATTCCAGCGGAGCAGCAGCAGCAGCTTGATTATTGCTTTGGATTTCTTTTCTACATTGCCTTTCTTTGCACCTTTTACTATTCGCCCTTCGTGTTCTTTCCAATAAAGGATTTTGAGTAGCAGCAGCAGCAGTTGCAGGCCATCACCACCACCGCCGCCACCAACACCACCGCCGCCACCACCGCCGCCACCACCACCACCACCACCAGCACCAGCACCAGCACCACCACCACCACCAGCACCACTACCGCCGCCGCCGCCACCAGCACCACCAGCAGCAATATCATCAGCGCCGGCAGATAACTCCTGTGCTGCTTACCATGAAGACGTTCAGGTTGATCTTGAACGTAGCACTGTCCTTGCTGAAGGAGAACTCTTGGAAAACGCCGGACTGCACAAAGGCATTGGCCTGCACACACTTGCAATCCTCCACCGTCACCTTCAGACCATTGCCACTGAGGAAACACGTCGCCATCTGCAGAACGCATGCATACACGCGCCCACACCAACACCCACCCACCACCACAGCGGTACGCCAACAAAATACAAACAACAAAGGTTGGCGAACAGCACAATTGGAATTGTTCAATACCACACCTAGACCCTAGAGTGCTTGCTTTGTCAACTACAGTGAAACTTGTCTACAGTCCATTTCAAAAATATACACGCACTGTATTTTTGAAATATTTCAAATTTGGCTGGAGGTTCCCGAGAATTTTTTCCCGAATGTTGCTCAGGTCCTTTCCCCAATTACTCTCATATAGGTTTTTAAGCGATCGGATAGCAAACGCCCAATTTCGAAATTTTATGCTCAAAGTTATCACAGATTTTATGTGGTATAGATGCTGGCCTAGCGGTTTTTTGAAATCACGCGTCTATATTTTTGAAACGCACTGTAAGACGACCGCTCAAGGGACCATCAAAATTTGGTCTCTGTTACCAGGTGGTCTTCTTATCCAGGGCCATTTGACTGGGAAAAGCATCCCTTGGTCGTTGTTGCAGTGGTCTTCTGGGACAGGTGGCCGCCTTATCCGAGTGGTCGCCATGACAGGTTTCAGTGTACCCAGTCAAAAAGACTCAGATCACACACCATTCACAATGGCCACAGCTTTATCAGAACAAAACTGGGTGCGGGAGAGCAGCGCGAAGCAGGGAGTCGTAAAATACCGGTATCTTATGACCACTATTTCACATACACACACACACACACACACACACACACACACACACACACACACACACACACACACACATTTTAATTTTAGGATGATCTCTCACCTCTTATCTTCCGTTTGAGCGATACTTCTCTCTCACTCTCTCTCACACCCACACCCACACACTCTCACCTCTTCAGCTGCTAGCTTAGCACTACTTCGAAGTACAGTAAAACCTGTCAAGGCGACCACTCGGATGAGGCGACCACCTGTCTAAGGGGACCACTACCACCAGGACGAAGGATTGTCAATTTCAGTCAAATGACCCTGCACAAGGAGACCACCTGTACACGGAGAACACGTTTTGAAGGTCCCTTGAGTGGTCGCCTTAGACAGGCTTCAGTGTACTTCTCTCACTCTCACACACATACACACATACACATACACACACACACGCACACACACACACATACATTTAGGACCATGTCTCACCTAGCACTATCTCTCTCACATATGTATGTATGTATGTATGTATGTATGTATGTATGTATGTATAACTCATAATCACAAGGTGATCGTAGAGGCATTAATCAGCGAGAGAATTGTGAATGATGTCTCTGAATCCAACTCTATCGTGTGCTGCATGAGAGAGAGCATGCAAGGGAAGACCCGTCCAACTTTTAATGTTAGAAATCCATGATGTCGCGGGCCTTCCTCTCGGTCGAGATCCAGGAGTTGATCCTTGCAGGAAGGGCTTGGAGAAAACGTCATGTCTCGCAACATGGCCAAACCACATCAACTTAAATTTCTTGACTTCGTTCGCTAGCCGCATCCTTGCTCCGATGATGTCATTGATTTCTTCCAGGATAGATTGGTTGGTACGCCGGTCGTGGTATGTTACTCCTAAGAGTCGGCGGAAGCATTTCATCTCGAAGGATGAAATTCTTCTCATTGATGAGGCAGATAATGTCCAAGATTGGCATCCGTATAAAACAGTCGCTAGCACAATAGACCTAACAAAACGAAATTTAGTAGGCAAAGAAAGTGATGGCGATTTCCAAATGAATTGAAGCTCAATGATCTTTTGCTTCCCTAGTGCTAAGCGTCTTCTTATCTCCACATCGGACTTGCCATCCGACGTGATTACGGCACCTAAGTATTTAAACTGGGATACCTCTTCTATTCGCTCATTGCCTACTTGAATGCACCCCAGATCACCACCGCCCTCCGGCGCTGCCATTGACTTGGTCTTGGAAGCATTGATCTGCATGCCTAGTCTTGTTGCACTCGTATCCACGCGCTCGTCAGGTCCATCAGCTCTTCCACAGACGATGCGATTAGATCTATATCATCCGCAAAACGTAGGTTGGTCACGCACATGCCGCCGATACATACTGACCCATCAAACTCCTCCAAAGCATCAGACATGATGTACTCCAGGAATACGTTGAACAGACAAGGCGAGAGTAAACAGCCCTGCCTGACACCCACTGACGTGGTGAACCAGTCGGTGATAGTGGATCCAACAACGATGGCAGCTTCAGTAGTAGCGTAAAGCGCTTCAATCAGGTCCACAATTCTTGCTTTGATGCCATGCGCTCTCATAATCTTGAATAGCGCTTTGTGCCAAACCCTATCAAAGGCCTTACGGAAATCGATGAAGCAATGATACACAGCCTGCTCTCACGTACACATACTATTTAGGACTGTCTCTCTACGTCACAGCCTCATTCTAAGCAGCCCCATGTTGCATGTCATTGCTGACAGTAAGGAGATGGAGATGGAGGAGAACGATATGCATGTAGAGTAAGACCTGCGCTCTGAAGAACGCAGGGGCTCAGAGCGCAGCCTAGGATTGTTCTAAAATGCTGAACTGTTAGTCGTTTTGTTCTTATTCATGGAGAGCATCGTACGATATGTACGATGCGATCACACCGCGTGGAAAACAAGTAGAAATGGCACATGCGTTCGTTCATAAATTTCAAAATTTGTAAGTCTAGCCTGAATCGCTCTTAAATCTGGGCCATTTTCCAGCCTAAGTGTTCATCGGCGCCCGATCTTATTGTACGTAGATAATGGTGCTGAGGCAAGCAGGTGGACTGCATTGTGCGGCTCCAGTGGATTAGTCGCCTTAGACAGGTTTTACTGCAGCTCAATTGTTAGGAACATGATCTTTGATGATGAATTTCTAGTTCCCGTTCCACTGTTGTGTGTGTGTGTGTGTGTGTGTGTGTGTGTATGTGTGTGTGTGTGTGTGTGTGTGTGTGTGTGTTGAACGTTGGAGGGACATCGTCGCTGCTAATCTGAGTGCTCGGTGCGCGACAGGTGACTGGTGCGACTTGGCGGAGGACAGACGAGACTGGCGCCTCATGTGCAATCGTCCCCGGCCGGATGTCCCAAAGCCTAGAGTGTTCATTTGCGGCTGTGGCAGGGACTTCCGTCGGCCCAACGATCTAACTCGCCACAGGAAATACTGCAACTCCTGATGCTATCATTGCACGGAGCAATGGGCATCCAAAGGCCCAAAGGTGTGTGTGAGTGCCACAACGGCATGACAGCTTCTGTTCGGGTGGATGGCAAGGTGACTGTCCCGATAACTGTGAGAAATGGATTGCGTCAGAGCTGGACTCTAGCACCAATGCTTTTCAATTTGTACTTCTCTGCTGTCGTTGCCAGTTGGAGGTCCAGTTGTCCGGATGCTGGCATATCCTTTCATTATAAAGTCGGGAAGAAGCTAGTTGGTGACTGAACGGCGAAGGGCAAGCTCCTGTCATCAAAGATCACAGAATCACAGTTTGTTGACAACGTTGCACTCCACACAACATCTCGGCCTACCTTTGAAGCAATGCCATCGAGCTTCATCACCTGTGCAAGCAGCTGGGGGCCTAACAGTCAGTGTCAGAAAGACCAAAAGTATGGCTGTGGGTGAGTCTGCTGATCGCCGTGACGTTGTTGTCGGGGTAGACACGATTGAAGTGGTGACCAATTCACCTACAAGTACCTTGGCAGTGTGCTCTCCTCGGATGGTCTGGCCTGTGCTGATGTCTGCTCTCGCCTTGCGAAAGCCTCAGCTGTGTTCGGAGCCCTCAAACTCCCGTTTTTTTACAACAAGGCCCTGTCGCTTCGCAGCAAGAGGCGTGTGTATGAGGCTGTCATCCTCGTGGCCCTCTTGTAAGGTGCGGAGACGTGGACCCCAAAGGCAGGCCACCTCCAGAAGCTCAACACGTTCCAGCATCAGTGTGTTCGGTCCATCATGGGTATTAGCCGTCGTTAACAGTGGGATGACTGGATCACAACGGCCACATTAGCGGCTACACTCGGTGTTGACCCTGACATCACCAGCATCATCCGTCGCCACCGTCTTCGTTGGCTGGGTCACGTCGGCAGGATGGACGACTCACGCGCACCGAAGCAATTGCTGTTTGGCGAGCTGCCTGCCCCCCGTCCTCGTCACGGCCCGAAGAAGAGGTGGCGAGATGTGGTGTCGACTGACCTGGCGGACCTCGGCGTGACCACCTGGCTTGAGAGTTGCCAAGATCGTCCCGGCTGGAGATGGGTTGCAAGCAGCACTCTACCGCCACGGCCCGCTCCTGATCCTCTTCTCTGTGTCTGTGGATGTCCGTTTCGTCAACCAGGAGACCTGAAACGGCATGCCAAATTCTGCGCTCGTGTTCTCACTTGAACTTTCCGACATTCACTATCATTGCGTAAGCAATGGGCAAAAATCAAGGTCAAGGTGTGTGCATGTGTGTGTGTGTGTGTGTGTGTGTGTGTGTGTGTGTGTGTGTGTGTGTGTGTGTGTGTGTGTGTGTGTGTGTGTGTTGGCTATAAATTCATCCTATAGCAACTGAGCAAGCGTGGGATTGGGAATAATGGGAATAAGCCTGGGGTAGCCTTGACTATGCTGAGTGGAACTGGGAGCTTCTGGCAATGGGGACAACTGTTGCAAATGCAGCTCATTGCACTGTATGCAGAAGCACATTGGTAAATGTACTACCCATGTGCCATGTTCGTCGACGTCGGATTGAAACCAGGGAGTAGTACAATATTGTACTACTCCCTGATTGAAACACCGTAGTTTGTACAGCAGCAGATATGCATCATTCTTGGCTTTCTCAAAATTCTAAAGGACGCCTCGCGCAGCGTATGATTCAAGTTGGTCCCCTCATTTCTAACAATGAAAACAACGAGGCTATGCGACGCTCAACTGACCTCCTTGAAATGCACGGCCTTCAGAATGTTGGACAAGTTTTTGGCGTTGTCCATTTTCGCCACGAAGATGTATTCCTCGTCCTTTTGACTGCCATCTTGAGAAGATTCCGGCTGGCTCATGGTCTCTCACTGCTACTCTTCAACCAGATTACCGTTTACTGCTAAGATTACGTTATCGACAAAGATGCACAGCCTGCGAAATACTAAAATAGGACCATTTGCCAATAACAAGCAGCCGTTCTAATTTTGACAACTTTGAATTATTTTGAGTGGGACATTTTTTCGCGCGGTTCCTCTGAACATCAGTATTTTCGCAGACTTCGCTCTGTTTTGCGAGTGTTCAACCCCGTTTTCATTCACGTGATCATGGGATTGTTCGAGCTATACGCCTTTTCGACCGAATTCGGGGCGATTTACAGAAGTACAAAGTGCTTTTTTGAAGGTGAGTCCAGTCTTGATCGCCGCATGGCTGAATGTTGCTGTTTGAAGTGTTTGGAAAGATGCTAGATTACAGATCTACACATGATCGTATTTTTCTTGAGGTTCTGGTTCGGTGAGCGATCATAACAGTTACTAATTACATAAGGCACTATCACTGGAGCGGTGCTTTGTGCACTGCGAAGCTGAGTGGCGACTCTTGGGTACGAACGGATAGGCCCTGTGCGGGCCTATTTCAGGGTCGATGGCAGCCGAAGGTACAGTCTGGGATAACTAATTTTGTTTGCAATACCATTATAAGGACGAAGCAGTACACGTCTTACTCTCACAATAGAGCAATTTGTTGAACTTGATAATTTTAAAATGATCATAAGAATCTCGACTTACCTCGGAATTTGAATCCCGATCGCATGAAATACTTACTTTTGATCTTGTTTTCAAGTGTTTGGAGTAAGCAGTTTGCCTCTGACAAGTTAGATTTCTGAAGTACGCTCATTACACTGTATTATGAATTCGAAGTAATAAACACGTGCATTTGCAGGTGTGTTGTCACACACGTCATTCATGAGTGCATGTGATGACGTTGTAGACTGCTGAGATGTTTGCATTGTGGATGCACACGGTCACTAGTACCGTAGTATTTGGCTTGTCGAGCACTGCTTAAACTACACAATGTCTGAGCTGGTTCGTGACTGTGTGATCCTTGCGATACCTGTATGGAGCGGCAGGTGTTCACGCGTGCTCATTGATGTGTTAAAACTCAAATGCCAAGATGTGTTTAGGAAACCAATTTGAAGGGCGAAAATTTAACCCGGCGCGAGTTTTCTAAGAGAGAATTGGCTGAATGCAGTCACTAATTGATGCGTGCGAATTTGCCCGCTCGTGTGTGTGTGTGTGCGTGCGTGTGTGTGTGTGTGTGTGTGTGTGTGTTTGCGCTGCTGCTGCGGCTGCTGCTGCTGCGGCTGTTGTTGCTGCTGGTCTTGTGTGCAGGGTTCGGCGGTGGTGAGGCGGCCAAGGCTCAGCGTCACCTGACTCTGCTGCGACAGGAGTATGTTAAGCTGCAGCAGAAACATGCCGAGCTGGAGCAGAAGTATAGCATAGTGGCGTCAGCGGCCGGGCACCTCGGCACGGATCATTACGTCACGCGCCTTATGCACACCATCGAGGAGCTCTTTGATCGCGAGCACTTCAGGTAAGTCAATAAGTAGACAGTGCTTATCCACGCTACATTACTGCCGGGCGTCGAAGAACGGAGCGCCGAAGAACGGACAGGCTAGAATTCCACCAAGCACATCATGCCAATGTATACACGGTGACTGGACCGTGAATTGACTGTAGTCCATGACAATAAGAACGGTCTAGGCTACAAGGCTGACCTCCCAGTTCTTCGGCGCCTCACAGTACTGTGTTGATTATTGCCCGTACGGCCACCGATGGTGGATGCAAGGTTGTGCAGCATTTCTTGCTGTGTATTTGTGTCGTCCCTCTCTAATCCAGCACTTTATAATCCAGCACCCTCGATAAACCAGCACAATTTTCAGTAGCCAAAATGTCCTCTTCATGCATGTTCTAGCAGAAAATCCGATTTGTTAATCCAGCACCCTCCCTAATCCAGCAGATTTTCCGCGGCACAAATGGTGCCGGATTATAGAGGGACCACTGTATTTGTGTTGTGTTTGTTCTCGACCTTGTTGAACAGTCCGGGTCCGGTGACAGAGCACGTGTTTTCACATCATCATCACGTGTTGTCACAGGTTCTGCTACTACGAAATCCCACTAAATGTGCATGCGATTACCTGTCTGTCTTCCATATGCTAATACATGTGTATGGGTAGCACTCGCCCCTCATCAGTCGAGCTTGAGTAGGCGGAGGAAGATTGTGCCTGAAGAGCACCACATTTATATTGCTTTCCATCCGTGCAGTTCTGAGATCTAGGCACCCTTCTGCCCTAAGCCGCTTTAAGTTTTCTTTCTCATGAAGTTGAAACCGATATTCTTTTCTAGCGTGTTTGTTTGTCGTAGTAGTCTATCTGACAATGCATTCTTGCCCAGCAAGAGACTTAGAATAACTATTGACATCTCATGCGGGCGGCTACACTACCTTGTGTTTTACACTACCAACGGACCCGAAAGGCTGTAAATACCGCTGTCTGGTGATGGCTGAAATGCCTGAAACATGAAGTTACAGCTAGACGGCCGTCGGTGTCTGTTGTTTGTGTACAGTGACTACACTCAGACCTTGCTTATCCGGTCCGCTTTTTTCCGGATCCCTCGCCACCCGGAAGAAAATAGCTGGTTACAGATCTACAGCATGCGTGATGCATCCGACATAATCAGTGTTCGATTATCCGGTTCCCTCGTCTATCCGGACATTTTCGTGGAAAACGGATGTGTGCGGTTAAGCGAGGTCTGACAGTATACTGCTCTGCGCGTATGTGCACCTGGATCTGGGGGGAATCCGGACGTGGGCAATTTATCCGTGCATTTGTGCATCGAGCACTCTGCTTCGAGCTGCCTCGACCAGCCCTGTTTGTTGCCTTGTGTTCTTTTCTCTTATTCTTCTTTGTCTCACACACATCCAGTGATATCACTGTCAGCCGATTTTGTGTTTAGTGTCTTCTTTACTGTCTTCTTGTTCTTTCACACGCTTCCAGTGACATCACAGTGAACTTGGACGGCCGTAAGCTTCACGCACACCGCATCGTGCTGGCCGCTCGCGGTGGCGTGGAGCTCTGGGGTGACCAGCCGCTGGCCGAGATCACTGAGTTTGAGCTGAAGGAGGTCAGCTACGAGGTGGGATACGCCCTAATGCGATGGGTGTACACCGATCGCTTGGAACTGCCGCCGCGTATCGATTTTGTTCTCCAATTGTTGACGGCAGCCGCCAAATACAGGCTTACGTCGCTACTGAACAAGTGAGTTAATTGGTAAATTCCTCGTTTTCATCATGTTTGCTTCAACTTTTCGAATAGTTTTAAAAACATAGTTACTTTACACTTTTAGCATACCGGTACGTGTGTGCGTGCGTGCGTGTGTGTGCGTGCGTGCGTGCGTGCGTGTGTGTGCGCGCATGTCCGTGTCTGGATGTGTGCCCATTTTTGGCAGTGAGCAAGTCGCGGCGCGCTGAGTCGTTTGACACCCCGCGCTCATTCATTGCATGCAGCATCGGTCGTAGTAATATATCGCCTATAGTGATAAAATGATCAAAATCAAACACCAACGCTATAGGCGATACCAAGAGTACATAAACCAGAGTGTGCAACTGTGCATATCAGATCTGAAACAGCGCAGCTCGTGCACTACGTCACCTTGATGAGGTCAGCCAAGCCGGGACTTGTGTACAGCTCAAATTTTCGTGTTTCACAGCCCGGAAATCAGCCAATTTTGCATGATTTTAGACGTCCTGTTTTAGGAGTTGCACACTCTGGTTTATGTACTCTTGGCGATACTGACTGTACGAGTGTGTGTCCATGTAAGGCAACTGTGGACTAGCCGCTAGCAGTGTAGTGCTAACATACACGTTGTGTATTTTCTTCACTATGCTGCAGGTGTGAGAATGGCCTGGTATCCATGGTAACTGTAAAGAACTGCGTCCGACTGTTTCAGGTGGCCAATGATACCAATGCCAAGGACCTACGCAAGTACTGTCTGGAAATGATCACCAACCATTGGGTAAGCCCTTGGTGGTGGTGCTGCTGCTGCAGGCGATGCCACTGCTGCTGCTGATGCTGCTGCTGCTGCTGGCGATGCCACTGCTGCTGCTGCTGCTGCTGCTGCTGCTGCTACAGATAGGCCCTGTGTTTATGATAGAGATAGTACAGTACGTGCGCAACAGTAGGACATCACTATCATCAGTTGCACTATCTCAGGAGTGGTAGCTGTAGTGGTGTGATTGCGTGACCGTGTGGTGTATGTGTGTATGCGTGTATCAACAGTACCAACAGTGTACTACTGTAGAAGCAGAAATTTTCAGTGGTGTAATATTTTCGGTATTCTCCAAAATCGGTTGTTTGGTGGAGGGAAATTTTCGGTAAAACCCGTTTTCCAGGTAAGTTTACTAGTACTAAATGTATACAGTACCGGTAGTACCGAAATTTTCGGTGCGTTTTATTTTCGGTAAAATTTGTCGGCACCGAAGTTACCGAAAATAAAACGCCACTGAAAATTTCTGCTTTTACAGTAGCAGTAGTCTGAAGTACTAGTATCACCCCACATGGAAGTATTGTACTCTTAGTTGTTCATGGACATTGAAGCAAGGACTATCAACTAAGTATCAAGCCATCCGTTCTCCCTGTACTGTATTATACACCATCAGTGCCATCTCTGCTGGGCGATCGAACTGCCCATTCCTCGTTGCCACTGCCACCGCTCATGTGATACTGTGTGTGTGTGCGTGTATGTGCGTGCGTGTGTGTGTGTGCGTGCGTGTGTGTGTGTGTGTGTGTGTGTGTGTGTGTGAGAGAGAGAGCGTGCGTGCATGTGTGTGTGTGTGTGAGAGTGCGTGCGCGTGCGTGTGTGTGTGTATCGGGACTGCATTCATGCCTTGTTGTCATTGACAACGCGCGGCGGGCGCTCTGCAGGATGAGTTAGACACGGCATGCTTTGCGGACATGAGTGCACAGCTACTGTACGAAATGTTCAAAGACAAGACACACTGTCCACTGCATCTGGCAATCCAACATCAGCGTGAGGACATTGTATTTCTCTATCTCATTGAGTACGACAGTGAGGTGAGTGCAATGCTGCTGAATGTCTCTCTCTCTCTCTCTCTCTCTCTCTCTCTCTCTCTCTCTCTCTCTCTCTTTCTCTCCCTCTCTCTCTCTCTCTCTCTCTCTCTCTCTCTCTCTCTCTCTCTCTCTCTCTCTCTCTCTCTCTCTCTCTCTCTCTCTCTCTCTCTCTCTCTCTCTCTCTCTCTCTCTCTCTCTCTCTCTCTCTCTCTCTCTCTCTCTCTCTCTCTCTCTCTCTCTCTCTCTCTCTCTCTCTCTCTCTCTCTCTCTCTCTCTCTCTCTCTCTCTCTCTCTCTCTCTCTCTCTCTCTCTCTCTCTCTCTCTCTCTCTCTCTCTCTCTCTCTCTCTCTCTCTCTCTCTCTCTCTCTCTCTTTCTCTCTCTCTCTCCTTTATTCATGAAGATTTTCTGCAGACTGTCATGTAGGACGTATGTGGGAAGAAAGTGGTCAAATTTCTCTTTGCTGCAACTGTAGTATTCTCTTATTGTGTGTGTGCGTGTGTGTGTACCCGTGTGTCTTTATGTTGTGTGTATGTGTGTGTCTGCGCACATGTCTGTCTGCGTGTGTGTTACGCTCACCGTGTGTTCCCCCTCCCCCCCCCCCCCTACCGTGCAGTTGTCGGCCAAGCTAAACGAGCGCAACGAGGCTGACTCACTACCTATTGAGCTTGCTCTACGTGTGCGCTGTCACAGCATAGCTGAAACACTCGTCAGTCACGGCTGTAACCTGGATATGCCGAATGACAAGGTAAGCAGTTGGTTTTCAGGAAAGAAAAGGACCAAGGAAGTACGATTATTGTTATTAACAGCCCTTTCGCTTTGACATCACTAAGCAGCAACTGAGCTTGGCTAGTTTTCGCTTCGGCCAAATGGAAGGGAGAATGAGGAACGAGCTGGGTCAATGAGCAAGTACACATTACTCTATGATGTCCACTGACACCACCAGTTACTCGATCTGCGGACAGAACTGTTTTGTCCTTTGTGTACTCATCAGCGCAGCACAGAGAAAATGAGGCGTCACCAGTTATATGTACAGTACAGCACTGGTCAATCAGCTCATGCGATAACATTGCATGACACCGTTGGTGTTAGGGGACATTATAGCGTAACTTGAATAGTTCCTTGGTCCTTTTCTTTACTAAAAATTAGTCATTGGCTCTCCATCCGAGTCTAATCATGTGATGGCCTGGATTTGTTTTGATTTATTGTCGTTGAAGCGGAAGTTTTTTTCATGGCAAGTAAGCTTTGAGGATGTCAACAGGCAATACATGTAATTTCAAACTCTATGAGAGACTGATAGGATTCAAAGCTGTGGTGTAGCTATACACAGTATCAGTATGAGATGATTGTACCTGTAGCATGGTGTGGTGGGAGAAGAAAATTGTATCTTAGAAATATCACCTAAACTAAAGTGTGTGTGTGTGTGTGCGTGTGTGTGTATGTATGTATGTGTGTGTATGTGTGTGTGCATGTGTGTGTGCATGTGTGCATGCGCGTGTGTGTATGTGTGTGTGTGTGTATGTGTGTGTATGTATGTGTGTGTGTATGTATGTGTGTTTGTGTGTGTGTTCCGGCAGGCTGGAGGTGAATGTCTACTACACTCCGCCATACGTCGAGGTGACCAGTACGCGGCCGACTTCTTGATCACACGTGGTGCTAGCGTCAACGAGGTAAGACAGCCGCAAGCATTATACGTCACGGGTTGTGAAAGTAGCCTCCGGGAATCCGTACCCGAGATGGCCCTGGAGACCGCGGAGCTCGGAATGGATTTTTCGGGGCAGAGAGACAAATGGATTGATCTGTGTGTTTTTGTTTGTACCTTGTGACATGACGTGCATTTCCTTACTTTTGGTGTATTGGTAGTTGTTTGTTGCTGCCGACTTCTCCAGTGCTGGCAACTTAAATCCGACCCCTTAGCGGTGCGTTCACATTCTAGCGGTCTCTGCTTCGTAGTTTTACAATACCGTGTTGGGTCTTTGCGATGTGAGCGCACCGCTCAGGCCAGTCAGGGGTCGGATGTCAGTTGCCAGCAGTGTAGTAGTTGTGTAGGAATAGAGTAGGACTTGTAGTAGCAGCGACGGTAGTGTGGACAGTCGCATGGATCTGTGTTGAGAATTGCACGGCTCCACAACGAAACGGTGGCGCAACAACTCTTAGCCCACAGGGCTGAAGCTCCGAATTGGACAAAGTGAAGCCTTTGTCAGAGCCATGATATCATCTCCTGGACTGAGCATGTCAAGAATTCCTGACGTTACCGTAATGGAGTTGTCGGATATTGAGCCGGGATATGCTCGTGAAACAAAGGTGACGAAGCCATCTGGGGTGACGCCGAAAAGCACCTTCACTGTGTTTCTGCCTTTGTAGCTGGAGTAGGTCATGGTGTTCAGAGACAGAGACGATGGTGACTCCATCTCGAACTCTGCACAGTCCAGAAGAATGCGTACATTCGTGTATGCCTGCTGCACCTTGAAAGCAGCTGGCATGCACTGCAGCACACGCCTTCGGGACGGCCACACGAGCAGGGGATTGAATGTGCAAGCCAGAAGTGGAATCCATTTCTTTATAATCTTACTTGCCGGGACTTCTCCTTCAGCCTGAAACGGCGCTGAAGGTCTTCTATCTGCAAGCCGAAGGCACATCAGCACAAGAAGAAATTCATCGGCGGGCTGCAGCTGGCATGGACGTCCAGATCTCACTTTCTGGTTGAGGCGAGGCAATATTAAATCCAACAGAGAGTGAAATACCTTAACAGAAGGCAGGCCAGTATAGCAGTGCAGAGTGTCATCAGACTCTCAACGGTCTCTTTTCTGGAGCCTTCCTACACAAAGGATACAACTTGTGAGAGAAATATACCGGATATGGTTGGTACTTGCAGCACAAGCAAGTGTCCTTGGATGGCACCAGATCTTTTCTACTGATTCTTGTGAGCCAAATGGCTCGCACCGTCGGCTGACGAGAGAGAAAATGAAACTCGATCTTCTTTCCTTTTTCACTCTCCTTGTCGAGCAACCCCCAGCACAACAGTGATCATTCTGACCCATCCCGGGTGCTACAAATACTGTAATTTCACAAATTTTCGGAGTACTTTTATTTTCGGTACTTTCGGTGCGTCTGTTTCACACCTAAAATTTCAATACACCGAACAAACACTAAGGGAGCATCTCATAAGTTCGCATTTATTTTGCAAACGTAACGCATTTCGAATAGACTTTACCCCCCTACCTCCCCCCTCTATTCGAAAGTCTTATCGCACATTTTCTGTGTTTATCTACTGTACACGTCCGGCATGCCCCATGCTATGGTATACTTATGTACATGATTGTACATGTACATGTACATGGATATGAATGTTTTGCTAGAGCGGTCGTGAATGGCAGTACCACGTTTACTGAGTACAAGTACAATCAATGACATGTACACGCACATAAACATAGTTCCTCCACAACAACTGTACTGCTGTAAACGCTGGCCAGGTACATGTACACGGTTTGATCAGGCTGGTGTGACATTTGACACCTCTGAGTAGCCTGCATGCATGCAGTGCAAGGGTTAGCTGATCTGCAAACACAGGTAGATCTCCACCACTCATTTGCTGCAGGGATCTAGCACGGTAGTACAGACTGTAGATTGTACAGTTCCAGAAAATGTGCGAACAGTCATTTTTCTATTCGAAAAGGGCGCTACCCCCCTACCCCCGTTTCGAAATGCGTTACGTACAGAAACAAAATGCGAACTTATGAGATGCTCCCTAACACACATAATCCAATAGGGAACTGCTTCTCTGTACCGAAAATTTCTGTTCACCTAACCTAGCCTGTTGCCCTCATACCGAAAATATTGAGCACCGAAAATTTCTGAAATTAGAGTAACTGGACCAAAGGGAAGGAAACACACGTCGAGTCAAAAGGTAAAAAGCAAAAAGCAACCAATTATTTGTCGCTCTGCCCCGAAAAATCGATTCCAAGCTTCGTGTTCTCCAGAGCCACCTCGGGGAACGGATCCCCTGAAGGCGACTTTGGCAACCCGTCTATTGCGACATACTGTTGGGTTTCACTCTGTGGAGTTGTTACACATCTATCAGGCCATAGTAAGAATTATCTTTGATTCTCAAGTACGCGCGCACCGATTTTTGGCGGCGCACCGACGATTTTTTTAATTTCTATGCGCGCATGAAAACGGTCAATGCGAAAGGCATGAATCAGGGAGTAGTAAAATACCAGTATTTTTCTACTCCCTGGCCTGAATAACAAACATGTGACCATGTACATGTACGTATGTGTGACCTTATCTTTGGAAATAAAAAAATTGTGGGAAATAAAATTAAAAATCGCTCGCTCGCACCGATTTTCACAGGCTCATGACCTGAGAATCAACTTTATTTTTTACCATGGCCTCACACACATAGCCATATGGGACAGCCGTGCCATATCCAGCTCCACTCCACCCCTGCATCTATGGGACCGGGTTAGTTCCACTGTCCACATACCATGATCACAAGCCCAGGTTTGTTTCACCTCTGTCGGTTTGTTGCACTTTGCTTGGACGTAGCTGCCTGGCTGGCTTCATTGAATTGTCGCCGCTCTGGTGATTACTGGCCCTCCCGAAACTTGCTGCAAAATTTCGGAAATATGGCGGAAATATCCGCGAGGTAAAATGCCACAAATTGCGGGGAATATTGCGGATTTTGTAAATCAAATTGCGGGAATATTGTCATAAAATTGTGTAAATTGTGTCCAATTTTGGTACTTTTAGTGCGGTACGAGTCATGCAGAGTCATGCATGACTCGTGTGCAGCATGCATGACTCGTGTGCAGCATGCATGACTCGTGTGCAGCATGCATGACTCGTGTGCAGCATGCATGACTCGTATGCAGCATGCATGACAGAACAGAACGTGTGCTTCGCTGAAGACTAGTGAGTCGCAGTACTACAACTAGCTTACTCGATTGCGACTGTTTTCAACCGTGTCAACTCAACTGCCTGACACGAGCTTGCAAGACAGCTTTCCTCCATCCTCGGACAACACTCGACGCGAGCCTTATTTGTTGACTTGCCAGTCGCTGATTTGCCCAGAAACTTCTCCATTCCGGTGTCGATCTCACAAGTAAACTACAAGCACTGTAACGAGCTTGAAGAACTAAGCAACATTGAAGAAAGACTCGAATATCGCGGGTGCTTTTCAAGTATCAAGGACAGTTTTCTACAATAATGCGGATGATTTTTCAAATATCGCGGATGTCGCGGATTTTGTTCAAATCGCGGAAAACAATGCGGGGCGCGGAATCGCAAGTTCCTGGAGGGACAGATTGGCAGTATGGGGTGCTGTCAAACAAACTGGGATTTTGTTTGTTTTGCTCAGGTCACCACGGATACGAGAGAGAGCGCCCTGCACCTGACGGCGAGCTACGACTCCAACGCGGCC
>NC_088654.1:26118227-26128280 GCF_964019385.1 Sycon ciliatum
GTTGAAACATGGTGTTGGTTAACAGCATGTAACAAGGTGTAGGACACCGTGTTCGGAAACACTACCAACCGTGGATGGTTGTAGAAAGGTCACTGTTTCCGAAAACGGTGTCCTCCATCTTGTTTCATGCTGTCAACCAACAATACTGTGCATGTACCGTGTTACCATGGTTACATTGTACATGTCCCACGTGTCCTGCAGGACCGGCTAGTACCGACGGCTCAATGTCTATGGCAGCACGTCACCACCAGCAACAGCAGCAACACCAACAGCAGCAACCTGCCACTGCCACTGCTGCTGCAGCTATGCCTGAACCAGCTGCCGCCCCTGCTCCGGTTGTTGATCTACTGCACCTGGAAGCCACCGCACCGTCCATTGGCGGACTGCGCACTCCGCTCATGATGGCTATCATCGGTGGCCATACGGCAGTTGTCAATGTCTTCCTGGAATTCAGGCGTAAGTTTACTCTTACTGTAGGACCAGATATTTTAACCTCAATTTTAGTTTTTGTGGGTTAGCGAGGTGAGATTCTAACGAATTCCGTCTCAAAACTGGCAAAACGACTGTGCATGTACAGGTCGTTTTCCACATAACGACTTAACATCTCTGTCATGTGGTTGTTGCTGCTATCCTCTTCATCATTATTGCTGTGATTCTTGTTTATAAAAATGGTCTATTTCTTCTTGTTGACGCCTTGTTTAAAGCATCCACTGCACAGCACACAGCCGTGGACCTGGAGATACGCGACGGTGACGATGAGTCGGCGCTGGGCGTCGCTCTGAATTGCCGTGCGTACAACATTGCGGCCGTTCTCCTTTCGGCTGCTGCCCGGGTGGACGCGAACACGAGCAGTGGCTTGACGTTACTGCACAAGGCCATTCTCAGAGATGACACCGGCGCGGCGTCGTTCCTATTGGAGCACGGTGCCAACATCGACACCAGGTCTGTGTGTGTGTACTGCTGCTGCGCTAGTGTGTGTGTGTGGGGGGGGGGTGGACGTTTGTACTTTCGTGTGGATGTTGTGTGTGCATGTTTGTTTGTGTGTGCATGTTGTGTGTCTTATTCCGTGCATCTGTGTGTTATGGCTGGGTGTTGCCACTGCTGGGGAAGGGAGAGGCAGAGACGATTGCATACACGTGCGTATTTCTTTTATTCGTTCACCTTACCTCAAACTCAATCCTGCCAATGAATTATGAAGGAGAAGAGAGCAGGAGGGAGGGCAGAGGCAACTAATGGCAGGGGGCCATACTCGGTTGCTGTTTGCTTGCCCGTGGTGTGATGCCTTTGCGTACTGTATGCTCACCTGACGACGTGTATGCGTATTCTATGTTGTGTGTGTGTGCGTGTGTGCGTGTGTGTGTGTGCGTGCGTGTGCAGAACGCGAGACAACCGCTCACCACTGCAGCTGGCCATCACCCGGCGACTACCCAGCGTTGTGGAGGTCCTCTGTCAGCGCGGTGCGGATCTGAATGCCGTCGATGAGAATGGAACCATGCCGCTGTGGGCAGCGCTCATGAGCAAGCAGATGGATATCGCCACCACACTGGTATGTGCCGTATTTCCCGAGTACAGTCAGACTTCGCATAACCGCCGCACACATCCGTTTTCCACAAACATATCCAGACAGGCGAGGGAACCGGATACTAGTAATCGAACACACGTACTGTATGTATGCATGGCATATGCTGTAAATCGGTAAGCACCGATTTTCTTCCAGATGGCGAGGGATCCGGATAAAAGAGGACCGGATAATTGAGGTCTGAGTGTATAAGCCACACATTAAACACCAGTATTTCACCCAGCTAAAGTCAGTACTATGGTGGTCAAATGAATGGTCATTATGTGGTGTAGATATCTGTGTTCATGACGAAAAATCTGGCTGTGGCTTATACTCCATTGCGTCTTATACGCCGTAAATACGGTGCGTCAGTTTTCTTTTTGGCTTCCTGTTGCGACGACTGTGGTGTTGACGCTGCCAACTCTGTCCGCGCATCTGTCTGTGCGTGCTGGCAGCATGCACAGACAGATGCGCGGACAGAGGAAGGCGTACAGACAGCTGTGCCATCAGGGAGGTTTCGCTCTACGGACTTACGTATGAAAATAACGTAGGAACTGCACGTAATTTTCATACGTAAAAATTAGGGGTGAAACGAGTATCTACTTTGACCAATCAATCACTCGTTCATAATATTCGATTGAGTATCCGATTAGTTCGAGTATTTTATCAAAATTCAAAAGCACTAGATTTGCGAGTTCTCGACCAATTCGGAAGAAATTATCTGTGAACATGGAACAAAAGTCGCCGACGTCCTGTACAGAGTGTAAAGTAACGATTTTCATCAGTACTTTCATATCTCAGAACGTTACTTGCCGTGGTGATCGCATCGTCCAAGTCTTAAAATACTGACTCAAAGCCATGCATAACGCATGCATACCATGTACCAGTGGACCAGCGGTACAACAAAAGTTTTTGAAAAATACAATGTCAATACAAAAAAAAAAAAAAAAAAAAAAAAACGATCGAGTGCAAAATTTCGAATACTCGCTCGTTTGAAATTGTCGAACGAATACTCGAATATTCGAACTAATCGTTTCACCCCTAGTAAAAATCAGCGCTATTGGGTTTCGCTCTACGTGATTTCTCCACGACTACTAAGCATGCCTTGTTGCTTTGGAGACGGGTTGGCTGCATGCGCCCACCGCATGCACCACGAACCGAAACCGCGTTTTCCATTTTGTTTTCCGCGTGGTGTGTGCCTTGTGTTTCGCGCGGCTTGAACGTTGCCATGGATAAATCCGGAAAGTGCGAAAAATATTTCAAATAGTCCTACGGGAGACCCAACGTAGGAAACAACAGTGACTCGACACGTTGTTAGTCTGTATGCATATGATGATGGACATACGGGTGTTTTCCGTTTGTGTTCACAAACACGTTTGCCTTGTTTGGGTTCACTACTGCTTGGTAGGTGAAGTTTGGCTGCGACCCTAACTGCTGGACGGTAGCACCCGACGGTCTCCAACAGACGTTGCTGCACCGAGCCATTGCCATGCGCAATGAAGAAGCGGCCGTCTTTCTAGTGAAGAGTCGTGCTGACGTGGACAGCTCACGCCGCAACCCAGACGGTAAGCGGTGGGGTGGGACGCAACGAAACTGCTGGAATTGTGCGATATGTGTGTGTGTGTGGGGGGGGGGGGGGGGGGTACGCGAGTGTGTGTGGGCGTGGGTGCATCTGACTGTGTGTGGGCGTGTATCTGTAGTTTACGAAGTTAGCGACAGCTCGCACTTATACAGTTCACATTATAATAATTATTTGTTTGGTATGATTGTGATTGTATTGCGTCTAGTTTGTGTATATGACATGGTCACTGATTGTGTATATGTGTGTGTGTGTGTGTGTGTGTGTGTGTGTGTGTGTGTGTGTGTGCGTGCGTGCGTGCGTGCGTGCGTGTGTGCATGTTACAATATATACCGGTGTGTGTGTGTGTGTGTACAGGTTCTAATGCCAGCGGTGGTAGCACTCCCTTGCACCTGTGTGCTGCCTCTGGTCTGGACCATGTTGTGCAGTGTTTAGTAGTGGAGAATGCAATGGTCAATGCCACGGTAAGAAAGTCGCATGTGAAGCCAGAAGTATTTTTTAAATACTACTGGTTTACTTAAAAAAAATTAAACTCGGATGTTGAGTCAAAGGGTGGGTGGGTGTGTGTGTGTGGGTGTGGGTGTGTCCGTATGGGTACCTCTGGTTATATGTATGTGTGTGTGTACGTGTGGGTACCTGTGTGTGTACGTGTAGGATACGGACGGCAGGGCACCGATTCACATCTCGATCAGCGCCAAGCAGAACAAAGTCACGGCTCTGCTGCTCTCCCATCCCAATCTTGACCTGGGACTGAAGGACCGGCTGGGACAGACGCCGTTTGCCGCTGCGCTAGCTGCTAGAGACAACGACGCCGCCAACAACATCCTTCAGCGCAGTCCAGACTCTGCCCACCAGGTAGGAGATTGGAAGTGTTTTCCGCCGGATGATGTTACGTTACTGTATGTTCCCGGAATTTAAGTCGCACCTTTAAAACTTCAAGGGCAAAGAAGGTAGTGCGCCGTACAATCGAGTGTGACGTTCCACTTACACCGGTATGTGACTATTGGTGAAACAACATGGCTCAAGCCGGGGGGGGGGGGGGGGGGGGGTGCGGCTTATGAACGAGCGTGACTTATAATCGGGGAAATATGGTGGCTGTTCAACACCACTGCTTAAAGACAACACCTGACATTCCTGAGACACCACCTGATATTCTCTGGGAAGCATTGACCCACTCTAACTATTCTCCCCCTGTTCTTTTCATTTCTCTCTTTTCGCAGACGGATTCCCGCGGCCGTAACTTCCTGCACCATGCCGTGGAGAAGGGTGACGTGGAGGCGCTGGTCTTCCTGATGAGTGTGGGTGTTGACGTGCGTACCCCCGTACAGAACGCCAGCAACCAGTCTGCACTGCATCTGGCCGTCATGTCCGGATCGGAGATCATCTGCAGACACTTGGTAAGTACACTCAACTTCGTTAATAACGACTGCGGATATAACGACAATTCGCGAATAACGACAGAATTTCCATGCTCAGAGCAAAGTCCCATCCAACTGTAATACTGTACATAGAATGAGACTTCGGGCATAAGGACATTTCGCGAATAACGACACTTTTCTGATGCCCTGCCGAATGTCGTTTTACGCAAAGTTGAGTGTAGTACAGTAATGTGGCATATAAAAGCCGGGCAGCGGCTTAATCCTCTAGAAACCGATGGCAGGGCTAGGCTTCTATTCACATCAGGCTTCTATTCAAACCAGGTATTTTCCATGTGTGTCAACACTAAAAACCAGGCGTGTGTGCTGACAGTGTATCTCCAAAATCAGGCTTGTGTTCAAAACAGGTTTTTGTATGAGACAGGCTTTTATACAAGACACTACCGTATACAATATGAGATGGTGATGCTGCTAGATGTACTTGTTGACAGTGTGCTGCTGCTGCTGCTGCTGGTCATGGTGCTGCTGGTCATGGTGCTGCTGGTCATGGTGCAGGCATTTGTTGGTTGCCCTGTATCTGAGTAAGCACTTTTTGGTGATCACTTAGAGTGTGTGGAACTCGAAGTTGGAAGATTTTTTTCTCTCTCTCACTCTCTGTCTGTCTCTCCGTGTCTCTGTGTGTGTGTGTGTGTGTGTGTGTGTGTGTGTGTGTGTGTGTCTCTCTCTCTCTCTCTCTCTCTCTCTCTCTCTCTCTCTCTCTCTCTCTCTCTCTCTCTCTCTCTCGTCTCTGTCTCTGTCTGTCTATCTCTCTCTCTCTCTCTCTCTCTCTCTCTCTCTCTCTCTCTCTCCTGATGTTCTTGCTGGTATCATTAATATATTTTTTTAACTTTTCTTCCTCTTCTGTTGTTGTCAGTTATTGGCAGGGTGCACAGCAGCAGATATTGATCACCATCGTCGCACGCCACTACACTTAGCGGCCGGTGAAGACCATGCTTCCATTGCCGGCGTCTTACTGGACAATGGTGCTGATCCGAACAGTATCGATGATAACTACGACAATGGTACGCTGCACGGCTCGGGGGAATGCTGTTCTTATCATTGCTGTGTGTGCGCGTGTACGTGTGTGTGTGTGTGTGTGTGTGTGTGTGCATGTGTGCATACGTACATGTGTGCACGTGGAGGGGGCTGCTTACAGGCCCGTAGGTGGCCAGCGCACTCCATAAAATCTCCAGTTCAGATTTCCGCTCAACCAAGCCTCAGACCTGTTTGGATTTGCTAATTCAACGAAATACCCGAAATCAAAAAAAAGCAAAAAACAAGACTTACTGTCAAACTGCAACAGGTGCTATTTTTAGACTTGATGCAGTGCTACATGTATCTTTAGACTTGATACACTGTACAGGGACGGCGTTGGAAGGTAGTTTAGTGTGGTACGGTCAGCCATCTGAACTACAATTTACTCGTTGGGGAGCCTGAGGAGGGGTGGCTGAGCTGAAATTTTTGGAAATTTAGAGCCCAAATCAGAGCTTTCTTTTGATTCGCGGGGTACTTGGGGCGACTAGTGTTACGGTCAATACCGTAGTGACCGTACCGTGTGTGACGTCCCTGTGATGGCATACGAATCTTCTTTTGTTGTGGGTGCTGGTGCTGTTGTTGTTGTTGTTGTTGTTGTTGTTGTTGTTGTTGTTGTTGTTGTTGTTGTTGTTGTTGTTGTTATCATCACTGCCGTCATGGTAACGTGTTGCCTTTGCCCTGTGTGTTTCTGTGCCTGCTGTACTGTATTGTAGCCCTGCACATTTCTGTTCAAAGTGGTCACCTGTCCGTCAGCCGTAAGCTGCTCGCAGACTCTGATGTCAACTGCGAAGTCGCAAATCTTAGGTACTATTCTTTTTGTGTGCCTGTGTGTGTGTGTGTGTCTCTCTCTCATTCACTCAGCACTGCCTCATACACCCTCTCTCTCTCTCTCTCTCTCTCTCTCTCTCTCTCTCTCTCTCTCTCTCTCTCTCTCTCTCTCTCTCTCTCTCTCTCTCTCTCTCTCTCTCTCTCTCTCTCTCTCTCTCTATCTATCTATCTCTCTATTTCTCTTTATCTCTCTCTCTCTCTATCTATCTCTCTATCTCTATCTCTATCTATCTCTCTCTCTCTCTCTCTCTCTCTCTCTCTCTCTCTCTCTATCTCTCTCTCTATCTCTCTATCTCTCTCTCTCTCTCTCCACCTGCCCTCCCTCCTTGTTGTCAATAACGTTATCTTTCTGTACTAACAAAGTCTTCCTTTCAGCCTAGATATAATTTATTCTTCTGATGCCTGTATGTATCACAGCTTCTCGTACTGCCACCAATAATAATAATGTGTGTGCGTGTCTGGGTGTGTCTGTGTCTGTGTGTCTGTGTCTGTGTGTGCGCATGTGTGTGTGCACGCATGTGTGTGTGTGCACGCATGTGTGTGTGTCTGTGTGTTGTGTTGGTATGCATGTGTGTGTTTGTGTGCATTCAGGGGTCAAACTGCTCTTCACCTACTGTGCAATAACCCCAAGGACAACGCTGCAGCGCTGTTTGACAGCATGATGGAATATAGACCACAGTTAAATGTCAACTTCCCCGATGCAGAAGGAAACACACGTAAGTTAGTGTTACATTGCCGCATCCACGCTGCCCTTCGCCTTGCGCTCGGTAACTAGGTACTAATTCACTGTGGGTCGCAGCACGGTTGGAAAAACCCATCCGCTTCCAAGCAGGACTTGGTTCTGGTACCTCTTGTTTCTCAACCATGGTCTTGGACCAACCCACTGTGCCTGCCTGCCTGCCTCCCTACCTCCACCACCATCGCTCAGGAGCCACGTCTGACGCCTGATCCTGGTTTTGTGGCGTCCCAGGGAAGAGGAAAGGTGCTTCTTGACCTGTTTGGTATGGGGATTTATTATAATAATAATTATTATGTTGTGAACTTGTTTTGAGTCAGAAGAAGGTGGCTGCTTCAAGCATTGGAGTTCGTGCTTCTAGCTCAGTTCGTATTGTTTGCAGTCGCCAGCCGAAGTATCCTTGTGTTGGTGCTCATGGTGATGGTGATGCTGCATGACTGACCCTGTGTGTTTGTGCGTGTGTGTGTGTGTGTGTGTGTGTCTGTGTGTGTGTGTGTGTGCTTGTGTGTGTGTGTGTGTGTGTGATGTGTGTGTGATGTGTGTGTGTCTGTGTGTGTGTGTGTGTGTATGTGTGTGTGTGTGTCTGTGTGTGTGTCTGTGCCCCCCGATACCGGTTGCTCCATTGCACAGCTATTCTCCTGGCGTACATGTCCGGTGCTGGTAACCTGTGTCGCTCACTACTACGCCACAACGCCCACCCCGGCGTGATCAACAAACAAGGAGTGTCGATGTTCAACTCACCTGTGGCCACCAAGAAACTGCTCTTCCGACTGCTGGAGATGCTTAGTAGTGAGCCACCGTGGCTGGAAGGCACGCAGTGTTACACCTGCCAAGCTAACTTTGGTATCAAGACCAGGAAACACCACTGGTGAGAGATTGTCTTGCGTGTGTGTCTGTGTGTCTGTCTGTGTGTATGTGTGTCTGTCTGTGTGTGTGTGTGTGGGGGGGGGGGTGTTTGTGTCTTGTGTGTCTTTGTGTGCATGTAAAAGCTGTGCTTTGTAGTCCAGGCTGAATAGTGGCGGTCGGTTTTTCTGGTTTGCAAGCTTTTCGATAAAGTTAGTATGGCTTCTGAAGTTCTGCTGGAGTATCGCTATCATCGCCTCCAGCAATTGACATCTAAGGTGCGTGTGTGGGTGGGTGTCCGTCTGTCTCTGTCTGCCTGCCTGTGTGTCTGTATGTGTGTGTGTGTGTGTGTGTGTGTGTGTGTGTGTGTGTGTGTGTGTGTGTATGTGTGTGTGTGTGTGTGTGTTTGTGTGTGTGTGTGTGTACATTGTCCACACCACTACAGTCGCCACTGCGGCCGATTGCTCTGCTCCAAGTGCACGCAACAGCAGATGCCTATTATCAAGTATGACATCCACAAGCCGACGCGTCTCTGTGAAACTTGCTACGACGTTCTCAGCATGCAACACACATAGGTGGATGTGTGTATATGTGCAGATGGGGTCCATGCAGCTCTGCGTTGGTGCTAAGCATGTGTGCGTGTGTGTGCGTGTGTGTGTGTGTACGCATGCTTGCCCGGAGCTACATGTCATTATTCTTTCGCCTGACCGCTCCATTGAGGCCTGAGGACTGCTGCTGGTATTCCCATCAATGTTCCTCGCATCTCTTGAACCAAAGTTCAAGATTCTCTGGGTCTACCTGTGTTTTTTGTATTTTAGCCGTGTCCCCTTCTGAACCAAGTGTTTCACAGTGATCAACCTTCCTTTGTCATGAGAATATTCTCTGTGCGCCTATTATTTTACCTTTGCACGGGCAGATAGAGTATTTTACCAGATATGCGCATACCGCGCACGGATTTGTGTACGTGTGTGTACGTGTGTACGTTTGTACTTGTGCCCCTTTTTTAACATATGATGGAAGCTATTCACTGTTATGCTGTACAAGTAGTCTCTTCCTCTTCGCCATTGCTCTCTATTATTTATACATGTTCTGATGTGCTGTTTCCCACTGTCAGTGAGCCTGGTGCTCTCCCCGGCCCCACTGCCCGGTATAGCACTTTGTGTGTATTTCCTCAATTTTTCTGTGCTCCTAGATAATCATGAGTCATAGTAGGCGATTGTAAGTTTTGTTTTGAGATTTTTACCCGAACCTGGGGTCGATTGACCCCACGTGCTCACTGCCGGTTTTCTGGTCTTCCAAAATATGTTGGTGATGTTTTTACGTGAATAGCTTCTTCAGTCTTGATAGGCAGGCCTGTGTACAGTGTTTCTGGATATGGACTAGGCAAATTTTGTGTTTTTTAATTTTTGGTTTTTGTAGTTCTTGTTATTATGGTTATGGTCAGAGGCAGCTACTGGCCTGTCTGTCGACACTTGCAATAGTGCTGTGTGAAGTTGGACTAGAATTCGTACAGGAAATGTGTTTGAATGCTCTGTGTGTGTGTGTGGTGTGCGTGTGTGCGTGCCTGCGGGTGTGTGCGAGAGCGTGTACGTGACTGAGACTACACTCTGGTTTGGAGCGAAAGGAGGCACCGTGCGCATGAACAGCACACGCCCAGTTCAGAGCGGATACCGATGATCGCAATAACATGGCCGCCAGGACTGGTCCGGTTTGTCAGGTTATCACCGGACCAACATTTTAGCCACCATCCAACTTGCACAAGATTGTACTTAGTCATCGGGGATATCGGTGCGTAAACACAAATGCCGTCCCTATACATGACGGTCACGTCGGGCAAGCTTGACAAGGAGAATCCTGACATTGTAGACATGCACATGTACCTGTAACTGTCATGTCCTACAAACACCATTAGTTAGCACTCACCAGTTTTGTCCACACGCACTCACAGCTGCCACATTCATCTACTGCTACCATTCTCAGATACACTGCAAAGGTTCACACTACACGCGTTATGCATAACCGCTAGCTGTGCTGCATTCTCACGCTTCTTTTCATATTC
>NC_088654.1:26128480-26188480 GCF_964019385.1 Sycon ciliatum
GTACTAAGGTCACACTTGGCAGGCTTTTGTGTGGAGCTTGTGTCCGCTCGAAGGTACGGATTGACTGGAAAACGTGCTATATGTGTACAAGGTTCATGTCGTATGACCTACAGACAGCAGACCACCTCCACAATGCGACCACGAAAGGACGAGATGGTGGGGCGCTCTGGCGGTACTTTACGGTATGTGTGTCAGGCTTTAAAAGACATAATATGCACAATCATAACTTCAGAGTTCAGACATAATAATTATTGTTATGTCTGAAGTCACAAGTTACAATGTATGTGCCGTCAGTGCATCTTGAACGGACTGAGAGCCAGGCTTGTGCAAGCCTCTATCATAGTATGAGCCAGGCCTTTTCGGCTAAGCAAGCCGTGACACTTGTGACTACGGCATTCCCCATTCCAAAAATAATACCTAACCCCGGCTCTCAGTTCTTACGCGACACGTAATCGTTGCCCAGGTCATGGCCAATAGCCGACTTTCCCACCGTACGGGCATAACGAAGGTCAACAGCCTGACCTTTCGAGCCCCGACCCCGGGCCGCCTCACTCAGACTTGAAGAAGCGCGCCCAGTGCGGCAGTCTCAGGGAGCGGGTCATGATGGCTAAACCTTGGTCTCAGCCGGGAGCGGGTCATGATGGCTAAACCTTGGTCGATAGCAGGGAGCGGGTCATGATGGCTAAACCTTGGTCGATAGCAGGGAGCGGGTCATGATGGCTAAACCTTGGTCGATAGCAGGGAGCGGGTCATGATGGCTAAACCTTGGTCGATAGCAGGGAGCGGGTCATGATGGCTAAACCTTGGTCGATAGCAGGGAGCGGGTCATGATGGCTAAACCTTGGTCGATAGCAGGGAGCGGGTCATGATGGCTAAACCTTGGTCGATAGCAGGGAGCGGGTCATGATGGCTAAACCTTGGTCGATAGCAGGGAGCGGGTCATGATGGCTAAACCTTGGTCGATAGCAGGGAGCGGGTCATGATGGCTAAACCTTGGTCGATAGCAGGGAGCGGGTCATGATGGCTAAACCTTGGTCGATAGCAGGGAGCGGGTCATGATGGCTAAACCTTGGTCGATAGCAGGGAGCGGGTCATGATGGCTAAACCTTGGTCGATAGCAGGGAGCGGGTCATGATGGCTAAACCTTGGTCGATAGCAGGGAGCGGGTCATGATGGCTAAACCTTGGTCGATAGCAGGGAGCGGGTCATGATGGCTAAACCTTGGTCTCAGCCGGGAGCGGGTCATGATGGCTAAACCTTGGTCGATAGCAGGGAGCGGGTCATGATGGCTAAACCTTGGTCGATAGCAGGGAGCGGGTCATGATGGCTAAACCTTGGTCGATAGCAGGGAGCGGGTCATGATGGCTAAACCTTGGTCGATAGCAGGGAGCGGGTCATGATGGCTAAACCTTGGTCGATAGCAGGGAGCGGGTCATGATGGCTAAACCTTGGTCGATAGCAGGGAGCGGGTCATGATGGCTAAACCTTGGTCGATAGCAGGGAGCGGGTCATGATGGCTAAACCTTGGTCGATAGCAGGGAGCGGGTCATGATGGCTAAACCTTGGTCGATAGCAGGGAGCGGGTCATGATGGCTAAACCTTGGTCGATAGCAGGGAGCGGGTCATGATGGCTAAACCTTGGTCGATAGCAGGGAGCGGGTCATGATGGCTAAACCTTGGTCGATAGCAGGGAGCGGGTCATGATGGCTAAACCTTGGTCGATAGCAGGGAGCGGGTCATGATGGCTAAACCTTGGTCGATAGCAGGGAGCGGGTCATGATGGCTAAACCTTGGTCGATAGCAGGGAGCGGGTCATGATGGCTAAACCTTGGTCGATAGCAGGGAGCGGGTCATGATGGCTAAACCTTGGTCGATAGCAGGGAGCGGGTCATGATGGCTAAACCTTGGTCGATAGCAGGGAGCGGGTCATGATGGCTAAACCTTGGTCGATAGCAGGGAGCGGGTCATGATGGCTAAACCTTGGTCGATAGCAGGGAGCGGGTCATGATGGCTAAACCTTGGTCGATAGCAGGGAGCGGGTCATGATGGCTAAACCTTGGTCTCAGCCGGGAGCGGGTCATGATGGCTAAACCTTGGTCGATAGCAGGGAGCGGGTCATGATGGCTAAACCTGGGTCGATAGCAGGGAGCGGGTCATGATGGCTAAACCTTGGTCGATAGCAGGGAGCGGGTCATGATGGCTAAACCTTGGTCGATAGCAGGGAGCGGGTCATGATGGCTAAACCTTGGTCGATAGCAGGGAGCGGGTCATGATGGCTAAACCTTGGTCGATAGCAGGGAGCGGGTCATGATGGCTAAACCTTGGTCGATAGCAGGGAGCGGGTCATGATGGCTAAACCTTGGTCGATAGCAGGGAGCGGGTCATGATGGCTAAACCTTGGTCTCAGCCGGGAGCGGGTCATGATGGCTAAACCTTGGTCGATAGCAGGGAGCGGGTCATGATGGCTAAACCTTGGTCGATAGCAGGGAGCGGGTCATGATGGCTAAACCTTGGTCGATAGCAGGGAGCGGGTCATGATGGCTAAACCTTGGTCGATAGCAGGGAGCGGGTCATGATGGCTAAACCTTGGTCGATAGCAGGGAGCGGGTCATGATGGCTAAACCTTGGTCGATAGCAGGGAGCGGGTCATGATGGCTAAACCTTGGTCGATAGCAGGGAGCGGGTCATGATGGCTAAACCTTGGTCGATAGCAGGGAGCGGGTCATGATGGCTAAACCTTGGTCGATAGCAGGGAGCGGGTCATGATGGCTAAACCTTGGTCGATAGCAGGGAGCGGGTCATGATGGCTAAACCTTGGTCGATAGCAGGGAGCGGGTCATGATGGCTAAACCTTGGTCGATAGCAGGGAGCGGGTCATGATGGCTAAACCTTGGTCGATAGCAGGGAGCGGGTCATGATGGCTAAACCTTGGTCGATAGCAGGGAGCGGGTCATGATGGCTAAACCTTGGTCGATAGCAGGGAGCGGGTCATGATGGCTAAACCTTGGTCGATAGCAGGGAGCGGGTCATGATGGCTAAACCTTGGTCGATAGCAGGGAGCGGGTCATGATGGCTAAACCTTGGTCGATAGCAGGGAGCGGGTCATGATGGCTAAACCTTGGTCGATAGCAGGGAGCGGGTCATGATGGCTAAACCTTGGTCGATAGCAGGGAGCGGGTCATGATGGCTAAACCTTGGTCGATAGCAGGGAGCGGGTCATGATGGCTAAACCTTGGTCTCAGCCGGGAGCGGGTCATGATGGCTAAACCTTGGTCGATAGCAGGGAGCGGGTCATGATGGCTAAACCTGGGTCGATAGCAGGGAGCGGGTCATGATGGCTAAACCTTGGTCTCAGCCGGGAGCGGGTCATGATGGCTAAACCTTGGTCGATAGCAGGGAGCGGGTCATGATGGCTAAACCTTGGTCGATAGCAGGGAGCGGGTCATGATGGCTAAACCTTGGTCGATAGCAGGGAGCGGGTCATGATGGCTAAACCTTGGTCGATAGCAGGGAGCGGGTCATGATGGCTAAACCTTGGTCGATAGCAGGGAGCGGGTCATGATGGCTAAACCTTGGTCGATAGCAGGGAGCGGGTCATGATGGCTAAACCTTGGTCGATAGCAGGGAGCGGGTCATGATGGCTAAACCTTGGTCGATAGCAGGGAGCGGGTCATGATGGCTAAACCTTGGTCGATAGCAGGGAGCGGGTCATGATGGCTAAACCTTGGTCGATAGCAGGGAGCGGGTCATGATGGCTAAACCTTGGTCGATAGCAGGGAGCGGGTCATGATGGCTAAACCTTGGTCGATAGCAGGGAGCGGGTCATGATGGCTAAACCTTGGTCGATAGCAGGGAGCGGGTCATGATGGCTAAACCTTGGTCGATAGCAGGGAGCGGGTCATGATGGCTAAACCTTGGTCGATAGCAGGGAGCGGGTCATGATGGCTAAACCTTGGTCGATAGCAGGGAGCGGGTCATGATGGCTAAACCTTGGTCGATAGCAGGGAGCGGGTCATGATGGCTAAACCTTGGTCGATAGCAGGGAGCGGGTCATGATGGCTAAACCTTGGTCGATAGCAGGGAGCGGGTCATGATGGCTAAACCTTGGTCGATAGCAGGGAGCGGGTCATGATGGCTAAACCTTGGTCGATAGCAGGGAGCGGGTCATGATGGCTAAACCTTGGTCGATAGCAGGGAGCGGGTCATTATGGCTAAACCTTGGTCTCAGCCGGGAGCGGGTCATGATGGCTAAACCTTGGTCGATAGCAGGGAGCGGGTCATGATGGCTAAACCTGGGTCGATAGCAGGGAGCGGGTCATGATGGCTAAACCTTGGTCTCAGCCGGGAGCGGGTCATGATGGCTAAACCTTGGTCGATAGCAGGGAGCGGGTCATGATGGCTAAACCTTGGTCGATAGCAGGGAGCGGGTCATGATGGCTAAACCTTGGTCGATAGCAGGGAGCGGGTCATGATGGCTAAACCTTGGTCGATAGCAGGGAGCGGGTCATGATGGCTAAACCTTGGTCGATAGCAGGGAGCGGGTCATGATGGCTAAACCTTGGTCGATAGCAGGGAGCGGGTCATGATGGCTAAACCTTGGTCGATAGCAGGGAGCGGGTCATGATGGCTAAACCTTGGTCGATAGCAGGGAGCGGGTCATGATGGCTAAACCTTGGTCGATAGCAGGGAGCGGGTCATGATGGCTAAACCTTGGTCGATAGCAGGGAGCGGGTCATGATGGCTAAACCTTGGTCGATAGCAGGGAGCGGGTCATGATGGCTAAACCTTGGTCGATAGCAGGGAGCGGGTCATGATGGCTAAACCTTGGTCGATAGCAGGGAGCGGGTCATGATGGCTAAACCTTGGTCGATAGCAGGGAGCGGGTCATGATGGCTAAACCTTGGTCGATAGCAGGGAGCGGGTCATGATGGCTAAACCTTGGTCGATAGCAGGGAGCGGGTCATGATGGCTAAACCTTGGTCGATAGCAGGGAGCGGGTCATGATGGCTAAACCTTGGTCGATAGCAGGGAGCGGGTCATGATGGCTAAACCTTGGTCGATAGCAGGGAGCGGGTCATGATGGCTAAACCTTGGTCGATAGCAGGGAGCGGGTCATGATGGCTAAACCTTGGTCGATAGCAGGGAGCGGGTCATGATGGCTAAACCTTGGTCGATAGCAGGGAGCGGGTCATGATGGCTAAACCTTGGTCGATAGCAGGGAGCGGGTCATGATGGCTAAACCTTGGTCGATAGCAGGGAGCGGGTCATGATGGCTAAACCTTGGTCGATAGCAGGGAGCGGGTCATGATGGCTAAACCTTGGTCGATAGCAGGGAGCGGGTCATGATGGCTAAACCTTGGTCGATAGCAGGGAGCGGGTCATGATGGCTAAACCTTGGTCTCAGCCGGGAGCGGGTCATGATGGCTAAACCTTGGTCGATAGCAGGGAGCGGGTCATGATGGCTAAACCTGGGTCGATAGCAGGGAGCGGGTCATGATGGCTAAACCTTGGTCTCAGCCGGGAGCGGGTCATGATGGCTAAACCTTGGTCGATAGCAGGGAGCGGGTCATGATGGCTAAACCTTGGTCGATAGCAGGGAGCGGGTCATGATGGCTAAACCTTGGTCGATAGCAGGGAGCGGGTCATGATGGCTAAACCTTGGTCGATAGCAGGGAGCGGGTCATGATGGCTAAACCTTGGTCGATAGCAGGGAGCGGGTCATGATGGCTAAACCTTGGTCGATAGCAGGGAGCGGGTCATGATGGCTAAACCTTGGTCGATAGCAGGGAGCGGGTCATGATGGCTAAACCTTGGTCGATAGCAGGGAGCGGGTCATGATGGCTAAACCTTGGTCGATAGCAGGGAGCGGGTCATGATGGCTAAACCTTGGTCGATAGCAGGGAGCGGGTCATGATGGCTAAACCTTGGTCGATAGCAGGGAGCGGGTCATGATGGCTAAACCTTGGTCGATAGCAGGGAGCGGGTCATGATGGCTAAACCTTGGTCGATAGCAGGGAGCGGGTCATGATGGCTAAACCTTGGTCGATAGCAGGGAGCGGGTCATGATGGCTAAACCTTGGTCGATAGCAGGGAGCGGGTCATGATGGCTAAACCTTGGTCGATAGCAGGGAGCGGGTCATGATGGCTAAACCTTGGTCGATAGCAGGGAGCGGGTCATGATGGCTAAACCTTGGTCGATAGCAGGGAGCGGGTCATGATGGCTAAACCTTGGTCGATAGCAGGGAGCGGGTCATGATGGCTAAACCTTGGTCGATAGCAGGGAGCGGGTCATGATGGCTAAACCTTGGTCGATAGCAGGGAGCGGGTCATGATGGCTAAACCTTGGTCGATAGCAGGGAGCGGGTCATTATGGCTAAACCTTGGTCTCAGCCGGGAGCGGGTCATGATGGCTAAACCTTGGTCGATAGCAGGGAGCGGGTCATGATGGCTAAACCTGGGTCGATAGCAGGGAGCGGGTCATGATGGCTAAACCTTGGTCTCAGCCGGGAGCGGGTCATGATGGCTAAACCTTGGTCGATAGCAGGGAGCGGGTCATGATGGCTAAACCTTGGTCGATAGCAGGGAGCGGGTCATGATGGCTAAACCTTGGTCGATAGCAGGGAGCGGGTCATGATGGCTAAACCTTGGTCGATAGCAGGGAGCGGGTCATGATGGCTAAACCTTGGTCGATAGCAGGGAGCGGGTCATGATGGCTAAACCTTGGTCGATAGCAGGGAGCGGGTCATGATGGCTAAACCTTGGTCGATAGCAGGGAGCGGGTCATGATGGCTAAACCTTGGTCGATAGCAGGGAGCGGGTCATGATGGCTAAACCTTGGTCGATAGCAGGGAGTAGTAAAATACAATAAAACCTGGTTTAAGCGACCACCCCACCCCCACGGTGCAAGTAAAAGCGGTCGTTAAAGCCAGGTGGTCTTTAGAACCAGGTCCCACGGTGTCTGTGTAGAACTGTCGGTGCATGGAAAACTGTCCTTAAGAGCAGGTGGTCGCTAAACCCAGAGGTCACTAAACCCAGAGGTCGCTAAACCCAGAGGTCGCTAAACCAAGACGGCAACGTCTGTAGGGCCTTCCCTATCAAAATAATAAATTCTACTACTACTACTACTACTACTACTACTACTACCCAGAGGTCGCTAAACCCAGAGGTCGTTAAGAGCAGGTGGTCGCTAAACCCAGAGGTCGTTAAAAGCAGGTGGTCGCTAAACCCAGAGGTCGTTAACAGCAGGTGGTCGCTAAACCCAGAGGTCGTTAAGAGCAGGTGGTCGCTAAACCCAGAGGTCGTTAAAAGCAGGTGGTCGCTAAACACAGAGGTCGCCTACACCAGGTTTTACTGTATTCCCTGGTCTACAGTAGGCCTCAGCGGCTAATGCTAGTTTTTTTGGGCAAAAATGCTTTTGGCAATGCTAGTTATTTTGGTTGCTAATGCTAGGTTGAGCGCTCGTTTGCAGCATTAATGCTTGTTTCAGCACAAATAAAAAGGAAAGAAAATGGTGTACAGAAATACTTTTTCGGATGGTCTTGTGTCTAATTTCATTGTAGACACGATCAGATGAAACAGGGCACCATGGTGTGTGTGTGGAGGTTTGGCGCTTCTAAATAGGCACCCTTAGCATTGAGACGATAACGCTAGCGGTAACGGTATTTTGACTGTGGCCGGACCAAGAGTACCCATTTTGTTACTGTATGGCACATATGTACCCTTGAATCCTGTTGTGCACTTGCTGTGTGCCAGAAGAGGCCCAGACTCCATAATTGGTGCAAACATTACCATATGGGTCATTGCAGCGTATGACTTGGAAAGGTTTTTAGCCCCCAGGCCCCTTTTAATGCTTTTTACCCCATAAAACCTGCTTGCAATGCTAGAGCAATGCTAGTTTCCAAAAAAGGCCTTTAATGCTAGCATTAGCCGCTGAGGCCTAGTCTACAGTCCATTTCAAAACTATAGACGCGTAGGGTTTTTGAAATATTTCAAATTCGGCTGGAACTTTTTGAGAATAGTTTTCGGAATATTGCTCAGGACCGCTCCACAATTACTCTCATTATAGTTTCTAAATGATTGGATAACAGACGCCCAATTTGGAAAAATTATGCACAAAGTGATCACAGATTTTATGTGGTATAGATGCTGGCATAACGGTTTTTGCCTTGGTACGCGTCAGGGAGTCGTAAAATACCGTATTTTACGACTCCCTGGTACGCGTCTATAGTTTTGAAATGGACTGTAGGTAGGTAGATACGTACTTTCTATTTGAATTCGCAGAACGGTCCAGACGTCTATAGCAGCTAGGAGTTGTATACCCAGGTTAAAGGGGAAGTTAAGGCAAAAATTAAAATTTCACCAGTTATAGTCTTCGGGGTGCTGAGTCGAATGGTCTTGGTCCGAGAAAGCTGAGACGCTCCCTTCCTACTTGAATCCCAATCGAACTCGCGCACTTCCACCGAAACTGGGTGACTGCACCCTACTAGATGGGGATTTGTATGCAAAATGTCACTAAAAGCGCCATTTCGTTCTTATAAAAGCACGGATGACCGCGATTGGCCCAATATGTTGTAGTCTTTTGGAAGCTGAGTCGACTGGTTTTGGTCCGAAAAGGCTGCGATGCAGCGTTCCTCCTTTATTCCCAATCGAACATGGTTGAAGAAGCGGTCACGTGCTCCTGGGTGCCCAAATCACCTGGTCACCACGCCAGCAGGCGACAACTTTCACACCAAGGCTCAACTCGAGTTCAACTCGAGTGACAGGACTGCACCCAAAAAAGGTCAAACAGGCTAGTAAGTTGTACCCAGCAGGCACGGTGACCAGGTGACTGGCGTACGCAGGAGCACGTGACCGCTTCTTCAACCATGTTCGATTGGGAATAAAGGAGGAACGCTGCATCGCAGCCTTTTCGGACCAAAACCAATCGACTCAGCGTCCAAAAGACTACAACATATGGGCCAGTGTGATGTGCACTTATTTCAGAGAAGCAAGTTCAATCACACTTCAGTGGAAAGCCTCAACTGACCGGGCTCATGCACTCAAGACCCCTGGCTCGAAAGAGATGCGGCACAAGAGGACAGCCAAGCGGTACTGAGGGAAGTCAAGACAGCAAAACGGAAACGAATTGATCGACAGCAACCTGAGGCCTGAAATAATTTTTTTAAACGGGGCTATGGACACGATCTGATACAGCAAGCTGCTCATAGTGCCAGGCACGTCATTGCAAAGAACATCACGGGGGTTAACACTTTTTTATATTAAAAGTTAAAAAAACCACTCTTGGTTAGGAAAACACAGGGAAGGAAAACAAAACACAAAAAACACAAAAAAACACAACCAGAAGACAACACAGGTTTCTGTAATGCAATCGGCTGAAAGAAAAAGAGCGAAAGCTCAGCATTCACAAACTGCCGCCCTGTTGTGCAGTGTGCATACATGTATACAAGCGGTGGCAAACATCCGAGATACCAGGAATGCAAGCAAGAGGAAGTGATATAGGGGAGAGGGGGGGGGGTGACAGTACACATTAACGGTGCATGTGTCGGGAAAGTGACTAAGAGAAAGAGAGCGGGAAAGTCAAGCTATTCGTAATCATCCAGTGTCTAAGAAAAGGGCGAGGGAGGGGGGGGGGGGGGGGGAGGGGGATATCAAACTAGTCGTAATCATAACGGGAGGCAGGAATAGGTGTCCAAGGTGCTGTGTCAGGTCTATCTGTGAAGCCGGAGTCTATCGGGAATGGTGCGCCTGTCTTCTATGGACTATCACTACTGCGCCGATATGGCAATGAGAAGTGAGCGGGCGTGCTAGGGACGGTCGATGAGGAGTGAAGGGGGAAAACGTGGCGAGAGGTGAGTAGCCCGGCGAATGGGGCACGGGGAAAAAATTAAACTTTACTGCTGTTGCGACACGTCAGTTCAATAAGTCTTGTCCGGTATACATACATACATACATACATACATCCATACACACATACATACATACATACATGCATAAGTAGATGGTAGTCTGGTCTGGTTCAGTGCCTGGTATCAGTGGATTGGGTGAGGCTACGACACGGGGCAGATAGGCGTGTGCAGCAAACTATACAACAAACTAGCATTGTTGTTTGGCGTGTGTGTACGTGTGTGTGTGTGTGTGTGTGTGTGTGTGTGTGTGTGTGTGTGTGTGTGTGTGTGTGTGTGTGTGTGTGCGTGTGTGTGTGTGCGTGTGTGAATGAGAGAGAGACACACACACACACACAAAGAGAGAGAGAGAGAGAGAGAGAGAGAGAGAGAGAGAGAGGGAGAGAGAGGGAGAAAGAGAGAGAGAGAGAGAGAGATAGATAGATAGAGACAGAGAGAGTATGTGTGTTTGACTTATACGCCAGTGAAAGGCGCCGCGCCGGGCGAGTTGAACGCCAGCCCTTTCTCCTTGGCCATGCGGCAGATGACGGCCTGGCGAACACGCTCCACCTGCTCTCTCAGCTGTTTCTCCTCCTTACGCAGAGCGGTGTTCTCGCGCCGCAGCGCCACCACCTCCATCTCGTTGCGGCGAAGACGCTCGCGACGAATGCGAGCGGCGCTGTTGGACTTGCTGCGGCGGCTGCTGCAGTTGGGGGGCTGGCACGACGACGGAGAGAAGTCCTCGTCGCTGTCCGACACGAGCTGGCGGTGCGAGAAGCTTGCGCGCGCGATCGACGGCAGTATGGGCAGAGGCGGGCATAGCATGTCCGCCTCCGATGTTCCAGCACCAGTGGGTGACGCGCTCTTGGCCGACAGCTCCGCGGCCGAGTCGGTGGCAGAGAGTTGCGAGCCGGAGAACGGAGAAGCTATCTCGGGCAGAAAGGCGATCTGATGTGCTTGCTGCTGCTGCTGCATGGCTGTTGGGCACGACCAGGTTCCCGTGACGTCTCCCAGTAGCGGGTGCTGGCTGAACGCGGGCCGCATGGCTGTGCTATCGCTGGCCGAAGCGGCGGTGGACACATTGATCGGGTGAGCATTGCGAGCCAGAGCAGACGGCATGCCGAATGACTGAGCGTAGCCTCTAGCGCCGATCGCAGCCGCAGCTTGCTCGTCCAGCGACGAGTTTGACGATGACGAGGTGGCGCTGAGCGTCGAGGGTGCCATTGCAAGGAGCGCATGGCAACCGGGGGAGTGGGTTGCCCTGTGGTTACCATCGTCCACAAACGCCGACACGACGCCGGGGGCGGCATGCGGCGGAGCTTGCACCACTGCGGGAAAGAGCTGCATGGCGTTCGGCGGGCAAATCTGTGCCTGCTGCTGATGCTGCATTTCCTCCTCCTGGTCGACGGCGCCGGCCAGAAAGGTGAGTAGCTGGGACGCCACCGACTTCACCTGGTGGTTCGTGTCGGGAGCAGCAGCGGCGGTGCGATAGGTTGGGGCGGACGACGGCGACAGGAAAGGAGCCGGCGCCGACATGGCCACGCCAGCACCAGCAGCACTGCTGCCGGCCGCCGTGCAGTAGAACAGAGATTCAGCACTGGTGCTGCGACTGGCACCGCCACTCATTGGACTGTCGGAGTGAGAGGACTCGGGTGTGGACGTGCGCGAGGACGTGCACGAGGATGACATGGACGACGAGCAGAACGCAGCAGTGGATGCACTGGAGAAGCCAGCCGCGGACCTAGGCGCCGCCGGACGCTGCATAAAGCCGTCGTCAAATCCAGCAATGCCAGCTGGCGGCATTACGCTTTGGCTGTTGTCCTGCGCTGTCGGCGGCTGCTGCGGTAGGAACATGGCCTGTTCCATTTTGCAATCAGTGTTCTCAGACACAAACGACAAGTTGCCGTTGGAGAAATCAAGCGACTCCCTCGCCATGCTGTTGACATCCTCGTACAGGAGTTGCCAGTCGGCCTCATGCAGGTGAATTTCATTGACGTCAATGGAGGAAAGGCTTTCAGGTCGCAGTTTCTGCTGGTGCTGGTGCTGCTGCTGCTGCGTCTGGTGGTGATGGTAGTTAGAGTTGGATGAGGAGCTCTCTGGGGCTAAGCAGCTGCTGGAGGAGTCTAGCAAACCGCCGATGGCACTGCCGTTGCGGTTGTGAGCCAGGGCAGAGAATGGGGTGGGACAGTTGTAAGATGAAGGAGCACTGCCGTGCAGCGCTGAAAAGCTGCTAGAGCGCTGGCGGGCCACCACAGAGCCGGACGTGCGCGAGAATAGGTCTTCAGTGTCCATGGGGGCGAGCACGCGAAGAGATGGCATAGCGGGGACGGCGCCAATACTGCCGGGGCGCGGCGCTGCTACTGTAGTCATGGTAACGGCAACAGTGCTGTTAAGAATACGGTGGGGAGTTACACTAACAGACGTGACTTTATCGGTAATGTTCTTCGGTGGAGTTGTACTAATTGTGACGCTTGGTGCTGCTACTGCTTCTAGAGGGGAGTGTTGTGCTTGTGGTGGTGTTGCTGTTGTTGATGATGTCTGTAACGATGTGGGTCTGTCTGCGGTGATTGTCTCGGTGGATAGCTCTTGGTTGGTGGGGGCGTAGCGTTGGCTAGGCAACGGAGCGTCGCGTGCAGCTGGACAACTGGAAGGGCTACAACTGTCAATGGTCAAATCTATACCTGCACACATACGAACGTGCACATACACACACACACACACACACACACACACACACACACACACACACACGTGCACAGGCAAATGAGAAAGCAAACGGAAACGAACACTAATTAGCACAATTTACATACATTCGATTCGATTTTACAATTTTCGCATGCTTGTGAATCGGTGACCTAAAGATGACTTTTCATGATGCCATGCTTGATGCATTACACTTGATATCAGCCAGGGACTACACATTTCGGCCGCATTAAAACTTCAGCCGGTACAGCCCATGCCTTTTACACTTTGTCATAAACTAATAATTTCATCCGCAACAAATGTTAAGCCTCAAAGACGAAAATAGCTGAATACTTGCTACATTAGAGAGGTTCCGGAGTTCGATTTTTCGTGCCAAAATCCGTAGAGGCGCTACGGATTTTTTATACGTCGTTTTTGAGCAGTGAAATGTTTCGGAGTACGGAACTTATGTGTTTGCCGTCATTGCCTAGGTTACGATCACAAACACGTCACATTCCCCGCGCTATGCCTTTTTATTTTGAAAATTTGTACCGAAATCAAAACTTCCCGCGGAAAATCGATGTTTCTCGTACCAAATTTGTACGCGAAAAATCTTTCTGCACCCGATGACGCAAAATCTCCATACGAAACATGGTTCGGATGAAAGCCAGTCCACACGGATTCTCCGTGCCGAAAAATCGTATGGAGCACGCCTGGAAAAAATCCGTAGCGTCCATACGGATTTTGGCACGGAAAATCGTACCCTGGAACCTCTCTATTTACTAAAATGTCGCCGTCTGATGATATGGTGAAATGCGTGAAATCAGAAATGCATCTCAACTGATCATGTAATCGAATAACCTCAATGGACCCATTGTGCAATGACGTAATTAGTACCCTAAACACCCTTCACAGCCACCTGGGCATGGTCGTCCGGGGTGTTGAACAGTGCATTCCTGATCCCAGCGTACTCGCAAGCATTACTCATGCATTCCATATTTGGCAATGCGCAAATGGGTCTATCTCTTAATTTGCTAAATCCTATATAGGATTTTGGTCATATTTTTCAACTCAAAATGGGTGTGGCATGAGCATAGGGAAACGTATGTGACCAATTCTTCCGCGTTAGGTCTTAGTCGATATGGAGAGTTGAATAAGATATTTTTTTCAAATACTAACATCTAAGGCTCATCTCCTTGCGCAATATTTCTAAGGCCTGTGCCCTATTTTTTGAATCCTATATATAGGATTTGAGATTTTGCTGGACCTTGTTTTATCCTTAAAATTGGTAGTTTCACGACGGCATGTGCGATATGTCGTCATGAAACCACCCCGTGCCACACCTGTAATGTTCTTTTGCACATTCACTGCTTCAGTCCTTCCCATGACACCAGCTGAACAATGCTGCTCAAAATTCCAATCCTTGCTCAAAATGGGTATTCATGATGTCCTATGAACCTAAAAAGTAAACATCCATGCCTCAAACATATTTACAGCTTCTAATAAAACCATTATGCTCTTATTATGGGTCATGAATGACTCATGATGACCAATAACAACGGCATAAAGGTCACGCATTTTCAAATCCTATATATAGGACTTTTGCCCAGCAAATTAAGAGACAGTAAACTACAGTGCGGGGCCCTCCAAAATAGTAAAAAATAAAAAAAAATAAAAAATAGTACTTATACCTACAGTAGAAAAGAAAAGGACATATGAATACGAGTTAAGAGTAACTCTCCATCACTGTAACTGGATACTATATACAGTCAGAAAGTGCAATAACTAGGCACAAAACTGACAGAGTACTGAGACATTCGACGCCCATTTATGGCTCAACATCCGAGTTTCAAATTATACCTACAGTATACGTTATATCTAGAGTACAGTCAGACCTCGCTTATCCGGTCCTCTTTTATCCGGATCCCTCACCATCCGGAAGAAAATAGCTGATTACAGATTTACAGCATGCGTGATGCATCCAACAAAACTGGTGTTCGGTTATCCAGTTCCCTCGCCTATCCGGATATTTTTTTCGTGGAAAACGGATGTGTGCGGTTAAGCGAGGGCTGACTGTACTCTTAAATAATACACAGCTGTCTCGATGTGCTAGTGTACATTACGCCACGGGCAGTTAGATAGACGTACAATTAGGAGAACTCGCATTGTCATCTGGTGCTGAGGACTCTGGAAACTCGCCAACGATTGCAGTTGTAGCGGTGACCCCTGGGTGCACACGAACAGACAGGAATACACAAAGCATGGAATTCGGTTCATGACCACGATCACAAGTGTCACCATCAGCAAAAAGAAAACACACACACACACACACACAACCTAACCACACAGCCTAATCATTAATGATAGCTTGCATGCCGTCCTACCGGTAGGACCACGGGTCCTACCGGTAGGACCCAAGAAATCGCGCTGCAAAAGTGCTTTGGTTGAGAAATTTCTTGAAACAATTGTTGAGATGAGGTCTTTGTCAGGCAAAGTAATGGCGCAAAATGCAAGACTATGTCCAGTGCATTGCATACGCGCTATTTTATCAATTGTCAAAATGGCCGCACATACTCCTGTCGGAGCGCTAGCAACTCTGTCCAAAGTGAATTTTGACCATGGCACATCAATCGTGGTGAGGTACTAATGTTTTTATTAGTCTGCCAAGGCAGTGGAATGCATAATTCCATACACCGTTTCCATGGTAACCATTTGCTGTTACCATGGAATTTCACACTATGCCTTGTGCGATCACGTCTAAAATTTGTGGACTCCTTCATTAGCCCCTGAGCAACAGTTTAGGGTCAATTTTTAGGTCAATGTTAGAACAGAGGCCATGCAGCATGTCTGTGTATGATGGTCCTACCGGTAGGTCCTACCGGTAGGACCGAGGTCTATGCAAGCTATCATTAAGAACGTTTCCCACTACAAAGACCCGTACACGGCACAACGCGAAAGCAGCGGTGACATCATCCGCACGCTGCATAGCTAACGACAGTGTGCAGGCACACACTGTTCTCAGGTTGCCATAGCAACACACTAGCTGATGAAGAAGAAGCTACTCATGATGTCAATTTCGTACTCGGCACAAAAAAACCCAGATAAACATGTATCCATTGTTGTAGGGAAAAATCAAAAGCTGCGAAAATCGTGCGCTCTTCATTTCTGTGTCAGAAGGCCAAGGAGATGAGCACTATATACCACCCCAGAAATCCTCCCGTTGACGCAAGCCAATCACCCATCTGTCAGGAACGCAACAACCTGTTTGGCAAGAACCCGACTCCATCCATCCCCATCCCCCAGCCAAAAGACACACTAACACATACAATACCGTTAGGTAAAAGCACAAGGATGACATCATCCACATGCAAGCCTTCAATGTGTAAAGTTAGTCATTGATGTAAGGCTGAGATGCTGAGAAAAATGTAGCGATTGATGTCACACATTCGTGCTAGGAAAGCGATTGGCCAATGCCAAGCAGTGGAGAACGCAACATACCAGAGAAACTGGTTTTTGGTTTGCGCCCATTGTGAGCCACAGCCCAAAGCACACGTGAACACAGCATGCACTCCGAGTCTACTCGAGCAGCCAGTCACATGCCAGGCCAAGTCAGCATAACTCCCCGTGTGTGCGTGCACGAGACATGCAACGCCACTTCACCCGCCGACACCATCTACATCAAACGTAAGCATGTGATCAACTGAACTCACGTGACAACAGCATACAAGTGACGGCATGCTTTTCAGTCTTACACAGACATCTACACTTCGAAGCAGTGCTACGCAGAACAACACCCTAAGCTCGCGTTTTCGACCGCCTTTCCTGGCACAAACACCAGCCCAGCCCTGAGAGAATGAACTGCATGTGACTACGCCCGTCTGTAGATGACGCACGCGAACACACGCACTGACACTAGCTGGCATGCTCTGGGTGCACAGTTAGTACCACAGGCCAGTGGCGATGTCCAACAGATGACAGCGCTAACGTCTTGTACACATATGAGCTGCCTGTCAACCAGCCAGCCTCTCAAGATGAGCATGACTCGACAACTCGAGAGCCCCAGGTCAACAGCACTTCAGCAAACAAGAGCACAATTAGAAACTATCTTAGACGTCCTACTTGCTTAGCCGCAATTTGCTTCACACTGCATGCTGTGTTTCCCATGGCAACAGCCTCTGCACAGAGCTACCCCCCCCCCCCTCCATGGCATAGGTTCTCTCTATTTCTCTCTTCGTCTGCTCGACCCTGCCTATTTGTCTCTTTTCTTGAATGCGCCACCGCATGGTCAAGAAATTTACGGACATTGGTCATTGCTTGTTTGGAAAAGACAAATTTATGAAAAGCAAAATGATTTCTTGTAGGACTCCATGATGGTACTATGGAATGCGGTCATCAGGAATTAATTTCAGGACCAGCAAGCAGTTTTTGCTTGGTCTTGCCATACCCTTCGCACAATGGCTTTTGTTGTCAGTGGTGTTTTTCAATTGTATAGCCGTGTTAAAAGCAGCCTACGCCTTCCCTTATACGGCTGACTGTAATCATTATGATCTTCACAACACAAGCGTATACACAACGCTGTTTTCTGTACAATCGTGATCCTCACCAGCAACCACTACACTGTACTGTGTGACTGTGGGCGCTACACCAGTACAGCTGGAATCCTGATACTGTAAATATGGCTTAATTCAAACATAACGCTTAGTTAGAAGTTTTTCCAAGACCGATTTCTATCAATACGATTCCCACATAAAAAATTCTGATAATTCGAACCTTGAACTGGATATGTCCGGCTAATTAGAAGTCCCACAGATTCGACTTACATAGAAAATGTGTGGGATTTGTGCTGATAATTCGAAGTTAGTAAAGTGTAATTCGAAGTTCACTGTACATTGTACTGGTCAGTTCAGTTTGCATGAGCAGGCTGTGCCGGTCAGCTCAGTATCCGTGAAATATGTGTCTAAGGTCCATAGCGCAACTCTGCGTGACCATTTGAGCATTTTGACATACATGTTGTGTTGTGGGTTCATGTTTGAATAATTAGAAGGTCCGGATAATTAGAAGTTTTTCCTGGCATTTTGAGGTTCGAATTATCAGGATTCCTTCACCTGTAGTAAGTAGTTAGTAGACGCTGTAGTCTGTAGTAGAGTCTACACGATTCAAAAACTGTCTCAATGCAGTACTGATAAGCTACGCTATGTTGTAGGTCGCTACGGCGCTAGCCTTACCCGTAGGAGATCTTGGAGCCGTCCTTGCTGATTCGAATAAATCGTCCACCCATTCTGAAGAGCTGGCTTCACCAGGTGGTAGCGAAATGTTTCTCGGCCTACCCCCAGAAGACACGACCGCAGCGGATCACGCGGCCCCAATCGCAGAACAAACAAACCACGCCGAAGCCCCTGATCAGCGCAACTGACTGTATCGCAGACTAGCAGCACTAGTACGGACGGACGCACGCCGGCCAGGCTATCTTCGCTTGAGACTGCTCGCTTGCTGGAAGCGAGTACGCTGCTAGCGGTCGAACACCAGACCGAAAGGCACAAACAGGTCGAAGAAGATTTTCTTTTCAAACAACTACTTGCCAAGAATGGAAAGCACTGGAATCTGGATCAAGCGCAGATTCTCGACAAGTCATGTGACAGCATCGCCTGGGCCGGCTGCAGCTGGGGGACATGGCAGATCTCCTGCCCGTCCTGGAGCATGATCATGGGAGGAAAGGCTCTCGATGGAAAGACAATACTGTATAGCAGGAAATTTTCGGACGGAAATATTTTCGGACAAAGCCGAATTTCGACCTTTCGTACGGATTATATTTTCGTACAGTGCTGCATGCTAAATACACGTGTTTGCATGCAGTACGCATGTATAGTGTACATAATTTCACATAAACAAATTTTAGTACGGAATTAATTTTAGTACAAAAGAGGCCGTGTACGAAATCGTACGAAAATAAATTCCGTCCGAAAAATTCCTGCAGTACTCGCTAGCACAGCAGATTTGCTTGATTGTTGATGGTATACCATGTATACCATGGCATCCCGAGGCTGTCACGTGAAGACGTCGCTACGTAATGACTATGCACAGTATGCAGTCGACTAGTCGACTGCACAATCATACAAACACTGAGTCGACTGACACCAATCATCGATCAGGTCATTCAGGACTTCATCCTAATTTCTAATTATTCTATTTTACTCAATCTATTAAATAAGTCCTCAGGGCGCTGAGCATGAGGGGCCAGTGAGGGCCGTGTGAGGCTTTCTGGTACCGAAATTAATTAAATTTTTAGCACACCTCTCAAGTGGTGTCCCGGGTGACACAGCTGCGGCGTGCAACTGCAACAGTGCATGCGTTCGCGTGTACCCATACTTGCAAGAGTTCACGAGGTCATGAACCCTGTTATGTTAGATCTACTAATGTGGACTCAGATAGCCGCGTATTGCATGACATAGTCATTGTAGATTTGCCTCGACACAATTTCACAAAGGCTTTGGCTGATCATAAACGTCTCTATTTTTCTCGTTCCCACGGCTTCACTGGCTATCATCTCTGTGCAGCTGTTATCATTCTATCGTTTAGTTGTCTCCACTTTTCTTTGCCCTGGAACCGTCGGAATCATAATAATAATTATTAGCGGCAGCACCACCAGTTTCATGTGAAACAAATACTGTACAGTACGTACTGGATACTGTGGATACAGAACATGCCGGCAACAGGCAACAACTACTTCCGTCGAGTCAGAGGTGCACAACATGACCTGGATAGAAAATGATCTCGTCGCAGAGTCCGTCCGTGACTCGCGTTGTGAGGATCCGAGGTTCTCGTAAATGTGTTCTGTTCAGCTTGTTGCAGGGACGTTCTAGCTGGCTAGCCGCCGACCACAGCCACTCCGTCATGCTGGCTTCGTTTTGCTCAAGGGAGCTGCGAGACCATCCACCTCAGCCCTGCGTACCCTAGCCCAGAACGCCTTCCCTACCATTACCCATTGGGCCAACCTGTGTTCGGGACGTTACTCGCACCCACACACGCAATGCCGTGACGTCCTATTGCAGTATTGGTGGCTACCTGAGCATGCGCCACAATGAGGTTGGCGACCTACAAACTGCGACCGCGGCCTCCAGATGTTGCTTTTGATGGATTGTGCTAGCTGTTGGCAGCTCTCGGATTCTCGGATCTCGGGTGAGCAGCTTCATCTGCGTTCGGCCTCAACGGACGACCAAGCTCACGACACCTCAAAGTTGCTGCTAATAGAATTATGGGAGGGCGATCGAAAAGGACTCTTCAATTACCTATCAGCGTTTCGATCGGCATGCCTCGTCCAATGGCTCATCCTTCGTCAGTTCAATATAGTATTACAGTTACGAAGTAGTTACTAGTTCCAAAGTCAGGAGAGTATCAAACCGGCGAAAGAAACACGAGCAGAGCCTTGGGATAAGGCGGGGAGAGGGTTCAACTATGGACAAATACTCTTACAAGTGTAGTCCTACTTCACAAAGACATTGAGTGTTACTGAATACGACCCTCGGAGTTACAAGAGAAACGTGTTTGGTGTATGTAATTGTTGCTTAGCCTGTGTGCAGTACTCTCTGGTGAGCTGCTCCAGCTAGTGTAGAGCCGTATTTGCTCGTAATTACATCAAGAGTATACATGTGCTCGTTATTACATGACTGATTTAGAAACAGTTACATGTACTTGACGATCAGCTCATGCGATAACATTGCACAAAACTGTGCTGACGGACGGGACTGACGTTGATTGATTGATTGATTTTATTTGGATTCACGTTCTACAACTAACTGGCTACCAGCTCAGTTGAACGAGTATAATCACACGATCAACATAGCAACTTTCTCTCCTTGGCCACAGGCCATTATGAGAATATAAGATTTCAAATAACATCAACAACAACAAGAATAGCAGCAGCAACCATGACACCAATTTCTCTTATTGGCCACAGGAAAAATTCAAACAAACAAACAACAAGAACTACTTGTACGACTACTACTACTACTACAACGCTACCTGATGCTTATCCTTATCTCTATCTGCTGAAGCACGAGCCACGCTCGCCCATACAGTTTGGTCTTACTATTAAGGTTAATTCTTGAACTCTTCGCTGACCAAGTCATCCTTGCTACATTACAAACTCTATCTGATTCAAATGTCAGTCTATTATCTCTGAGTGGCCCTAGGCCATCGTGGGACTACAATCATACATGTACAGCTACTGTAAAACATGTAATTTTAGGTGCATTGAAATTTCGGTGCCAGGGACCTGCCAGGTTTTACGCGTAGTTTAGAATCAGGTGACCAGCGTTCCCTTCACATGCGGTACATACTCCAATGCCTTTTAGGTGTAAACTTAGGTGCCTGGCTTCTCTACCGAGATCACCGAAATTAAAGTTACACCGAAAATTACACGTAACAAATACTAACAATAATGATGTTTTACAGAACAACAACAGCAACAGCAACAGCAACAGCAATATGAAGAGAGTATTGCCTACCTAAACGGTCAACTATTGCTGCTGCACTGTACTGCTTCCGCTTGTTATCAAGCGTTACTGCTCGATGTCTACACACTGGATCATGGAGAGGGTCGGGATGGCATGAAATCTTGCACAGGACAACAAGCCTGCTACCTAACTAACAAGACTGCGCCACCTTCATGGCGTCAAAACAAAGCTTCAGTTTTCGAGGAGGGCGTGTCACGCTCACAATTACATTCCTCGGCAGCTCGCAGCTCGCAGCGACGTGATTCCGCCAACCACTAAAACTCAATGTCAACAAAACTAAAATGCTTTTTCCATGTACCTACGGTGTTACATCGTCTGTAGCCCATTGTTTCTTCTTCCCACCCCTTGTCAGTCCAGCGAAGCCGGTTGTGCGACTTCACAATCTAGGACATCGACGGCGTTCTGGTACGAAAGAGGAAACACTTTCATCCCCTTCCTCTGATTGTCCGAATGCACTGATTACACACGATTACACACGATTGCACTGGCTGCCACGCGAACACAGCGGTTGCCAGTGCTGTGGGCATGCTTGTATGCAGGTCTTGCAGACACGATCGAATGCAGCTAGCGCCATATATAGCATTACACTCAGCTCGTGCCATGCGCCAGCTACCAGGCTACGCCTACGGTATGCCTATGATCAAGAGTCCATAACCCCCCAGGGTTATGGACTCTTGCTATGATATGACTGCATTATCTCGTCATACCAGGGAGTAGTAAAATACTGCTAATTCAGCACTCCCTTGCAAATCTCGTGCAACCATTATCGTACAACGCGATGGATGGATAGAGTTGAAAACTATTCATTTGAACATGTGTGCTTGTATTTCACCACTTTCTGGTCAGAACCGGTAATGGAAAGCAGGACAAACCGGTGGCTGCCTGCGTACATACTGTACAAGCAGAAATTTTATAGTCAGTGAACATTTCCTTCCTTCGTTCTGTTTAGGTCACCTTACAAGTGATGATTGTTTAGTTTGCTGGCCTTGCCAATTGTGTCACCACGATGTGTTAGTTTCTAGACCATTCATCTGCCTGCAGTATTCGTCTTTATATTTCGTGTTTTTGCCTCCCCTTCCTCAATGCCCTGATGATGCCCAATGGGCGAAATATTGGCAAAGTTATCTATTTGGTGCAGCTGAGAGCCTGTGCCGGAATGGCGGTATTTTCAAGTGAACATTTTGTCCAACAATTTGTCTGGTGGAAATAAATGTTCGTAGTAGTAGTAGTAGTAGTAGTAGTAGTAGTAGTCTATCGAATAGTATTCTTTTCTTTTTTGTTCACTGTGTTGTTATTCTATTTTCGCTGTTGCTTTGTAATATTTGAATTTCGTTCCACTTGTTGGTTGGAGTTTTACTTGGATCCGTTGAAATTTGTGCAATTACACGACCTCATTGAGCTAGGGATGCTAGGGATTGAGTTCATTTTTGCCTCCCGGGTGCAATGCTTGAGTTCTCTTGGTCAGGTTTCTTTTAATCTTCCTTTTTCTCTTCTTCTTTCAAATCCAGCATTATGTTTCCGGTGTTCTTTTCTTTCTTTGCATCATCATTTTATGTGGTCAATAAAAACACGCTTCCAAGTAGTAGTAGTAGTAGTAGTAGTAGTAGTAGTAGTAGTAGTAGTAGTAGTAGTAGTAGTAGTAGTATTTATTATTTTGTTAGGGAAATCCCTACAGACGTTGCCGTCTTCGTCCATGGGTGTTGAAACGTAGTGAAAGGCTATACAAATCGACATTCAGTCCGGCATTGAATTTAGTCCGAAAATTCTTTGGACGGAAAAAGGCTAAATAATTCCCAACGAATATTTGTGCTTGTACTGTACTTACTGCACTGTACAGTGTTCTTCGTTGCACTTAGTCCGTAAATTAGTACTTGCTTTCCTAGGGTACCCTGTACAAAGGCCTTTATTATTTAGGCATGTTGGGATTGTCCTATTAAAAATTATTGATAAATAACAAAATGTAACTCGGAGCCTTCCAAGTTGGAAGGTTGTTGGTTTGCGCCTTGGAGAAGTGTTGGAGCTAGGTGTCAGGTCGCCGAATGTCTCAGTACTCCTTGTCAGTTTTGTGCCATGTTGTCGCACTCGCTGACTGTATAAGATCTGGTTACGTTGGTGGACAGTTAGTCATAACTCGTAACATTTTGTCCTTCTTTTCACATTAATAACAAGAGCTACATTGTATATATTATCATCGTTCTAGCTCATTTTTTCCCGTCATAGTCCTGTTTATCATGTTCAGCATAAGCGAAGTTGTGGATCATGCTTGCATGGTTGACTCCAACGCGTACATGCAAGTAATAATAATAATAAATAACAAGAACAATGAAGAATAGGGCCTGTGCCCTTTCCTGGTATATTTTAAATCGCAATTGTGTTTGTAATACAATGAAGAACGCAGGTAGAACGCAGGTAGTATTGAAGATACATGTACTACTACTCCCTGGTTTATTATTATTATTAACTGGTTTGAGGGAAGAGACTATTATTATTATTATTAAACTCAATCTCGTAGCATGTGCACGCATTGCTAATGTGGGGAGCAACCCCAGAGATGAGGGCGATAACCAGCCATGGTAAAAGTACAAAAGAAAACAAGAAAACAGTGGAAAGAAAGGTTTATTCCTTACTTCCACTGGATAGGGAGTTTCTATGACATGTACATGCTTGTACAGTCAACTTCGCTAATAACGACTGCGGATATTACGACAATTCGCGAATAACGACAGAATTTCCAAGCCCAGAGCAAAGTCCCATCCAACTGTCACAATACATATAATGAGACTTCGGGTATAACGACACTTCGCGAATAAGGACACTTTTCTGATGCCCCGCCGAGTGTCGTTATAAGCGAAGTTGACTGTACATGTATATTGAACTTTTATTGACAGAGTACAGTGTACACTCAATCTGCGGACAGCATGCTGTTTCGTTCTTTGTGTGTTTGACAGAGTGCATGTACATGTAGGTGACCAATATGGGAAATAGGCCGAGTAAAAGACCGCGTACCGAGGTCCATCGAGGTCTTTTTACGAGGCCTATATTTCCCATATTGATCAACTGTGAGGTGGATGACATATTTATCATGGTGTTTCAACGTGTGTGGTGGCGAATTGGAAAACAAGTGCTCAATATGGCACTGGTCAACACTGGAGATCAGGTTACTAATCAGTGCAAGGTTTATGTACTCTTCGTGGAAGTCAATATGAACCCATGATAAGACAACCATAACGATCCTACAAAGGCTACATTCACATGTGTTGTTTGTTTGTATTCTTTATTTAGAAAGTGGCAAGTCCAAAACAGGCCCTAGCCTAATAACAATGGTCCCACTACTAGTCAGGGAATGCTGTATATCTGTGCATAAGGATCAGTGAGTGTAACAGCAACTAGTACTGTAGTAGGGAAAGAACAGATATCGCTACAACATGTACAGGTGCATTCAATGTATTCTTTCCTGATTTTGGTTTTTGTCATTTCCTCCTTGAGTGCTTAGGAAAGCATTTCCTAGTTCCCCCTTCTTTCTGATTTCAAACTGGATGTGCCATGAGGAGTTTTTCCTTCCGTTTTTTCAGTTCTTCATGTACCGGTACATGTAATTCTAATTTTATACCTTTCCATTGATGGTCCTTTATCACTGTCTCTTTCTCGCAAATAAAATACCATGGCTTTTTATTGTGTTTATTTTGCCCGTAAAATTGAAAGAGGCCTGTTCACATGTAAAACAAAAAAAGCCACGAAGAGTTTGCTGCTTGCACGTGCACATCCACGTGCACCACTGCACCCTGCACTATTGTACGCACGTCCACGTGCACTCTACCCCAATGCGTATGCGTACGCGTCCTTCCAAAAAAAAAAATGCGTATGCGATATGCACTGCAACATCATTGCATTGCATTCTATTGCATGCAGTGCAGACAGACATGCATTCCTGTAGTATTCTATTCCTGTATAACAAGGCATGCCCAGTTATAAAACAACAGCCCATGCAGCCCAGTCCCCACATTACTCTGGACAAGAAACCAGTGCTGTGGTCACTAGTCAGCAAGAGCAACCTTGTTGATGCTCTTGCATTTTTCCAAATCTTGGTTTGCTGGATCATGTTTGTAGGGCTATTGTTGCAGTATCATTGACTTCATTGTACAGGTTTGTGAGCTAGAATCGTTTGTGTAGCAAAGGTGATACCTTGGTCTAGTACACTGCAGTCTGTAGTGTAGTAGCATTCTAATCATACAGTGGAAAGGATCGACCAGAATGCTCGTTCTAACTGAAGACGTGTCAGTGCTAGCTCTCTATGATCTGAAGAGCATAGTGCTCGCTCTCTATGATCTGAAGAGCATAGTGCTCGCTCTCTATGATCTGAAGAGCATAGTGCTCGCTCTCTATGATCTGAAGAGCATAGTGCTCGCTCTATCTGCAACGCACCCGAGTGCACGCTGTGCAGTAAACCTTTTTCAAAAGTTTATTTTCCCTCAATTCCCTCAAGCTTCCGATTACTCAAATAATACCGGTACTGATAAGTGATAACGTCCCTCGAATCATATAATTATCATTACAGTAAAGATGTGCACATTTCTCACCTTGTCAATTTGATAGCGGTCAGCTCCTGAGATCTTTAGTTCGTGCAGTGCAAAGGATATGGAGTCCCAAGCGATGGCCGTGTAATGTGTAAGCTTTGCGGTCAAGTCGAGTGTACCACCAGCAACGACACCTGCAACATCCTGTGTGTGTGTGTGTGTGTGTGCGCGCGTGCGTGTTTATGTCTGTCTGCGTGCCCGAGTGTGTGCGTGTGTTTGGGTGTGTGCGTTCACACCAGACAATCAGTAAGTCATCCAGTACGACCACAGTGCAATCCGTACGTTTGTTCTGAACACGACCGTCTGATCAGGCAATCCACTTACACCAAACCCAGGGTTTACACAACAAGACCTGTACTATCAAGAGGGGCACCTGTACTCACCACAGGTTTGGTCTAAAACGATATGCCGGGTGGGTACAGTTGGCTAGCTGGGTCTGAATCTGTCCGTCTCTCCTGGTCACGTTCCAGTCTTCCGGCTGTTCTCACTGGTACTCTTCTTACTGAGCTGAGGCTGGCAACGCTGCTGCTGCTACTACTAGGCTAGTGGTTCTGCGTCAGGTACTACTAGTACTAGAGACCTGGCATGCATGCACTGAACCTAGTCTAGCTGCAGGTCTGCCACGCTCACAACAAGGTTCTGGACAGGGGGAGGAGACGGTCGGTGGGTAGGAGAAGACAGAGAGAAGGAAAAGCAAGCGGAGCCGAGCTGTGTCACGGCAGTTATGGGCGATGTGGGTTGTGGTGCTTCTCACGTACACCATGCAGCTGGCAGAGCTGGGATCGGGAGGGGGGGGGGTGTTGACTGTGTTCACGTACAAGACCACGCATGGCCACTGTACGCTCTCGTACGTTGGTGGGCGATTTGGCACCAGTCCTGTACGCTGTTTGTCGCGCGCGTATCACCAGCGTAGTTGCAGAGAGTCGGTATGCGTTGCGATCACCTTGGAGCTTTCCCCGGGGTCCCACGGGCAAAAGGAAAAGTTAACGATAGGGAAAATACTGAAAGCAAGCTATTTTTTCACTATGAAACAAACCAGAGAAGAAGTTGTCAAATCATGAAAACAGAGAGAAGAAGGTAATGGATAAACCACCCTGTCAGGTGGAAGCTTTAAACTGTCGCATCCTTTTGATCGTTGCTCAGCTTCCCCGTCGGGCGTATTATGGGATGACGCGCGCGTCGACGCGGGGTACGGTACTGTACAAGGCACGGTGTTGTTTTATATGAGTACCCACGCCACAGCAGTAGAAAAGTTCACCAAATCCGGCAAATTCGGATTGCATGCAGTTGAGACAAGGTCAGCCAGGAAGAGTACAATCATCCAGAGCTTGAGATCTTCTACGCTCTGTGTACAGGTCCGTATACGTGCAACCCCCGTCCACGTCCATAAACTGCATACCAGGCGTATCCAGGTTGGAGCCCATAAGTAAAAAAGTTGCATAACAAGCGCATGCAACTCTGGCAGTCTGGGTACTAGTATCACGGGTCAATGCGCAACTCGCTACCTGCATTACTACAATAGTATGTAATGTTTGATTTCTTTTGGGTACGATTGTGGCTGTGACCACAATAAAGGAAAGGTTGACAGGATCGCCTTTCTAAAAATTAATGAAAGCAGCACCTGATCCCCTAATTGGCCATTGCCAAGACCTCACAGTTGCCTACTCTTGTTTATGGACTCTTGAATACACTAAGCAGAGCTAGAGGGCAAGAAGCGATTACAGTCATTATCTAAATAATGACTGAGCTGATGATGAGGTCGAAGTCCATATAAAATTATATCATTATACGTATAGCCATAAAAACTGCTGATAATGGCATTCGTGTTGGGTTTAACTATTCACTGTGCTGATACATGGTGATGATTGTGCTCCGCTTTGCCCGTAAAAGAGGTCCTCCGGTGGATTCTTTATGGCAGTTTTCTAAAAAAAGTTATTGTGTTCTAGTCCTGGGTAGTAGTAGTAGTAGTAGAATTTATTATTTTGATAGGGAAGGCCCTACAGACGTTGCCGTCTTGTTACAGGGAACCCTAAGTGCTCTTTACAGAGCGAAACAAAAACGGATAGATGCTCAACCTGACGGCACGAGACAGGCAGAGAATTCCACCTATCAGCGCCAAGGAAAGAAATAGAGAACATGCCATATCTAGTGGTAGCAGCGGGCAAAGAAAGTGAAGAGAATGATTGCCCTCTAGTGCGCCTCTCGGTGCAAGTAGCAGCCGACTGGAGGGTGAACATTGAGGAAAGAAGAGGACTTGTAAGCTGATGAATACAGCGGAAAACAAAAATAAAAAGCCTCAAGTTGAGACGAGATTCGAGGGAGTATAACTTAGCGTGCCGCAAAACAAAGACAGTCGGGGTACGGCGAGGGAGACCAAAAACCTGTTTCATGCTGATAACAAGGCGAGAGTATAAAGATGGTGTAAGACAGTGAGCATAGGAGTTGCTGGCGTATTCAATAGTGGATTGGATGAGGGATAAATAAAATATTCGCTTAGTTGTGTGGTCTACTGTACGGCGGCAGCGGCGGAATGCTCCTATCTTCTTATAAACAGATGTACATACATGGTTGACTTGATCCTCAAAGGTGAGGTGTTGGTCAATAATTAGGCCAAGATAACGCGCTGTGGCAGAAGGTCGAATATCGACACCACCGCATGCAATGGTAAGATCCGGCGGAAGAGGCAGAGCCTTCTTCCGAAGCACCATGTGTAGCAGATTCACTGTTACTACTAACACTAGGAATAGGATACACTTATCACCTGCTATTATCACGCTGCTGCTGTTAGGTGTTATGTCCATCATTGCTTGTTCATGTATATAAGAATGCATTATGGCAAGGATCATTGCTTATTCCAAGAATGACTACTGAAGTTAGTTGGACTGTTACACTGGTAGCAAGAGGATGGTTTTTCTTTTCGTCATGTTCGGGCTATGCGCAGTGGCCGCATTAGTCGCCTACGGTATATTCGAGATTCAGAAGCGTCTGAATCACCTTATCGCACTCGGTCAGTGCGATGGATCAGATCAAACGCCAAGACGTGCTCAAGCTCCCAGCTGAGAGAGGCCACGCATGCGCCATGTTAAGTCTCCGCCTGTGTTTCGTGGAGATACAAGAGAGTTCAAGGAGTGGGCCTTCGCCATCGAACTCGCCATGAAGTCCCTGCAGCTGGACAACGCGGAGGAGCGCTTGAGCTACGCGGCGAGTTTTCTGGAGGGCAACGCTCGTCTTTGGTTTATCGCCTCTCAGGAGGCAAACACGCTGTTTTCCGACTGGCCAGACCTGAAGAGCAGGCTGGGAGAAGTGTACGGCCCGGTTTATGACAGGGAACAGGCGCGCATCGACTTATTCGCTCTTCACCAAGATGAGACTCTTGACGAATACATCAACAAATTTTCGCGGCTTAGCTTACAAGTTCCCGAGCTTGATGACCACTCCAGAGCTATCTTGTTCACGCGTGGGCTGGCTCAGGGCCTAAGCGGTGAGGTACTTAGGGAGCATCCGCAACATTTGGCCCAAGCCATACGAGCTGCGGTCTCAGCAGACCAGTCGATGCGGCTAGCCCAAGCAAGCTACGCCAAGGCAGTGCGCGCACCAGGGCATCAGAGGCGCCAGCCTGGACCCTGGTCAAGCCAACCAACACCATCCGGTGGGAGAGAAACCAAGGAGCCAGAGGGTCGTTCAAGGCTGTGTTTCACCTGCAGGAAACCCGGCCATATTGCCAGATTCTGTCCAGAAGGAGGGAGGAACGCCACAAGCAAGCCTTCTTTAAACGATGGACGCCAGTAAGGAAGGGAGTGCGACTACTGGCGAACACGAGAGCACCCAGGAATAGGCCACGAATCAAAGTTCAGAACAAATTCAGCCCCTTAGCAAATGAGGAACCACGCCTCGAGGAGACCGAAATTCAAGCCTCGCCTGTCAAGCATTCGTCACCTGATACTGTTGGCCGGCCTAATGAAGTAACCGCCAGCACAGGGAGCATTTCCGCCGACAACGAACACGACCTAATGCGCGTCCAGGGCAAGATAAATGGACGTCGCGTTACCATGCTACTGGATTCTGGGTCAACCCACGACTTCATTTCAACTGACCTTGTCAAGAAGCACAACATCTCCACAACAACCGGTAGCGATGTCCTGAACGTCACACTTGCTGATGGATCGGTCCGCTCACAGCCTATTACGAAAACGGACAGCTTGAAGACCGTAGTCGGCGACTTTAGCGAGCACCAACAGTTCCTAGTATTCCCTATGACGCGGTATGACGTGATCCTCGGCAAACCATGGCTGACCCGGACGAACCCACAGATCAATTTTCGTACCAATGAAATCAAGCTGGAGGGTGGATCCATCATCTGTCAACCGAGTGAAAGTGATGGCACGGACAAATCCAACCCACCGATCGAGACGTTCCTCATCTCAGGGAAGCAGGCTAGGCATGCAATGAGAGGTGGCGCAGAAGGAATCCTAGCGTATGTGACAGCAGATCCGGACGAGCCACAGACGGTGGATAGTCCGAGTAGGGAGGATCAGAAGGATTTCAAGGACCTGCTGAAGGAGTTCGGGGACGTCTTTCCCGATGAGCTTCCAAACAAGCTGCCACCCAGAAGAGGCGCAGATCACGAGATAAAAACGGAAGAAGGAGCTAAACCGCCATCTCGTGCAGCATATCGTTTACCAAAACCAGAGATGGATGAGCTTCAAGCTCAGCTCACCGAGCTGCTCCGTAGAGGATTCATCCAGCCCAGCAAATCCCCATACGGAGCCCCTGTGTTCTTCGTAAAGAAAGCGGACATAATAATAATAATAATCATTCTTTATTAAAGGATCTCCCAGAGGCGATGGCCTGTCGAGGGGATCTCCTGATGCAAATCATGCAATAGAAATAAACAGTGAGGAAAACTACACGTGTTACAGTATATGCTACATAAATTAGCAATAAGCACAGGGCTGGGTTGTTAAAAATAAAACAATTAATTTAAATGTCCAGGGATATACCACTACAGTCAAATTTAAAACTTTTCACGTGCAAGCGATATTGCTGCTGAAATTTAGAAAGTGAATCTTGGGATGTCAGCCTTGGTGGAAGGCAGTTCCACAGCTTTCCGATCTTATGCAGAAAGAGAGAGGAATGCGGCCATGAGAATTGAAAATCAGTTTGTTTGGTCGGCGTGCGCTAGAAGAGATATTGATGTCAAAGCGGGATAGATAATCTGGGTGCCAATGGATATACTTGAACAAAACGGTGATGGAAATGTAAGTGCGTCGGAAGTGATGGAACACTTCGAATGGTATGCGACTGGCGTGAGCTAAACCGCATAACCATTAAGAACAAGGCATGCCTACCGAATATTGACGACCTCTTTGATACCGTCCAAGGCAGTGCGTATTTCACCAAGCTAGATCTGAGGTCCGGTTACAATCAGATTCGAATAGAAGAAACAGATATTCCGAAGACAGCAATAAATACCCCATTCGGTCACTTTCAGTTCACAGTGATGGGTTTCGGCCTAACAAATGCCCCGGCAACATTCCAAACCTTGATGAACAGTGTCCCCCAGCCATACCTGCGTAAATTCGTTGTGGTGTTTCTAGACGATATCCTCATATTCAGCAAATCATGGGAGGAGCACCTCGATCATGTCAGAACCATCTTAAACGCCCTCAGGAGGAATGAGCTATATTGCAAACCGTCTAAATGTGAATTCGGCCGGACAGACGTTCTGTTTCTTGGGCACCGGATAGACGGCCAATGCATTTCTCCAGATCCAGAGAAGATCAAGGCCGTGCATAACTGGCCTGTCCCGACGACGGTCACGCACGTAAGACAGTTTCTGGGATTCGCTAATTACTTTCGAAGGTTCATTAACCCTTTAGGGCCCACAATTATTTCAAGAAATGCACTGCATACGCGAGCCCAGGTACTTATCTGGTCGTAACTTTGGTGTCCTTTGGCCGATTTTGGTGATCTTGGGCTTTCTGGAAAGCTCTTGGCCAGAGGAACGCAGCGATAGCCAGCAATACATCACTCGATCCACAGAACCAGCGCCGCAGCGCGATACGGCGCTCCAAAGCCAGCATTGCGAGCGCCCAACTCAAATTCTCTGCCATTTCAACAAATTGCATCGCAGATCGCTCAAATTTTTTTCCTGGAGAGCTGAGAAACATGCCTTTGCGATGACGTAAACTATCTGTAGCTGCGTGGGCCGCGAGTCAGGGAAAACCCCTAAAAACGAGTTCAAAATGCACGCGCTCGAGTTGTCTCTGCTGAGCGAATTTAGTTCGAGTCTCGTATCTCCGCTCTCCGAACTCGGATCGCTTTCGGGTTTTTTTGAGCCGATAGCTGAGACAATTCTAATGTCGATAGCCCTTTCGATTGTCCGATTTGGTCAAGGGATAGCCGAGTTACGCCAGGTTGCGCTTTGAAAAGTATGCACTGTACACTGGTACGGATATATCCGTACTATGGGCCTCAAAGGGTTAACCATTTCTCGGCCATCTCCAAACCCCTGGAGGAACTGACAGGGAAACATGTGCGCTTCGAGTGGAATCAGACTCGACAGGAGGCATTTGAGCGATTGAAGTCTGCTCTGCTGGATGCACCAGTGTTGCGACTAGCAAACGTCAGTCAGGACTTCCGCGTTGAGACTGACGCAAGTGACTTTGCTGTGGCAGGAGTCTTAACGCAGCAAGCAGAGGACCAGTCCTGGCATCCTGTGGCTTAAGTGAGCCGAAAGCTGTCTTCTGCCGAACGGAATTACACGGCCGCCGAGCGAGAAACTTTGGCTGTAGTGTACGCCCTGCAGTGCTGGCGAGTCTACCTATTTCGCCACTTTCAACTCTACACCGACAACATGGGAGTTGTCTACCTCAGGACCAAACCAAACTTAACCAAGAGAGAGGCTCGATGGATTGAATTCCTGGCCGACTATGACTACACGGTACATCACAAGCCAGGGAAGTGTAACATAGCAGACCCGTTGTCACGTCGACCAGACTTGGAACTGAATGGAATCGAGTTCTCTCTGGATGTGAATCAAGGAATTGCGAATCAGATCTCAGCAGGGTATGATAGTGACCCAGAGCTTTCGCCAGTAATCAAGCGCTTGATGGCTTGCAGCGAAGACGCCATGCATGAGCGATACGTCTGGAACAGTGTGGACCGGCGGCTGTACCTAGTAACATCGGGCGATGCTCGCCTCTGCATTCCTCGCGGTCCGGTACGGCTGCAACTGCTCAAACAGAATCATGATTGCCTGACGGCCGGCCATCCGGGGAGAGACAGGACCTACCTGAAGCTGAGCAGATACTTCTATTGGCCAGGCATGAGAAGTACTGTGAAGGACTTCGTTAAATCTTGCGACCGGTGCCAACGCGTAAAGGGTAGCCAGACCAAGGCAGGACTGTTGCAGTCCCTTCCAGTCCCCGAACAGCCCTGGACAGACATCAGCATGGATTTCATCATGGCACTGCCGCTGACCTGCCGAGGACATAGCGCCATTCTAACCTTTGTGGACCGTCTGACGAAGTATGTGCACCTGATCCCGACGACTGTTCATGTTGACTCTAAGGAGGCAGCCCGATTGTACGTGGATCATGTGTTTGCTGCCCATGGCTTGAGCAAAACGATAGTTTGTGATCGAGATCCGCGATTCACGTCGGCGTTCTTCAAGGAGTTTTCAGTATTCTTGGCGTGGAGCTAAAAATGAGCACGGCCAACCACCCGCAGACCGATGGCATGACTGAGCGTGTGAACCGTGTCATTGAGGATACGCTAAGAGCTTTCGTCAACCATAGGCAAAACAATTGGGATGAACTCCTATCGCTATGTGAGTTTGCGATCAACAATGCCGATCAAGCGTCAACAGGTAACACGCCATTTTTCCTCAACCATGGATGCCATCCAGTTACTCCCTCGAGCTTATTGACGAAGCAGAAAGCTGGAGCTGGCATGGACACGAATGCCGGAATGGTCCGCTGTCATGGCTGGATGGCCGCGTAGAGGCACTACGTGAGGCACAGGATGCCATCGTGGCGGCGCAGGCCCGGCAATCATTGTATGCGGATCGAGGACGGGTGGAGGACGCCCTGAAGGAGGGGGATGAGGTGTTGGTCTTCAGGGACTTCCTGCTGACGCCCGAGGAACGAGACAGGCCTTCACACAAATTAAGGCTCAAGTGGTATGGGCCGTTCAAGGTGCAGAAGAAAGTGGCCCCGAATGCGTACAGATTAGCTCTTCCAAGAATCATTCGGGCCCATCCAGTGTTCAATATTGCTGCCCTCAAGCTGTACCATGGCAATGAGATACCGGGCCGTACTCAGCCGGCACCTCCACCCCTAACCGATGCGGATGGCCATACGCGGTACATTGTCGAAAAGGTGTTGTCGCACAAGAAGAGAGGACGGCGCACGCAGTACCTAGTGAAATGGAAGGGCTACCGAGATGCCACCTGGGAGCCGGAGGAATACTTGATGGATGAAGCAGGAAACGCTATTATTCCGCTGAAAACCTACCTGGACCGTTTTTCATAAAATTGCTATTTAATTGGCAGCCACAGTTGTATTGCTAGTTCTACGTGTTGCAATAGAAATGTAGCATTCTGCATGATTAGGATAGTGCTTCCCTGCCAGCCAGGCGTTATTTGCAGAGGACATGCACTGGATCTTGAGTTCATCAGTGTTGTTTTCGGCTACCATGCATTCCACATATCCATGCATGATCATTAGTTACCATAACTGTTCCTTCGAATTGGTACTGTTCTGACAGTTGAGAGGGGGGAATGGTGTAACAGATTCACTGTTACTACTAACACTAGGAATAGGATACACTTATCACCTGCTATTATCACGCTGCTGCTGTTAGGTGTTATGTCCATCATTGCTTGTTCATGTATATAAGAATGCATTATGGCAAGGATCATTGCTTATTCCAAGAATGACTACTGAAGTTAGTTGCACTGTTACAGGGAGAGTCTCTGGTGACTGTCGGCCGCTCGTTCCTGCTGTTAGATTATGGAACGCCCTGCCCCAAGAGTTCAAGTCCCTCGCCTGCCATAGATCATTCAAGAAACTTTTTTAAAAAGGTTTATGTTTATGGTTAGCCAGCATCTAGGCTTGGACTTGGAGTCGTGACTCAACTGTGCTTTCTTCTTCTTCTTTTTTTTTTCTTTTTTTCTCTTTCTCTTTTCTTTTTGAGTACTTGCAGTCTGTGTTTTCTGTGTTTTTCTCTCTTTCGTGGAGGCTTGCTTGTTGTATCCTTGGCTCTCGGCCGTTACTTTATCGCCATCATAATATTGGGCACCATTGCCCGTTTGGTCTGCGATACAAACTGATGATAACCTTGGATGCGCTCAAGGAAAAGCACCCACCTGCCTGCCCCATCCCAGATGCAGATGTGCTATTGCAGGGCCCAATTGTGCAGCTTCAAGCAGTGCAGTTTGCCAGCATCGATGCCAGCTTCATCAAGAACATAGCACTCCGTCTGACTGGTGCTGCTGGTGTGTCCGGCCTCGACTCGACTGCCTGGCGACGAATGTGCTGCTCGTTCGGCGGTGCCTCTTCCGATCTGTGTGCAGCCGTTGCCGCAACCACCCGCCGTCTTGCCACGGAGTATGTAGATCCAGATGGTATTTCAGCTCTTGTAGCTGGCCGATTAATACCCTTGGATAAGAACCCTGGGGTGAGGCCCATTGGCATCGGTGAAGTTCTTAGCCTGACGCTTTATCGCCAAGGCCATTCTTGCCGTCATCAAGCAAGACATCCGGGAAAGTGCTGGTGCTCTCCAAGTGTGTGCTGGCCAGGAGGCAGGTGCAGAATCCGCAATCCATGCCATGGCGGACCTCTACCGCAATGATGACTGTCAAGGAATTCTCCTCGTCGATGCGTCTAACGCATTCAATGCACTCAACCGGCAAGTGATGCTCCACAACATCCGCATCATATGCCCTGCTGCCTCTGTCGCTGTTACCAACTTCTACCGCAGAGCAGCTAAGTTGTTTGTGCATAGTGAGGTGGTCTTGTCTCTGGAGGGCACTACACAGGGGGATCCTCTGGCCATGACTGTCACCACCAGGACTCGAACCAGGGACCCTCGCTTGTAGCCAGCGATGCTCTAACCACTGAGCTATGGTGTAGTCGTCATCTAATAATAATAATAATAATAATAATTCATTTGTAGGACAGATTTTTGGTGTACTGATTTCGGTTGTTGTTGTGTCTGACTCTATTCCCAATATCTAATTCTGTGGTTGGTTTTCCAACTCATTGGGTTGTAGTTTTCATCATGAGTTTGATTATTATTATTAATAGCTATGAAAAGTATGAATGCCGCAGACATCACCACGCAAAAAAAATTCAAAGGATCAGTCATGAATGCCGCAGACATCACCACGCAAAAAAAAATTCAAAGGATCAGAAGTGAACTGCCTGAAAAGAGAAAAAACGCCAGACCCACCAGGACTCGAACCTGGGACCCTGCTTGTCATGAGCAATGCTCTAACCACTGAGCTATGGGACCAGGCTGAACCCAGAAGGCGCTGACAAGTTTTTCACTAGCTCCAAAGGCAGCTCACAACACGTGCCACACATACTGATGGCACTTGGGTCTTTTTCCCTCCCCCAGGGGACCAACCACGGTCAGTTTCTGGAAACTACCAGAGGTGAAAGAAAGTGATTAAATTTGTAAAGGATTGGGAGAATTTCAAATTCAAAGGATCAGTCTTTTATGGCAACGAAGAGAAACGAGAAAAGAAAAAAATCACTTTGAAACACTAGGAATTGACAAAAAATCGAGCGAGTTTAGGCCTAACACACTGTCACATTCTTGCCTTCACCTCCTTATACAACCTGAATTCCACTGCATACTCCATAGAGTACTTGCGGGATTCCCGATTGTCGTGTTGCCTTGGTGCTGCTGTTGGTGGTTTGTGTGGTCTGCCAGGGGCACGCTTCACCACCGCCGGCGCAGGCCCCGATGGCGGAGGATCAGGGAGAGGCAATGAGACTGGAACTGCATTCATGTAGTACATGTGGCAACACCCCACTGTGACCACAACCGCGGCGGTACTGACGAATCAGCCCCCGAGAGTTGCTGACGACATGCAGTAGCCAAGGCAGCGACACATACTCCCGTATCACGGTATGGTCCGCCTCATTCAGTCTCCTCCGCCACCGATGCCAACGACAACGGAGCAAGCAGTGGTACACGTGCGTTCATCTATAGTCCGAGTTTCACGTAAGCGAGCATCAGAAAACAGTGCGTGAAACTTCGGAGTTAAAACACCTTTTCATCCTCTAATTATTGTTTGAACTAGCTCTCCCTTTCGGTATTGAGCACTCTATTGGACAGCCTGGAACCTCTCTGTTTTACAATACTAATAATAGTCAGCAAGATGTGCCAAAGCCTAAAGCTGACCTGCAGATAGTCGCAGAACACCAGTACCATTGGCATTGGTTAGTGTCGTGCAGTAGCAGTAGTAGTAGTAGAATATATTATTTTGTTAGGGAAGGCCCTACAGACGTTGCCGTCTTGTTACAGGGAACCCTCAGTGCTCTTTACAGAGCGAGCAACGTTATCGCATGAGCGCCATCGGATTGTCAAGTAACTGGTGATATTTACAGTGGGCACAAGAGCAAAATATTGTAGATCCTTTTCCTTCCTATAATTATAAATTACCGACTGGCTCTCCATCCCAGTCTATCATAAGGCTATCGGCTGGCTCTCATCGTATCTCTCTACCCGACATCAGCTTGTACGCCTCTCAACTGTGTTGTCGGAGCCTTTACCCGTTACTTTTGGAGTCCCCCAGGGTTCAATCCTTGGGCCACTGCTATTTCTCCTGTATATTAATGACCTCCCCGATATTGCCCCTAGTGGACGACACAGCTCTGCTTTGCTCCAATGCTTGCCCTATACGACTGCATGAAACCATGCAAGATAGCATTGGCAAGGTTATAACCTGGATGCATGATTGGAAGTTGCAGCCAAACGTTGATAAAACGGCAGCTATGTACATTTCCCCTTCTCCCCCTTCCCTGCCACTTTGTTTTCCTTCTTCAAGTGTTGCTATTCGTATTGTTGAAGATCATAAGCATCTTGGCGTTGTTATTGACTTTAAATTGTCGTGGTCACCCCATGTGCAGTATGTCTGCAAGCGCACAAACTCCATCCTTGGGGCTCTTCAAGCCCACTGTAGACATCTTCCTCTTTCTTGCAAACGCTTGTTTTATCGTTGCTATATTGCCCTTACTTGACTACTGTGATACTGCTTGGTCTAGCCTTTACGAAATTGCCAAGATCAGTCCCCTTTCCACTCGACATAAGTACCACCTCTGTGTTCTCATACATAATATTACTAAATAAAATACCCTTGCATATGCAGGCTTATAATTGGTTCTCCGAAACACGGAATACCCGGAACTCATTCAGTCTCCCACGCGTTGCCTGCACCCTATTCACTAGATCCCCGATCTTTGCTGGCTACGTGTTTTGGGCAACATCACCAACGCAGGCCAAGACCAGCACGTCGATCGATAATTTTGTTGCTAAAATCTCTGCTCAAATATAGGTTTTATGTATTTGCATGACATCCTGCTGGTTTGTCTCCTCCTTTGCCTTTTATTTGTATTCTTTTATCTGTTTTACTGCTGTGGTTGGCTTTCACCCTTGTCTCAGTTTTACTGGCCGTCATCATGATGTGCCATGAGATAATAATATAAATACAATACAATGCAATGTTTCCCACACACGTGACGTTAGGGGGGATCTCTCCAGCCACTTTCTGGTGAACGGTTGAGGCATTGCACGGCTATCACTGAGGATGGAGCCCGTCTATATGTGTTGCTGCTAGCGGTGTGTGACAGTGTGAGCCGGCTGTTTCGAGAAGACATTCTTTGACGTCCGGGTTTGTTTCCCTTTCGTCTGCCCAAATACCGCCCCCTCCTTGCCTTGCTGGGTAAGTTACCAGCTGGGAGTCATACCCAAGCCAGGTTTACGTATGACTCCCCCCTGAATACCAGGCATGATGATAATGGTAGCATAGCACAAGGGGAACTTACTACACACTGTATCACCAATCCTGCTACTTACTATACACTCAGGTCACGTGACTGTACACCAATCCTGCTGCAAGAATACAAACTACCAAAGCTGAAAATAGGCACTACCCGCGTCTTGCCTTCAGCACTCGGATCTGCCAGATTTCAGATTAGCTCCTTGGATCCACGCACGCACGCACGTGTCGTTTTAGCACCGTTCAGCAGTATCAGTAGATACGTTTATCTACTCTTGGTAATACCAAGAGTAGATAAGTTTATCCGCTACTCTTGCTAGTCTTGGTAACTGATAACTCTTTCCAAAACTCCCAATCCGGCCAACCCCGACCCGGGATCCCAGTTCGCGGGGGCAAGATCAAGAGTTCCATGAACTCTTGCTTTCCCGGCCTGACCATGCAGGTCCGATGTTGCGGAACAGGCCAGATCTACTCACGTGGTGTGGGTCAGCAGTCATTGTGGCATCAAGGGGCAACGACAGGGCAGATCATCTTGCCAACTTGCGGCTGGGGTGCGATGGTGACCAGGGTAACATCGACCTGCCTGTTCAAGCAGCCAAGTCATTCATCCGCAATACCAGCTCCTCACTGGACACAGCAGTCTCCTTAATAAGTACCTCCATCGAATCTCGGCACGACCCTCACCGGACTCAGCGGCGAATCGTGTGTAGGGACTGCTGAGAACGCCGATCACCTACTGCTCAAATGTCCGTCCCGGAAGAGTAGCAGAGATCTCTCGAATTTAGCTGTGTTCGCAGATGTACGAGAAGCCATCCTCACCGAGCCATCACAGGTCGTTCAGTTCCTGCAATTGGAAGGACTGCTCTAAGTCCGGCCTTGCCAAGACTTTATACTAGTAATCAGCGAATGGATTGGACACAAACTATTTGAAGCTTAGCTCCCATACAGGCCTCTACATATAGTATTTATTTTACTTCCGGCACCTTGCTACTGTTTCGGTTGAGCAACAATCAGATATTTATCGTCCTTTCAATTGTCTCTATTTCTAGCATCTTTGTTTTGATACCGAAGAAGAAGAAGAAGAAGAAGAAGAAGAAGAAGAAGAAGAAGAAGAAGAAGAAGAACCATGCAGGTAGCTCTACAAAAATGCCTGTACGAGCCTGACACATTCTGCGCGTGCGCGTGTTGCCAGGGCAATTCATCAATCCATACAAGAACTCGTACAACAGTACGAAATCGTACAGGTTTTGTACGCACGTACATGCGAGCCACTCGTGCACTCGGCCGATCGGCGAGCTGCACACGATTTTTTTGTGTTTCTGCTTCGTCTCCAAGTTTTTCTAGAAACTGTAGATCTACATCGGTGGTTTGTAATATTGTTTTCACTACTTATGCCCTTCTCCAAGCTTGTGACGGCGAGCTTTCGACGGACAGTGCGGTTTTCGGTTGTTTTGCTGCTGTCGGACGTATGTGTATATTAGGGCCGAATCTCGTCCATAGTCACACTGAGCCTTTGCATTCCTAGCCGTCAGAGAGGTGTACGGCAATGCAATCAGTTTGTTGAGATGCCGTTCTAAAAATAACTTGATATTGTGAGAGGACAACATCCGCAAGCCCGTGGCGTGCTCTGCTAGCTCGCCCTGTGGACATGCATGTGCGGCAGTCGGAGTGGAATACGTTCTGCGGAAACGGACAGCGTGGGAGTAGGGCATACCCTCCGGCCCACGAGTGCTACAGTTGTAGTAGCAGCGGCACCAAGCAGGCCCCCTAGCCCTGCCACCGTACCGCAGCCAGCACACTCACGTGTTTTGCGGCGATGGTATGAGTCTCTGCTTGCCGCTCACGCGCTTCGTGGTACACGGCTTGCTTCTGCTGCTCTGGGCAGTTTCTCATACAGCCTTGCCAGCACGTGCATCTGGTGGAAGTGGGGCAGATCCACAGCAACAACAACAAGAGTGGGGTAGTTGCTGGACATTGTCGAGCAGATGCCGCAGCAGCAGCAGCGCTGATAGTAGCTCTACCGATGCCGGACATGGCAGCAGCAGCAGTATCCCAGACCCGCACAGTGTTGCGTTCCGTGCACTGCGCGCACTTCAGCATCAACACGCAGGTGCCACGACCGTCAGCTGTAAAGCGCTGCTCGCCTACAACGCTAGTTCTAACTTAGAAATAGCGACACGCATATTGACTACAGCCATCACGGATATTCGATCATGGACTACAATGAACAGAGTGGACACGGAGCGGCGCCTGAATGCCAGTCACCTCTCTGCGCAGTGTATAGCAGTGATCGCGTCCTCACTTAAGGCCGCCGTAGAATGGCAGGAGCGCGCCAGTAATTTTCTGCTACAGCAGACCAAGATGGAAGAGATGAATTTGACTGCGGCTGAGCGCTTGCACAGCGCCATGCGGCTGATGAAGACGGCGAGTAGACTTCTGGCAAGCGGCAACAACGCCAGCAGCGACCGCACGCACTGCTTTGCATGCTTGAATGCGACCGTGATCAGTTCTCTTGGCCCGGCAACGGCGCTAGGGGCACTGGCTACGGGCGTTTCGCGCTTCCACGCCACGGCCATCGTTCTGAGCGATACCGCCGACTTCTGGAGCATGGTATCACAGGCTAGCAGTCTCGTGCGCGGCATGGACACCGTCTTTGCCAAACTCGGACCGTCAATCGTAGCCGCGGATGCCTTCGCTAAGGCGGGTACCCATGGGGGCGGCGTGGACGTATTGACTGCGACTGTATGCACGTCGCTTAACCAATGGGCACAGGGTTCGGTGACGTGCGCTCAAACACCCCCGGAACGCGTTGATCAGGCCACGCTATGCTCACAGGCGGCCACGGACTATGATCTCAAGTACATGGGCTCCGTTCTGGAGTACATCGCCACGTTCTCGCCGCCGGCCGTGCGCGCCATGTCTTCCGTCAAGCTGATGAAGGACTCGGTGACGCATGCCACTTCGACGGCGCTGCGCTGCAGTGCGTCGTCGCTGTTGTCGGGCGTAGCACAGCAGATGGTCAGCGGTATTCACCTGGGCTCGCCCGACAACACACTCCCGCAGTCCAGCAGCGCGGTGCTAGTGCGATCTGCCCATAGTCCAGCATGCCTCAATCTCAAGTGTAAACACCCGTACATCGTGACGAGCGTCAAGTCGCACTACGCCACCAACGTTATCAGTGCTCTCCTGGCCAACATGACCAGTGCCAGCGTGCCCGTTCTCAGCGTCGATCTGGTGAGTGTTCCGGCTCTGTGCGTGTGTGTGTGTGTTTGCTGTGTGTGTGTGTGTGTGTGTGTGTGTGTGCTCATGTGTGTTCATGTGTGTTCATGTTTGTGCATGTGTGTGTGTGTGGGCACGCGTGTGCACTTGTGCATGGAACTTTGCCTTTTCTGTCTGTAGCTATTTGTTTTCCGTCTATACTTCTGTTTGTTCATGTGTATGTCTGCCCCTGTTTGTCTGTCTGTTTGTCTGTCTGTCTGTCCCTGTATGTCTGTGCCTGTATGTCTGCCTCTACCTGTCTGTCTGTCTGTCTGTCTGTGCCTGTGTATCTGCCTGTCTGCCTCTACCTGTCTGTCTGTCCCTGTCTGTCTGTCCCTGTCTGTGTGTGTGTCTGTCTGTCTGTCCCTGCCTGTCTGTCCCCATCTGTCTGTTCCTGTCTGTCTGTCCCTGTCTGTCTGTCCCTGTCTGTCTGTCCCTGTCTGTCTGTCCCTGTCCCTGTCTGTCCCTGTCTGTGTGTCTGTGTGTCTGTCCCTGTCTGTCTGTGCCTGTGTATCTGCCTGTCTGCCTCTACCTGTCTGTCCGTCCGTCTGTCCGTTTGTCTGTCCGTCCGTTCGTCCCTCCTTCCATCTGTTTGTGTGCGTGTCTTTCTGTCAGTTTGGGGTTTGAACAAAGAGCTGATGCAATAGGCTGTGTTGCATAATGAGTATGGCATGTAGGTTATAGCAGCGTAGCAGTACATGTATAGCACAGTAGCAGTACATGTATAGCACAGTAGCAGTACATGTATAGCACAGTAGCATATCACTATGGCAGTATTGGGCTCCAAGCATTGCCATGCTCTATCCGCTGGGGGACGACTGGAGTCACTAGAAGTCTAGAGACCGCTTGCAGTCTTTGTCACCGAATGAGCGTGGTACAGTCAGTATCGCCTATAGCGTTGGTGTTTGATTTTGAGCATTTTATCACTATAAGCGATATAATTACTATGACCGATACTGCATGCAATGTATGCGAGTGGGGTGTCAAACGACTCAGCGCGCCGTGCACATACGCACTACATACATGTACAATGTCATGTAGCTGGCTGTAGCTCCTGACACACAAAATCAGGATTTCCTCATGATGGAGGCATATTTTGGCAACTTGTACAAGCAAAACTCACCAAACAACACTCACTGGACAAGTTCTTCACAAAGAAGTAACACCCTGTTCTCCTCTGACATCGCTTAATTTTACATCAATCACTATAACCGATGCAAAAATAGTGTAATAAAGGTCTTTTGAAATATGAATTTGATCACTATAGGCGATATATTACTATAGACGATTATTACTATACGCGATAACTGTGTATACTTAGTTTTGGCAAATGAAAATGAATTTGAGAAATTGATCACTATATCCGGTATATTACTATAGCCGCCAACCTTATAGGCGATACGGACTGTACGAATCTCACTCGGATCAGCTCGCAAATGAAAAGACATCCCACTCATACAGACAATGCTTTCCGTAGGGCACTGACGAATCGTCAAGCCCTGATAACGAATGAGCATTCCACCTGTGTGTCCAACTTGTGATGGTGTAGTAGTAGTGTAGCGCAGCCAGTCTACAGGCATACATGTACCTCACTTCTGCACTCACTGCAGCCAGTCTACAGGCATACATGTACCTCACTTCTGCACTCACTGCAGACAGTCTACAGGCATACATGTACCTCACTTCTGCACTCACTGCAGACAGTCTACAGGCATACATGTACCTCACTTCTGCACTCACTGCAGACAGTCTACAGGCATACATGTACCTCACTTCTGCACTCACTGCAGACAGTCTACAGGCATACATGTACCTCACTTCTGCACTCACTGCAGACAGTCTTCAGGCATACATGTACCTCACTTCTGCACTCACTGCAGACAGTCTACAGGCATACATGTACCTCACTTCTGGACTCACTGCAGACAGTCTACAGGCATACATGTACCTCACTTCTGCACTCACTGCAGACAGTCTACAGGCATACATGTACCTCACTTCTGCACTCACTGCAGACAGTCTACAGGCATACATGTACCTCACTTCTGCACTCACTGCAGACAGTCTACAGGCATACATGTACCTCACTTCTGCACTCACTGCAGACAGTCTTCTGGCAGGTCTATGCCCACTTGTGACAAGTTGTGTACTTGGAGGGAGTTTGCAGTAGTCTGCAATAGATGCCCATGTTGTGCGTTTACCACTGGAAAAGGGGTACAAATCATTACAGGACGGCATTAGTATGTTGCCCATGTATGTTACTTGGCATGGGACCTAGACTTGGGGGAATCCCCTTGGTATGGGACCTAGTTTCAGGGAAATCCCCTTGGTATGGGACCTGGTTTTAGGGAATTCCCCTTGGGATAGACCTATATTTGGGGGAATCCCCTTGGTATGGGAGCCCAGGGACCCAGATTTGTCAATCTGTACCCAGAAGAATACCGTTCCTATCTCTGGCAGGGAAAATCCTGTAGCCTTTTGCCCGTGCTATGTTGTGTGTCATGTACATGACTGTACTGGCTTCCTTCTGCGCCCTGTTCTGCTAATTGTAGGCTTCAAGCAAGCTACCCTGCGGCTACTCCTGTACTGACACGCTGATCGTGACCGAGTCGGCGGGCGCGCGCGCCGCCTACATTGTACACATGATCATCTTCGCATCGGTCTCCCTCTGCTTCCTCTACGCGGGCGCCGTTTTCGCCACCAACTTCCAGCGCGTGATCTCGACGACGCCGTGGCGCGCCGCCATGTACGCAATGTTCTCCGTGTTCCTGCTCAACACCTTCCGCAGCATTAACCTGTCGCGCGGCGACAGCCTGTGCCTGAACGACCGCACCATGATCGTGGGCATGCCGCTGTACAAGGCGCCGTGGCAGTGTGCTCTCTCTGTCGTCGGCACCGACCTGATGAACATCCTGGTGCCGCTAATGATGTCCTGGAAGGCGCTGGTCTGGCTCATCTATATGAAGCATGTGACGGCCATTAAGTCGACGGGCTCGCGCAGCAGCAACTGGTACTATCGCCTGCACATCGCCGAAGGCGTCCTGCTGGCCAGCATCCCCGCTCTGTGTATCACGTACGTGGTGATGATGAACGGGCACATTGTCTACGCGCAGCCGTTCGGCCTGAAGTGCGTGTCGGCCATGGAGAAACGCTACGCGCTGGGTCGGCAGGTCACGCTCGCGTTCCACTTCATCTCCGTCATCCTGCTGACAATCTCGATGTTCCGCGTGGTGCGCAGTGCGGCGCATCGCAAGATCAAGTTCGGCCTGTTTGTGGTGGGTGCCAGCTGGGGCACTGTACAGCGTGTGCTACGGAACTCACCCGCCGTGGACCTGAACGCCGTCATGAAGGGCTGGCAGAGTCGCATAGCCTTCTCCATCCTCTTCACCATTCTCTTCGTCCTGTCCTTCCTGCTCGACTACGTTGTGCTGCCCACGGGCTTCTCCATCACGGCCCTGCTAACCAAGCAGCGCGCAATGGACCAAAGCATCATGTGCCACATATTCAACTGCAAGCCGCAGCTGTGCCCGTCCATTCCGAACTTTGTGGACGCGGACATGCAGACCACTTACTACTACATTGTGGCATTCAACTGCGTAAGTACTTTTCTCACGGATTAACGTAATAAGTTAACCCCCCTCTCTCTCTCTCTCTCCTGCTCTCTCTCTCTCTCTCTCTCTCTCTCTCTCTCTCTCTCTCTCTTTCTCTCTCTTTCTCTCTCTCACTCTCTCTCTCTCTCTCTCTCTCTCTCTCTCTCTCTCTCTCTCTCTCTCTCTCTCTCTCTCTCTCTCTCTCTCTCTCTCTCTCTCTCTCTCTCTCTCTCTCTCTCTCTCTCTCTCTCTCTCTCTCTCTCTCTCTCTCTCTCTCTCTCTCTCTCTCTCTCTCTCTCTCTCTCTCTCTCTCTCTCTCTCTCTCTCTCTCTCTCTCTCTCTCTCTCTCTCTCTCTCTCTCTCTCTCTCTCTCTCTCTCTCTCTCTCTCTCTCTCTCTCTCTCTCTCTCTCTCTCTCTCTCTCTCTCTCTCTCTCTCTCTCTCTCTCTCTCTCTCTCTCTCTCTCTCTCTCTCTCGCTCTCGCTCTCGTATATGTGACCTGCATATGAAACTGGCTCCTCAGGAGAGGTGCAAACCGCGCCACCGAAGCGGTACCCCTGCGCATGTATGACCGTGCCTTTATTGTACCATCTCCTCCGCAATACACACTGATATCTGACGATTCTCCTTACATACGTATATATGGGATATCCAGGTTAACACACCCAGTACAGATTTTCCATATATGGAACGGAAAGAGGTTGCGCATTGCCCATGTATGGTTGTATGCACTGCATATGGCAATGCAGTCGTGACCTGTGTTGTCACCTGGGTAGCCTCTACTGGCAGCTTGCAGTGGCTTGTGACCCAGAATGGACCTCAACACTTTAGGCCGATCCATAATACCACGTTTTGCGATGCGCATGCGATTTGCGAAAGCTGCCGCAAGAAACTGCCTGTCGCCAGCCGTCGCGTACAGTCGCACGGTACCTGTTGCAGAAGTTGAAGAAAGTTCGACTTTAGCGACGTGCGACGCGCGACATACACAAACGGAGTACAGTTTCTCCTCTGGGTGCACAGGGGCATCACCCGTGATGGGCACGGGGGGCACGTGCACCCCCCTAAAAAATTCGACCTTGGTTTTTTGCGAACTCCTGGTAGAATCTGCTAATAAACTGCATGCACTAAAACTAGTTGTACTGTGCTGCCGCGATCGCGTGAGTGCATGTAGCGAGTGCAAGTACATGACCAGTATGACTCGTAGACTAGTTGGCTATAAAAACCCTGCAATCGCGACGCAAAGTGGTCATTGGCTACCCCAGCCATGTATTGCTTGGAATAAAATAAATAAATAAATAGTTACACTGAAATGGCACCAAATGCCTGAAAATGCTTGCAATTGCCTTCAATTTTTGAAATTTTTTCCCGGGGGAGGATAATGAAGAATTCTTGTCCCCGTCGTAGCGTCTTCTTGGCTTGTTGCAGAATCAAAAAGTCTTTCATTGTAGTTACCCTGAAATGGCACCAAATGCCCGGAAATGCTTGCAATTGGCTTCAATTTTTGAAATACTTCCCGGGGAGGGCCCCCGTACCCCATGGCTGCCCCACCTCCAAAGTCGGTGCAACGGGCCAGCTATCAGCGAACTTTTTCGTGTTTTCCTGTGCAAAATTCCTGTGCACCCCCCTGTGAAGGGGTCCAGTGACGCCCCTGGTGCATAATACATGCACCGCAAAGGGGTGTCGCAAAAACCAAAAATATTCAACTCTCCCTTTTCTGTTTGATCTCCCCACAGTGCAACATACTGATCACAACTTCCATCCTGCCGTTCATACTCTACGATGGCCTCAAACGACCCTTCAACTGGTTCTCTCGCAAGAAGGACATCTCCGAAGTGGATTTGAAAAGACGTGGATCGGTGAGTACTGTAAAAGCAGAAATTTTCGGTGGTGTTTTATTTTCGGTAACTTCGGTGCCGACAATTTTTACTGATAATAAAACGCGCCAAAAATTTCGGTACAACCGACACTGTATACATGTAGTACTAGTACACTTACCTGGAAAACGGGGTTTACTGAAAATTTCCCTCTACCGAACCGCCGATTTTGGAGAATACCGAAAATATTACACCACCGATAATTTCTGCTTTTACAGTAATTTACATTACTGTTCGTCATTGCTGATTTGGTGAAAGGTCAGACTTACAGTTACACGTATGTTTTCTTCCAGCCTCTCACACGGAAACACCATGCATGTAGGTGTGGATGGGTGGGTGTGCACACGCATGCTTGTGCATCTATGTAGGTGTGTGTGTGTGTGTGTGTTTGTGTGTGTGTATGTGTGTGTGTCCATGTGTGGGTGTGCATGCGAGCATGCGTGTGTGTGTGTGTGTGTGTGTGTGTGTGTGTGTGTGTGTGTGTGTGTGTGTCTGTGTTCTCTGCCTGTTTGGTGGTCTGCATTACTGGTCTACGTTAGACCAGTGATGCAGTTAGAAGTGTAACTGTCTGTCTGTCTGTCTGTGTGCCTGCCTGTCTGTGTGTCCATCGGTCCGTCTGTCTGTTTGTATGCAGCGTTCCCCCTTTGCTTCGCGGAGGGTGATGCGAAACTCCATACTGACAGCGTCGCCCAGCCTCCAACGAAGGCTCAAACCGCATTCGATCAGTGACGAAAGTAAGATGCTATGCCTTGCTAGCCATGCAGCTACACTTGTGGCTTGTTCTGGTCAATGTGATTGTACTTGACGATTTGGTAAATTGTCAAGACTTCTCCCAATATACTCAGAACGTTGAATGAGTTACGCTTGCGTCAGAAGTAAGGGGCACATCTACCAAAAGGAGTAGATTCTACCAAAACCTGTAGATCAAACGCGACCATCCCCTTTGACAGTTCATAGTTTCAAATCTACACTTTCCATGTGAGTGCATGCCATAAGGGTGAAGCTGCATGAGTTACAACACAAACTGTTACTCTTCACGCTTCGTGTGAGATTGTGAAAGACTGACGTTCACGCATCCGTAGGAACGCCACCAGCTGTGGGGATTGCGGCGCAGATGCAGCTCTTTAAAGCGGTTGTGACGGAACAGCGGGGAAATGACAAGCCCATCGCACATGCTGCAGACAAAGTTACATATGAGCCTCCAGATCCGAAAAAGGGGGCTTATGTACGTTTGCGTATTGTTGAGAAAAATGCTTTTGGAAGTTTAGTTTTCAAACAATAAGAGGACCTGGAGCCCAGAGGTGGATCCAGGAGGGGTTCCAGGGGTTCCGCGGAATCCCCTAAATTTCGTAATTGTACTACTGGCAACCATACGCGTATCCATGTACATGTATCAGCCATTCAGTCTGGAACCCCCCTGTAAAGATCGCTGGATCCGCCGCTGGGAACCTCTCTGTTTTAGAAGTTTGGTTTTCCATATAAAGAGATGAAAGTACGCTAAGTCTTATTCAAACACTCGTGACTGTGTGAAAGATGACCGAGGTCTTTTATGTTTATATTTATTACAACATCTCAAGACTCGGTGGAAACACCGGCCAATGAGAGTGGGTGATTGCCAACCACGGCGATAAATAAAAATAAGAGGAGGGAAAAAGAAAGAGTAGCAAAATGAACAGCAACACCAACTCCGTAAAGAAAGATAATGTCAAATAAAAACAGTGAAAAACACAGAGACGCAAAGGACGTGTGGATAATGATTTTGCACGCTGATTTTCTGGATTACGACAATGCCATAGTGCAGGCAACTCGAAATGCTCGAAAATGACATTTCTTTTATCTAGAGACTCATATATTAAATATAGTTACACACACAACGGAGGCGAAAGGCTGTGTAGCTGCAACATTAAGTTTCACGCATTTCAGCGATCATCAGACAGCAGCATTTACAGGTGTGCTGTGTGTATACTGCTGCTTTGTACATTTGTGCATTGAGCACTCTACCTCAGCTGCCTATACCAGCGGGCTTGTTTGAATATAGTTATGTATGTGCACGTGTAGAGAAGGCAAACAAAGGCTTTAAGCATTGCTACTCTTACTCTGGGTTGCACACGTTAGTGATCAGCGGACAGCAATGCTTTGTTTGCCTTCTCTATAAGTATGTTTATGCCATGGTACGGTACGGAGGGCCTGTTTTCAGCCAATCAGCGCTCGTCTAGCCATGGTTACATTGGCCAGTATAAATCCCGCGCGGGATTTATATCGAATATAAATCCCGGTGCACGGTACGTACGCTAGGGCACTGCCACCGTACATGTTCACTGCCTTTCAGGCAGTGAACATGTACGGTGGCAGTACTCCAGCGCACGGACCATGCACAACAGACACAATAGACACCACATGCACGTGTACACTCCACACAGAACGACATTACTGGCGAGGAACAGCACACAATGAAAATGAAGAATGACCTGGAATTCGTCTACAGAGTATTCTATTATACTGAATCTAAGCATAAAGAACGTCGAATACCCACGAATGGGTCAGCAATGTACATTGTACTTCAAAGAGTTGAAGATCATCAACAGACTGTCTCCTTCGTAACTAAGTTTATGATGCAGAGTGTACTTCAAACCGATTGGAAAATGCTAGATTGGATTGAAATGTGACACAGTGATACAAAACAGTGTATGCAAATGCACCTACAGTAGGTATCGGTTATAGCGTGGGTGTTTGAAAAACGACATTTGATTCTTATTGCCGATATTTCTTACACACGATAAATCACGTGTGACATATCATATGCACGTGTGACATACAGGTATCATAATTATAATTATGCGCGCACGTTTGGCATGTGGACACGTACAAGCATGTAGGTCTACACATGATACACACGGATCAGACTCGCGGTCGTGCTAGGCGACTGCGGAGCAGCAGATACGAGAGAAGTCGGAAGAAAGAGTCCGACTGGACAGAAAAAGTGATTCTCCTTTGCTCAGTTTGACATAACTCTCTTTTTGTGTTGAATATTAATCATATTATTGTATTGAGTATGCACAGAGCACAGATGTTATTACTACAGGCGATACCCTTTGCACTAATCTGGCATATTTTGCTACACAAAATCCATTCTTAGGGCCGATATATTCTAGTATGCGATAATACTGCTTGTAAGAATAAATATACACATAAAATATGCGTTATGATTATGAAAAAATGAGTGTTCATTCTTGTAGGCAGTATATTCTTGTATTCGACCACACTATAACCGATACGCACTGTACTTGCAACTTGCAAGTAAGCAAAACTGATTAGAAGATGCTGCATGTGAAAATCAGGGTTAGGCGATTACATCATACACTACCATGAAGGAAGACAGGTTAGGCGATTACATCATACACTACCATAAAGGAAGACAGGTTAGGCGATTACATCATACACTGCCGTAAAGGAAGACAGGTTAGGCGATTACATCATACACTACCATAAAGGAAGACAGGTTAGGCGATTACATCATACACTGCCGTAAAGGAAGACAGGTTAGGCGATTACATCATACACTGCCGTAAAGGAAGACAGGTGATGTGATTACATCATTCACTGCCATAAAGGAAGAGAGTTGAGTGCCAACTGGCAAACTGGGAGAAATGTGTACTGAGATACTCTAAAAGCAAGTTATATTTTATTGACTTCTGAGTGGCAAAAGTGATATTTTATCGACTTCTGAGCGGCAAAGTGATATCTTTTTGACTTCTAAGTGGCAAGTGTACTTTGATGAGTGATTCACATAACCTCTATAGGATGTTGTTCTGCTCATTATGACGTGTATGAGTACGCCGTGACATGTACGCTGAGAATGCAGGTGTGAGTTATCAGCAGCTGGGGGGAAGACGCAGTGCATGTACATTTGGTAACAGATCATGTGAGCAAGTAGTGTACGAGCAGATATTTTAACGCCAATGACCCTTTAATATGCACATTGACGTCACGTACGAAATCCCGTAGAATGCCGTAGACCTGGTTGGGTGTTCAATGTACAGGACCCTATTGTGTTATCCACAATCTGCGGACAGCATGCTGTTTCGTTCTTTGTGAACTCCTCAGCGCAGCACAGAGAAAATGAGGCCGAACCTGATAGCAATGAAAATAAAATTTCGACCCTATTGTGTTATCCACAATCTGCGAACAGCATGCTGTTTCGTTCTTTGTGAACTCCTCAGCGCAGCACAGAGAAAATGAGGCCGAACCTGATAGCAATGAAAATAAAATTTCGACCCTATTGTGTTATCCACAATCTGCGGACAGCATGCTGTTTCGTTCTTTGTGAACTCCTCAGCGCAGCACAGAGAAAATGAGGCCGAACCTGATAGCAATGAAAATAAAATTTCCAAAGCCAGATTTAAATCAGGCCCGAACGTACCTTGCCAGAGTGCTCAAACTTGACAAGTCAGTGAGCTCTGCGTAATGCAAACAGCAAAGGCACTACCCCACATAAGAGTGCTCAACTACTACAAGAGCAGGAGCGAAAATACTCAATCTGCGTGTATGTATTTTCGATTACGAAATGTTCCCTTCGGGCATTTCATGCAACAACTTTTTTCGGAGAAAGATCTAGCTGACTAATCTAGTCATTACCTCTGTCCAAACTGATGTAGCTCGAAAAGCGACTGTCAGCCACTAACAAAAAGTAAATTATTGTGTCCGTTCCCGAAGGGAACTCACGGCGGCCACTAACACCTGGTAAGCCCTAGTGGCAGATGCAGCGCCTAACGTTGGCGGTCGCCCACTAAGTACTGGTCTAAATTGGTCAAATGCGCATGTATAGCACACAATGAACACCCAACCTTGCATGTACAGTTGTACACACCTACGGGAATACGTTTATCTGCACGAGATGATGTAATGTGCATAAGGACTATTGAAGTTAGCAATCTCCGGATTTTGTGGTTGGTTAGCGAAGTGAAATGCTAACGAATTTGGCATGTCAAAACTAGGAAATGACAGGACATGTACACATCATTTTGCACATAACGACTTCAAATTTTTAACAAATCCGTTAGAAATAAATGTTCAATCTGCGGACAGAACTGTTTCGTCTTTTGTGGACTCATCAGCACAGCACAGAGAAAATGAGGCCGAACCTGATGGCAATGAAAAATAAATTGTCCAAAGCCAGATTTACACCAGGCCCGAGCGTATCTTGCCAGAGTTCTCAAATTGACAAGTCAGTGAGCTCTGCATAACGCAAACAGCAAAGGCATTACCCCACATGAGAGTGCTCAACTACTACAAGAGCAGAAATAAATGTTCTGAAAAATGTGTCAGGTCGTCGAATGTCTGAGGTTGCGTTTGGTTGGGCATTTTCAGAATATAAATGACAACCATTCTGGAATGGGAATGGGTAAGAATCACCTGACCAAACAAACGCGCCAGAATCAACTAGGAATCACTTGACATAACAATTCCATGATGTCGTTGTGGAAAGGCGGCTCTCTTCTCTTTTACCCGACTCTAGTTTCCTTGAGAGAGTCAAGTACTTCTGAGTGCATGATTCGAGGCACTTGAACCTGTTGCTACATTGTTTGGCTCGTGGCAACCATTATCATTTTTGATTTCCGGAATGAGAATGTTCATTGCAGCATGTGAGGTGGAATGATCATTCTCCAAAAAGAATCATTCTCAGCGATTCCCATTCTGGAATGGGACCAACCTAACTGTGATATCCATGTACATGTCTTATGTGTTGACGTCACTAAGACGTCACTAGGACTCTGCATGCACGCAGGCCAACCTGTGCTGCCTTGCCCTTTTGTTGTTGTTCTGTCTTCGGAGTCCTTGAAGGACTTCCTCGTTGTTGGCTTATGTCAATCGAATCATACATCATACATACTGGTAACATCCTTGTCTCAGTTTCACATATAAGTCTTCTATGTTGGGTAACGGATACTTGTCTGTCTTGGACGCTTGATTAATGGTACACTTGTAGTCGCCACAGATGCGTACCTGGCCATTGTTCTTTAGCACTGGCACAATCGGTGCAGCCCAATCGGTGCAGCCCAATCGGTACATTGCACGGGATGGATGATGTTCTCTTTCACCAGCCGGTCCAGCTCCTTCTCCACTGCCGACTTGAGTGAATAGGGAACCGACCGTGCCTTCAGAAATCGTGGCCTCACGTTACGGTCCACTGCCAGCTTGACACTGCCATTTCGCCAAGTGCCCAGGCCAGACTTGAATAGTTCCGGATGCTTGTCCAGGATATCCTTCGGCATGTCACCAGTGACGTTGAAAACTTGGTTCCAGTTCAGCCTCAGTTTCTCCAATGCGTCCCGACCTAGCAGATTGGGTCCAGTGCCTTTGACCACATAATAGCCCAGCTCAGCCTTGCGTCCTCCGTGGCTGGTTTCGCTTCTCACGCGGCCTACCGTTGGGATGATCTTGCCGGCATACGTACATAGACTGGGTAAGTCGTCAGTTTCCAGCGTCAACTGTTCCTTGGAAGCCAAATCATGGTAATGCCGTTCATTAATCACAGTAACTGCAGCCCCGGTGTCGATCTCGAATACCATTGGGGTGCGGCCGATGCGAACAGTGCAAACATACGGGTCGACAGTACTGCTTACATGGCTGATACACACGGTGTGGTGCAGTTCCGGACAATACTCCTCACTGTTTATTGCCGAGTCTGATTTCCCAGCGTCCGGCGCTGGATTGTGCACAAAGTGCACCTTGTCCTTGGCTCTGCACACAGATGGGAAATGGCCCTGCTTGTGGCAGAAATTAGACGACTTTCCCCAGGCAGGGCAGCTCTCTCGTCTCTCGTGCCATTGTCCGCCGCAGCCAGTGCACTTGCGGCCAGCTTTGGGAGGTCTGTCGTTGTACGAACGCGACTTCAGCGATGATGGCGTGGACCGAACACTGTGGACGTATGTAGCCCTTGAGGCAGATGTCAGCTCTGCAGCCCGCGCATCAGCGAGTTCCTCCGAAGTTGCCGTGGCTAAGAAATCAGCAAATTTCTTGTCGTTCGCCATAGTGAGCAGTTTCTCCGTGATGGATTGGCCTCGTAGCCCTTGCACGAACTGGTCCTTCAGTGTGCGATCCAAGTGGGGGTCAAACCCGCAAGTAGACGCCAGTCTCTTCAGGCGATTTGCAAATTCCGTGACAGATTCCGTTCTTTGCCGGCACAGATGGAAACGATAGCTTTCCGCCACTAAACTCAGCTTCGGTTGAAAGTGTGCCTTGAGGAGATCGGCTATCTCATCAAACGTTTTAGACGTTGGCTTGTCAGGAAAGCACAAGTCCTTCAGCGTCGAGTAGGTAGCTTTACCCACCAGCGCAATCAGGGCAGCCGTTTTGACCTTTCCTGCAGGAGTGACGTCGTCTGCATTGGTGGTAGCTGCCACTCCGATTCTATTTGCGGCAAAATAACACTCGAGACAATCCAAATAATCGGAGAAGTTCTTGCCGTCAAATGGCTCCATCTGGCAGGAGGCCATGGCCATCGTCTAATACTTTTATCTTCGTCGCCAATTATTACAACTCAGACTGAGACAAGGATGTTACCGGTATGTTGCTTCACGAAGTTAGATCTCAGCCAGGCCTATCAGCAGCTACCGTTAGACGAACAGTCGCAGCTTCTCACGGCTATCAACACAAGCAAAGGCCTATTTGTGTATAATCGCTTGCCTTTTGGAGTGTCCTCTGCACCTGGTATCTTTCAGCGCACAATGGAGCAGCTGTTGGCCGACATTCCAATCAGGGAGTAGTACAATACCTGGTATTGTACTACTCCCTGATTCCAATGGTCGTAGTGTACCTGGACAACATCCTCATATCTGGCACAACACGAGAGGAACACGACCTCCATGTCAAAATATCTTTCAGCGCACAATGGAGCAGCTGTTGGCTGACATTCCAATGGTCGTAGTGTACCTGGACGACATCCTCATATCTGGCACAACACGAGAGGAACACGACCTCCATGTCAAAATGGTATTGGAGCGTCTTGAATCGGCTGGTCTGCGCTTGAACCGGGACAAATGTGTGTTTGGCCGTTCATCTGTCACTTTCCTCGGCCACATCATTGATTCAACCGGAATAACGCCGACAGCTGAGAAAGTGCAAGATGTGCTGGACACCAAGGCACCAACTAATGTATCGCAGCTCAGAAGCTACTTGGGCTTGATCAACTATTATCACAAGTTTGTACGGAACTTAAGTACTGTGTTGAAACCCTGTACGAATTGCTCTCTAAGAAGCAGTGGCGGTGGTCTGACTGTGAACAGTCTGCTTTTGAGAAAAGCAAAGCCATGCTACTAGAAGCACCATGCCGTGTACATTACGACCCGAAGCTGCCAATTGTCGTTAGTTGTGATGCGTCACCGTATGGTATTGGTGCCGTTCTCTCACACATCACTACGGACGGAGACGAGCATCCAGTCGTGTTTGCATCGAGAACATTATCCTCAGCGGAACAGAAATATGCACAGATCGAGAAAGAAGGTCTGGCTATGGTGTTCGCCGTCAAGCGCTTTCATAAGTATTTACTGTATAGCAGGAAATTTTCGGACGGAAATATTTTCGGACAAAGCCGATTTTCGACCTTTTGTACGGATTTTATTTTCGTACAGTGCTTCATGCTAAATGCACGTGTTTTCATGCGGCACGCATGTACATGTATAGTGTACATAACAGCGAATTTTAGTACGGAATTAATTTTAGTACAAAAGAGGCTGTGTACGAAATCGTACGAAAATAAATTCCGTCCGAAAATTTCCTGCTATACAGTATTTGGCCGCTCGTTTGTGCTGCAGACTGACCACAAGCCTCTACTTGGTCTATTTCAGGAAGATCGTCCGATTCCGCCGATGGCCAGTGGTCGTATCCAACGCTGGGCCCTACTACTAGCAAGCTATGACCAGCTTCAGTTCAAGTCGGGCAGCAGCAATGGTAATGCTGATGGACTCAGTCGGCTACCATCACCCTCATCGGTACCAGAAGTCCCAACACCGGCCGAAGTCGTTCTGTTGATGTCTGTCCTGGAGAACACTCCGGTCACATCCACCACCATTGCTCAATGGACGAGCAAAGATCCGGTGCTGTCACTTGTCCTCAAGTACGTCCAAGAAGGTTGGCCGGACAACATCCCCGTGGATTATCAAGCATATTCCCGTTGTCGTAATGAGCTTTCAGTGATAAGTGGCTGTCTTTTGCTGGGCTCACGTGTTATTATTCCACCAAGACGCCGTGAGACGCTCCTGGAAGAATTACATGAAGGTCGCCCGGGCATAACCCGGATGAAAGCCCTCGCCCGCAGCTACATCTGGTGGCCATCTATTGACGACGATATAGAGCTCAAGGTCAAGAGCTGCCAACCGTACCAAGTCATTCAGAAGTCACCAGCCCTTCAGCCGCTATATCCCTGGGAATGGCCAGGTAAACCATGGGTGCGTCTGCATGTCGATTACGCGGGTCCAGTTGAGGGCAAGATGCTCCTGGTTATCGTTGACAGTTTCAGTAAGTTTATTGAAGTCCACCCGGTATCGTCTGCAACCTCGGCTTCAACTATTGCCAAGCTCCGTCAGACATTTGCAACGCACGGACTGCCGCTTCAACTTGTTTCCGACAATGGCTCAGTATTTACCAGCGACGAATTTCAACGATTCTGTTCTGCTAATGGTATCAAGCATACCCGGTCATCTCCCTACCACCCAGCCAGCAACGGTCTAGCTGAGCGTGCCGTACAAACCGTCAAGAATGCGCTGAGGAAGTCTGTTGGTGGTTCTGATTTGGAATCCTGTCTGTATCGGTTCCTGTTTCAGTATCGCCTTACGCCACAATCAACTACTGGTCAATCTCCATTTCAACTCATGATGGGTCATAAGCCTCGGTCCCGTCTTGACCTCACATTTCCGGACACTTATAAGAAGGTTTTCAGTCGACAGCAAGCAGCCGTAGACCGCCGCCCGGCTCACTCGGCGCCCTTCTGCTGTGGTGACCCTGTGTCCTGTGTCAACTTTGCTGGCTCACCTAAATGGATGGATGGAGTTCTTGAAGAGTGTCTAGGCCCAGCCACATTTACGGTGCGCCTACCCGATGGCAGATTGTGGAAACGGCACAGTGACCACATCCGCCCACGATTGCCGGCCGAGGAGCCACCTGTTGCCGCGCCAGTACAGGCAACAACCGCATATCCAGCTGTTGTTCCATCTGGTCAACCTCTGAATCATCCAGTGTCGACATCATCTGTGCTGGATTCAGACGCATCCGAACTACAGCCTTCAGTTGATTCTGTGCCAACAGTCGTATCTGCCTCACCAGTTCCTCCAGCACCGGAACCAGTCACGCTTCCAGAGTCGCAGTCAGCTGGGTCGACTCCTGCTATTCGTCCGCGTCGCTCAACTAGAGCTGTTCAGGCGCCCGTCCGTTTGGACTTGTAACAGTTCTATCATAGCTACTCACAGTTAGATCTGCTGTCTTATTTCTGTGTTTACAGCTATATTTCGCCATGTCTTGTGTTACTGTTTCTACAGGTGATTTGTTATTTGTTATTGTTTACTTAGTCTTCGTTTCATCTAGGGTTGGAGGGATGTGATATCCATGTACATGTCTTATGTGTTGACGTCACTAGGACTCTGCATGCACGCAGGCCAACCTGTGCTGCCTTGCCCTTTTGTTGTTGTTCTGTCTTCGGAGTCCTTGAAGGAGTTCCTCGTTGTTGGCTTATGTCAATAGAATCATACATTCCGGTAACATCCTTGTCTCAGTCTGAGTTGTAATACTAACGCACTTTTTGACCAACCAAACGGGCGAGAATGATTCCGAGTGATTCCAAGTGATTCCAAGTGATTCCCATTTGGGAATGTGACCAACCAAACGTAACCTCAGGATCCTTGTCAGTTTTGTGCCTTGTTGTCGCACTACCTGACTGTATAAGATCTCGTTACCTTGGTAGACTGTTTAGTGTTAGTCATAACTAACAGTATTAATGGCCCTTTCTCTTTTTATTTATAATATTTGCTCACCATTCGAGTTTAAGAAAATAAGAATTCGTTATTATGAGTGGTCTTACGGTTTTGTGTGCTGTGTGTGCTGTGTGCTGGGCTGTGCTGTGTGCTGTGTGCTGGGCTGTGCTGTGCTGTGTGCTGTGTGCTTGCAGGCGGAGATCGAGCACACCGACGGCTGGCGGTCATCTTTAGCCAGGGCAGCCTTGAGCAGGCGGCCAGCAACCACGAGTTTATCAGCCTCAACCGGTCCTCGACGTCGTTGCGCCGAGGGCCCACGCCCACCGCGTTCATCACGTCACGCGACAAGGAGGATTCGGTCGACGGGCAGCGCCGGTCCACCCTCGGCGGCGGGCATCAGATAATGCGCCAGTGGTACATGTGCGCGGGGAAAGTGACGTCGAACACCTCCGTAACGGCAGTGCCCACCCCGTCTGCACCAGACTTCTGGAGGACTAGCAGCAGCGACGTGCCGCAACCAGCAGCTGACCTTGCGGACACAGCAGGTGCATGCACGACGACGCCACCACAGGCGCTTTCAGACCTGCCCTACATGATGCCGCAGTCCAGCGACACCGACCTGCAGGCTAGACTCGGCTCACCGCATCTGTACCGCTCGGCGTCGGCGCGATCCCCGCAGCAGCAGCAGAGGGCAGTGCCGGCACTGTCCATGCCACCGTTGCCGTCGACAACGTCGCTCGATGATCAACGCACCCACTCGGGACCGGCCAGCATGGAACACTCCGCCGCGTTCATCACGACGCTACAGCCGCCGAGCGTGACGGACTCCGTGTCTGCAGTTGAGGGGGATTCGGCGATCGAGGATGCTGACCTGTCAGCATCGCTACAGTCCAGCAGCCTCGACCCTCTCACGCAGTGGTCGGTGCTCTCGCCGCAGTCCCACACTCTCAAGAAGCCGCGCGCACGCTTCTGCCGCTCCAACCCACCAGCGATTAGCCGAGGTGAGAAGTCTGTGGGTCTGCCACCCGAGCAGGACACCGGACCGTCCAACAACAAGTCGCGCGGGAACATGAAGAAAGCGGTCAGCTCGCCGCAGATCGGCGGTGCTGAGGACGACGATGAGGACGACTGGATCTTGCAGCAGTTAGCGCTGACACAACCCGTGCAGTCGCGCAAAATCAGCATCAGCTCTTCGCGCTGGCCCTCAGTCAGGCAGAAACGATTGAGCTCCGTGTTTCGACCATCGATGTCGACCAGGAGCACTTCGCGAACTTCGCAGAAGAGCCCGAGGCTGCCGTCGCCCGAATTCTCTCCGTACGCCGAGCGTCCGAAGAAGTCCAAATCCCTGAACGAGGGCCAGATGTCGGTCGTTCGGTTAGCGCGCCGTGTTAGCGGCTTTGCCTCGCGCCGCTCCTCCATGCAACGGCGCAAAAGCAAGGGTGATTACTGGGTTGTCAATCACTCGTAAACCTGATATCCCATATATGCATACCAGTAGAGTGGAAACGATGGGTGTTGGTTGCCTTGACAATGAGTTTTCTTGTCACTGTGACATCGGTTGCTATGGTTGTGTGGCTATCAGTCCGGATCGGTTCTTCGCATTGTGTCATACGCTGTTATGGTTACACAGTTCTCAGTCCGTATGGATTCTCC